>NW_027437193.1:15478496-16013496 GCF_033239565.1 Halichoeres trimaculatus | reverse complement strand
ACCCTAACCCTAACAGTAACCCTAAATCTAACCCTAACCCTAACAGTAACCCTAACCCTAACAGTAACCCTAACCCTAACTGTAACCCTTACCCTAACCCTAACCCGAACTGTAACCCTAACCCTAACAGTAACCCTAACCCTAACCCCAACTGTAACCCTAACCCTAACCCTAACCCTAACTGTAACCCTAACCCTAACTGTAACCCTAACCATAACCCTAACCCTAACCTTAACCGTAACCCTAACAGTAACCCAAACCCTAACCCTAACCCTAACCCTAACCCTAACAGTAACCCTAACCCTAACAGTAACCCTAACCCTAAGCCTAACAGTAACCCTAACCCTAACCCTAACCCTAACTGTAACCCTAACCCGAACCCTAACAGTAACCCTAACCCTAACAGTAACCCTAACCCTAACAGTAACCCCAACCCTAACCCTAACCCTAACCCTAACTGTAACCCTAACCCTACCTGTAACCCAAACCCTAAGCCTAACAGTAACCCTAACCCTTACCCTAACCCTAACAGTAACCCTAACCCTAACCCCAACCGTAACCCTAACAGTAACCCAAACCCTAACCCTAACCCTAACAGTAACCCTAACACTAACCCTAACCCCAACCCTAACAGTAACCCTAACCCTAACCCTAACTGTAACCCTAACCCTAACAGTTACCCTAACCCTAACTGTAACCCTAACCCTAACTGTTACCCTAACCCTAACCCTAACTGTAACAGTAACCCTAACCCTAACAGTTACCCTAACCCTAACTGTAACCCTAACCCTAACTGTAACCCTAACCCTAACTGTAACCCTAACCCTAACCCTAACAGTAACCCTAACCCTAACTGTAACCCTAACCCTAACAGTAACCCTAACCTTAACCCTAACAGTAACCCTAACCCTAACAGTAACCCTAACCCTAACCCTAACAGTAACCCAAACCGTAACCCTAACCCTAACCCTAACCCTAACAGTAACCCTAACACTAACCATAACCCTAACCCTAACAGTAACCCTAACCCTAATTCTAACTGTAACCCTAACCCTAACCCTTACACTAACAGTAACCCTAAATCTAACCCTAACCCTAACAGTTACCCCAACCCTAACTGTAACCCTAACCCTAACAGTAACCCTAACCCTAACCCTAACCCTAACTGTAACCCTAACCCGAACCCTAACAGTAACCCTAACCCTAACTGTAACCCTAACCCTAACAGTAACCCTAACCCTAACCCTAACAGTAACCCTAACCCTAACAGTAACCCTAACCCTAACTGTTACCCTTACCCTAACAGTAACCCTAACCCTAACAGTAACCCTAACCCTAACAGTAACCCTAACCCTAACAGTAACCCTAACCCTAACTGTTACCCTAACCCTAACAGTAACCCTAACCCTAACCCTAACAGTAACCCTTATCGAACAGTCACCCTAACCCTAACCCTAACAGTAACCCTAACCCTAACAGTCACCCTAACCCTAACCCTAACCTTAACTGTAACCCTAACGCTAACAGTAACCCTAACCCTAACTGTAACCCTAACCCTAACTGTAACCCTAACCCTAACAGTAACCCTAACCCTAACCCTAACCCTAACCCTAACCCTAACTGTAACCCTAACCCTAACCCTAACAGTAACCCTAACCCTAACCCTGTCGACTGCTTTTCCAATTCGGCAGGTACAACAGAGGGCCTGTCAGCCTGTTGTTTTAGCCTGTAATGTTACGGTAAACAAGCTTTGCTGTTTTCTAAACATTATTCACTCGGAGCTTCTGGCGCTGCTCTCAGTGACGAGGGAAAGTGTGGTGGTTTCTGTGGTGGCTCATTTTCATATGAAGGTCATTTATGAAAGTAATTTTTTGACCATGTTGAGGGCGTACTGGATGAGAGAACATAACAGCTGCAGCATTCGTCATCTTCTTAAAAATGACAGCAAGACAACTCAAGCTACATTTCAAAATGCTTTATATACAAGTTCCACATACAACATAAAGACTTAAACAATATAAGATTTATACACTTTGTACATCTGCTGACTACAAACCACTGACAGAAATAACAGAAGAGACATGGGGAGAGAGTCAAGCCATTTAACACACAGTTAAAAAAAAAAAAACGTTAAGAAATCAGCACAAACAACTCACCAGTATGTCAGCTCCAAAAAGTAACTGCAAACCAAACACTTTAAACACTTCCAGCAGTGGTTCATCATCTTTCAAATAGGTGAACAATTCATACAGACACAATTCATTCATGGTCACTTCTTCATGTGCCATAGTTTGAGATTTAAACCTCCCCCTCTGTTATTTTCTGTCACCCAAGACAAATTAAACCATAATCTGTAATCTGGATCTGAGTTAACGAGGCCATTTCTCATGTGTTCACTTTCACTGACGTGTGGGCTCCAAACATGAACATTTCATCTGCAGTAAGGCACAGTGACTGAAGAAACAACTGATTCAGAAACATGAGGGAAATGTGACATTGACACCTTGTTTTCTGGAGGACAACACAACTTTAACATTGTGCCCAAGTTTCACAAAGCAAAGGAGGACTGATGCATCCAGGGATGTCATCCACTCATATACACAACACAAAACAGAGAAATTCAGAGAAACGAGTAGCAGGAATCGTACTAATTAACAATAATCTGTAAATTGGCGGCTGGTTTATCAGAAGCCTTTTGTGGGTTAACTCTCAACATAATGATCTGATCTCAGGAGGGGCATTTTGTGCTGCAAAGCGCTCGATTAATGTGCCTGGGTGGAATGGAGACGCGTTGCTCAGTGGACGTCACGCCGAGCCTCCATTTGTCCACCAGAGGGAGCACTAGTCCATAAATTCCAGTAGCAGAGACATGACTGTTCACATCTGATGTTAGTTTCATCCTCCTGACCAGCAGCCAGCACGAGGAGAGGAGGAGACGAGAGAGGAGAGGAGAGGGGATGGAGACCTCTGAGGCTCCTTTGCACATGCAGGTGCTGCACCACAGAGTGAAGCTCAAATCTGATTGGACAGCAGGTGTGGTTGTTTGATTGGGTATGTAAGTTTCTGTTGCATATTGTGCTGTAGTATCTGGCTGATCAGTGGGGCGTGTCTAACTCCCCTCCTCATCCTCGTCATCTTCCTCACTGCTTGACTTCTTGTCGGGTACTCGGAAACACTCCACAAAGAAGTTGACCAGAGACTGACTGAGGTGCTGCTGGGTGCCCTCACTGTGCAGGAAGTGTCCCTCATCAGGGTAGATCTGTGTGACACAGAAGAGCAGATATAAAGAGACCTCCTCAACATATTTATTAAGGCTCAAGGCCAACTGCAGGGTCAGCAAAGACCTCTTAGAACGCTATGGATTATTTCTTTAGCTCCTTCAAACCAGGATCAAGTCCCTTCAATATGGTCCAAGAGCCACCAAAATTCAGCCATGGGTGAAATTTTATGCTTCCAGTTTTTTCAATGCAGATAGGGCTCCACAGCGCCCCCTAGACATCGAAAATCAGCCCATACATCCAGTCTAACCTATGTGCCTGATTTTTTTGTGTAACTATCGTGACAAGATATTCAAAAAGGTCTCTTGTCGATATGGTGAAACCTGAAGAGGAAGCCCAGAACTTTGAGTTAACTGTCGGGTTTTGATAATTTAAAGGGTAAGTATTTAAACAAACTCCACCCACAGTATTTTTTTTTATTCTTTGGATCATCTTCAAATTTAATCCATGTACCAGACACATTGACAATGAAAAGCTAATAAATGATTGTTCATACCTCAATGGGGCGTTACCACAAATGACGGCCAAAGTTGACAAATAAATCAGCTTCATTTAAACCTTAGGAAATCTCAAGTTCAGTGTTGGATCTGGACCAAAACCCACATACTCACACACACACACATGTTAAGTGTCACACCCTGAGTCCACCAATGCGGTTTTTATCACCTTAAACTATAGCGCCCCCTTGTATCAACAGGAAGTCGTATGCCTTACTGAATGAGTTTGATAGAGAAGTTATGGCCATTTCTAGTGGTCAATAGCAGTACTGCAGCTTACTGTAAGTTTACCCATGATTGAGATAGACCGAAATGGACTTTTTAGGACCTATACAGATACCGATTATTAGTAGTCAAGGAGGCCGATAACCGATAATTGAAGTTAATATTAATTTGCAGTCAAAGTGAAAATATTGGTGCAAAATTTTTGATCATTACAATTCAACACTTAACTGCATTCAAATGTCTTCAAGCATATGTTTATTAAACAGCTCCCAGGCTCAGCAGCATGTTTTATAAAGTTAAATGAAAACTTAAAAAAATAAACCGCTAAAGTTTTCTACAGCAAATAAAGTTTTCCAAAATTTTAATGTAAAAGCAATAAAACTGGACAGAATTGAGTTTGTGCTGTGTTTTAAAGGCATGTAAAGCAGTTGAATTATTTTTCTGTTTGGTTTGGTTGGTATGACTGATTTTAAATGTTTTGACCCTCTGGGGCTTCCATAGGGGTAGACCAGGAGAAATTCTGCGCAGAGAAGCATCAACAAGCAGCTCCTGAATATCTGCAGTTTAAAAGATTTCTTAGCATTTTTAAGAGGTAGAAAAATGTATTGAGTGTGAGAGAGAGACAGCGCTGCATGCGCACAGCTTTCACTGCTGATTGGCTGTTTCCTGAGCCATGGCAACGGCCGATTTAAAACCAATTCCAAACTGCGTTGTTTTGGCTCTGATGCAGCTGTCTGCAGTCACTTCTCAGTACCCAGCACTGTCCCATCCACAGTACAATCTAATTGTTTATATATCGGCAGTCGGATTAAAAAAAGGCTGATGCCGATTTACCCCAAAATGCCAAATATGGGCCCCGATAATTGGCCCTGCTGATTATCAGTCTATCCCTAGTACAGAGGCGCGGGCTAGTTTATCACTCATTGCAGCTTTGACTTCTTTCTTCTTTGTTTATTCTTTGACCACTGGGTTTTCACATTGCCACAGAACTGAAAATTCAGATTGCCTTAAAATGTGTTTTGTTGTAAAAAGCAACTTTAGCGGTTTTAAGGTAATTTGAGTTCATACATAACAAGTAGAGTGGAGATGACCCCAAACATGATGTAAGCGTACTCTTCATTTGACATCAGAACAAGCAGCTGTTGCGCATTTTTGACCTCATAAATAATAGTTGATGAAAAAAATCTCATTCCACCAGCTGTTTGCTTCTTATTCTATCATACAGCTGTTATTTAGCCCAGGGTTCTCTGCTCAACCTTACTTTTACCTCAGCATAGGCACAAAGTCCTAAAAAAAACTTTAAAGTCTTAAAGCAAAGAAGTAAATCTGAAATGCCAGTGCTTTAGTTCTTGAGATCTGTCTCTGTGACATTATTTTTAAACTTAACTCACACAGTTTTGTTTGTTTGTTGTATTCAGAATGGCCTCACACACAAAGCCCACTTTTTTTACCTTAAGCCAGAGCTAATTTAAGACTTCAGCAGCCTGAGGCATATTTATCTAGTGTGTATCTTGAAAACTGTTTTATTTACTGAGAAATTTCCAGAAAGTTTGATCTTTGGATTTCGTTCACATTCATCTGATCTAGACTCAGTTTGTCTCTTCTCAGGAGTCAAGAGACACAAAGCTCCACTGACACTAAAGGACTTGATGTTTCTGAATTACTGAGGTGAACTGAGGAGTGCAATATTAAACGCAGCAGGCGTGGGTTATATTTAGCAACATTTGCTCACCTGTAGAGTGTAATTGGCTTTCTCGCTGATTAAATGGTTGATGAATTTGGCTGAGTGCTGGAAGTGAACCTTTTCTGTGGTAGGAGAGAACACAGGATGAGACATCAGCGAAGTGATCAATGCTTCAGCATCTGATAGAAACTATAAGAACATGTAGAGATAAATGTGTCTGTTACCGTCAGCTGTTGGATGAATTATTAAATACTGCTTCTGCGTGAGCTGACCCGCTCTGTGTGCTAAATTTGCCATCTGAAAGAAAAAGAAACATCTTTGTATTTATTTTTTTACATGCTGGTGACAAATGTGGATTTCTGGACTGAAACACTTTAGCCTTACCGTATATACTCTGGAATCTGTCCTGGAGCCGAGGTAGCGTTCTGAAAACGCGGACGCTGCAGTTTCAGAGAGAGAGAGCAGAATTAGAAACATCATTCCCCCCTCAGGTGATGGTCCCTGAAATCTTTTTATGAAATATTATCTGTAAAGTTTTACCATAGAGCTCAAAATCTGTGATAGGAGAAACCGCTGTGCCGCATTTGAGCTCATCAAACTCTGAAGAGCTCAGCAGCATTGTAGCTAAATATCCTCCGTAAGCCTGAACAAGAGGAAGGGGACGGAGAGATCAGCTATATGTGAAGAAAAAAGATGTGAAATTTAAATCACAGGAACCCTCCTTTTGAGCTCTTCTTACCTTTCCGTAAACTCCCATCCGAGTTTTATCAACATACGGCTCTTTAGAGATCAACCTGAAAAGGAACAGGAGGTTAAAACCTGTGTTGGAGCAAAGGCTGCTCTTTGATGGTTAAAGCAGAGGTTTACCTGAGAGCCATGAGCTGGTCCCTCTCCTCCAGTTTGCCCAGTTTCCTCCTGACTTTATGGAGGAAGTTGGTTCCCTGGAAGCCGCTGCCGTGGCCGTCGAAACGGATGACGATGGTGCTGAAGCTGCTGACCAGGACTGTGGCCCAGTCCACCTGAAACTGCTCTGACACCATCTGTCCACCGGGTGTGCCGTCCCTGAGGAAACCACAGACAAAAACAAAGTCAAGTCAAACTTTATTTATATAGCAAGTTTTAAAACAACCACAGTTGACCAAAGTGCTGTACGAGTTTAAAAACAGAAAAGCACTCAGACCTCCGCCAAGCATTTTGTGATTGTCACCAGCACTTTAGTCCTACTTTAATGTTATACTCCCTATTAGTAGACTGTCTGCTACAATTTGGTGTTAGCTGCAGATTTGTACAATAATTTGTTACCTGACAGTGTTGAAAATAATGGTGACCCAGTACATATTTCATATTCAGGATCTTAGTCCAGAATATTGCCGGGATCTGGATCGTACTTTTACGTCTGTCAGAAATTATAGTGGCCTTGTCTTATAGTGTTTTGCAAAGCAATCCAACCATTTATCGTGGAGTTATATACACATATGGTAAAAACAGCCCTATCTAACCATGATAAAGAATCCTTTAAAAATAGCCGGGATCCAGACAGTGATCTGGATCGCCGCCAAAATTTAATAACTTCTTCCTTATCTCATTTTTAACATTTCCTGAAAAATTCATCAAGATCCGTTTGTTACTTTTTGAGTTATGTTGTTCACAGACAGACAAACAGACAAACTCTCCCAAAAACATAACCTCTTTGGCGGAGGTAATAAAAACACAATGAATAAAAACACAATCACTGAAAATAAATAGTTAATAAAAAAAATAATCTAAAGCAGCAGATAAGTACAAAAAACCCCCACAATAAATAGAACCAAAATAAAAAGTTGGATGTCGTGCTCAGCTGTACTTTAACGCTAATGCAAAAAGGTGTGTTTTAAGAAGTGATTTTAAGCTTTCAGTAGTCTGTGCGGTCCTTTAAATAGAAGCAGAGGAATTACATGACTTTTTTCTTTAAAACTGTTTAAAGTAATACCTAAGAGTCTCACAAACTAAGAGAGGAGGCAGATCAACTCCCTGTCCTGTTCTTTTACATTATAATCAGAGTAACTGTAGCAGCTTCTTTTAAGCATTAATTGATTAAAGCTGATGTATTTCTACTCACACCAGCAGCAGTAAGGGGTAATGTGCTGTGTCTATGAACCCAGCTGGCTTCAGGATCTCCATGGTCAGAGCTGCAGCAGATAAAACATCGTTAATGTGACTGTTATGATGTGCACAGGCTGTTCCACAGATTTTAATGAGCGTGCTAATCAAACACTGACACATACTGTAGTCGTCAATGACGATGGTCTTGTTCTCCACTTTGGGCATCTGCATGTTGTTGTAGGTGATGTTAACTCGGTCATTGGTCTCCACGTCAAACATCTCTGTAGAGGTGAAACAGGTGTTACAGCTTCTTACTTAAGACATGTTGGCTATGGAAAGAGGAATCAGACAACACTTACTCTGCCTGTCTTTGGTTTTATAGACAGCCACACTTGGTACATTCGGACCTGTGGAGGACAAAATCAGTCAGCAGGAGAGCAACAACAGATGTGAATTTGATAAGCAACATTTGGCATGTTACATGGTTCAGATAGCTCCATCTTATGTTTATCAAGCCGCAGAAACTGGATCCTTTTCTCCATATCATTGTGTCTCATCTTAAACAGCCTTCAGAAACAGTCCCTCAGCCAGCTCTGCAGTTAATAATCTAGCTCCATCCCATGAGGAAAGAGCTTATTATTTCACAATGGACTACTCTCCAAAGATCCAATTAATGAAGAAAGCCACCGGCACTTATCCTCTCTGGAGGTATCCCCTAAACAAATCAGCTTCCATAGAAACCACAATAACAATGTCAGAGAGTCTCTGAGGAGACGAAGAATACCTCGCCAGAAACACAACAGGACGCTTAACACAGAAATAGTTTAACACTGGGAGCAGACTTTTCTTTGATTTCTGCTTCGTTATGAGCCCTGAGCCTGACAAAGCTGTACTCTTTTTTAACAGAGCATGACCCTCTGCCTCCCGCCAGAACATCCTCATTCACCGGGATGTTAAACACTCTGAAAAAAGAGCCTCAGCTGAAATGAGAGGTCAAGGATACTCACCTTTGCAGTCGAGTAGGAAATAGTGCATGTTGTGGCTGAATGAGACATCCACGTAGCCGCAAACAAACTCACAAGACAGGCAGCAGCGGTTGAATGGAGGGATTGTGTCGGCACTGTGGGATAGTGCTCAGTGAGTATCATTGTAGAGGAGGAAAAAAAAAACAGAAGAGCTTAAAAAGAGTGGTTAAATCCTACCTGTACAAGTGCCGGCGTTTAGGGTCATCCTCTGTGCTCAGAAAGTATCTGTAAAAACAATTTTAATGAATCACTCAGCAGTGTTAACACGGTTCAAATGTTTGTGAATGAGAGCATTTAAATGTCTCACATGAGGTTCCTTTCATGGTTGTAGGCCAGGATTTTGGTGACGTCCCAGTCTCCAGAGGTCAGGGACTGAAGGATGTCTGTGCTTGTGTTGGGCTGGAAAATAAGCGAAGGATCAAACACTCTGTGACAAAAACATCAACGTTAACATCACAGGCGCAATTCTGCAATCACTCACCAAAGATGTCGACATGGAGATGTGGAAAAACTTCCCCCTCCCTCCCTGAGGGATCGCTCTGGTGAAGAAAAACTTGTGTCCATCCTGGGAGAAGAGCGGTGCTTCGTTCTGTGGAGGGGACACAAACATCTGCTCGTACATATCAAATTGCTTCCCTAAATGTGCCTGCAGAGGCTTTCAGATTTCCTGTTTCTACACATCTAAATTCAGACACAAGAGATCAAAATCACTTCACAATGAGGGAAGAAGTGTTGTTGGTTGTGTACCTGTCTGTGTAACCAGCTCTCGCTCTCATCTTCATGTTTCTGAAAACGATCCGACAGAAAAAAGTTTTCAGTGTGTATATATTTAGAAAAAGTGGCAAACTTAAATAAATGTAAAGATGATTTCTTTTAGGGAGTTATAGATTAATCTGCAGCAGCAGAATATTTAATGGGTCCGTTTTTGTCAACAAATAACATGCTCTAACGGCTAAAATACAACAGATGTGTCTGCAGTGCATCTCCATTCTGTGAAGGCAAACTGATCAAATAGGTTTTATTCAAATCGATGTGTCAACTCACACTGGATCTGTTCTGTTGCAGTGCGTCTGCGTGGCTGGTAAAACACAGCCGTCCTATCTTTGACAGACACAGAGCTGTGGTGCATATATTCAGCGTAGCAAAGATCGAGTGGGACAGGAAGTTATACCCGGAAACTACCTTAAAACACCCAGTGGCTTTTGAAATAAGACAGATTGTGTCAAGATCAGTTTGTATTTAGCTTGACTAGGATTATAAACAGACATAATGAGTGGAGCCCATAGACTGTAAAAAAATGAACGTCCGCTTGCTCGGCTCGAAGTGAGGTCTCCACAAAAACTGCTCCCCCTGGTGGCTGGCTGCAGTATAGGTTAAAAAATCGGGCTTTCCAGCCATTCCAGATAGGCTGTGGTCAAACTTTAAAAAATTATTACACCTCATAGAAATGTTTCTCACGTCAGATTGTTGTGGTGATTTGAAGATATTATTTGGCTGTCTTGTATTAAAGTCCTCTTTTTTTCTGAAAAGTTTCGTTTTCATTAGTTATACGAGGTTGAACAAGGTTTTACGTAACGTTTATCGATGATTGACAGCTGCCGTTCCCATGTATTTTTTTCGGGGATCGTAAAATATGTTGGGAAGTTGTGTCAAGAAGTGATGAGAGAAAGAAAAAACAAAATTATTATTTTTGTCACCCAGCTCCACTCAGGCTCTCCCAGAATCTCTCATCGTCGCTACTGCGCAGACTCTGGCTGCTAACTGCTACAATGGTGGCGCCTGTGATGGGGGTTTTTTGGCTTCAAAACCGTACAATGATAAATGGCGGAACCATGCTGTCCACTCTATACACAGTCTATGGTGGAGCCAGATCAGGAGTCAACAGGTTTGAGGTTTTACAGCCCAACATGATTCAAGAGGGACTTCTCAATGGAGTGGGAAGCACGGGAACTCCTCAGTCCGTGACTCCAGCTGTCTGTCAGTCATGCAGCTTGTCGGACTGAACACGCAGCCTGTGTAAGTTGGCAAACGCAGTCAAGATGCAGCGCAACAAAGTTGCACTGCGGACGTATCTGGTGTATTTCAGGCTTAAAACATCGTCTTGGTGTGTTTCAGTATCAGACTGTTATTGCTCTTTTTGGAGGATTTGTTGACAGTGAGAAAAACTTTCACAACATTCGTTTCACCTTAACACATACTCCCGTCGTTGCCTCACACAGAGTCAGGATGGAGTTGTTCTGAGCTCTGTTCAGCCAGTTGACAGCCAGTTTGGTGCTGGTGGCCCACTTCACCATGGTGATATAATATTCCCTCCTGGGAAACAAGAGAGTGAGAATACATCATCACCGCTGACGGCTCTCGTCTCCATCGCCTTAAGAAAATGCTCCAGGGCCACTTTTGGGACTTCATACATTATAAGTCACACTGTGGCTGTCACTCACCCTATCCGCGGGTCATCAGGTTTCTTCATCACCACAGTGTGCAGAGGACCGTTCAGACTCACCACTGACAGGTGCACCACAGGGTTTTCCTCCCCGGCCTGTGTGGGCCAACAGGAAATATGATAGGTGAGACTGGATTTCAGTTTGAGACAGTGACGTGTTGTCTTTCAGGTGTAATCAAAGTAATCGATCGGCCACAAGGGAGCAGCAGCAACAAGATGTGAACCCAGCACTTAAGAATCTACCTTTTTATTCAAAACAACAAATTTTTGTGTGTGCACTCTTCAAGTAGATCCTTGTGTAGCTACATGTTAATACTCTGGAGTAATTTCAGTGAATGAGAGTTACCCAAGCACATCTGAAAGACTGAACGCTATCTGGATATAATTCACAATGTTCTGCTATTTTTTATGACTCCGAAAATCTGGATTCAAAAGACTACATTCAGCAGTCATAGTCTTCATGGTAGTTAAAGATGCTAGGGTTAAGGTTAGGGTTAGGGGGATCTGTTTTAATTGCACTCCCTTGCCACCTAGTGGCCTGGAGTCTCCACACACTGTTGTTTATTACTTTAAGCGAGGCGTGTGTTTGTTTTGGAATTAAATTGAGATCGTATCTAAAGAAATTTTTCTTTGTTCAAGACAACTTTTTACTGGATACAACGCAATATAGCCTGAGCTAAAGGCTAATTAGCCGTTAGCTCGGGCTGTATCATTCTCCTGTTTAGCTTTCTTCTGCTCTTCTGTCCTTCTTCTGTTGGACAGTTAGGCTTTGGTGTCCACCATCGCGGCAAAATTAATCAAAGAAGTCGTTTTCAGTAGAGAAAAACACAGATCTCTGTGTTTTATCTTCCTCTGCCAGCTGGTGTTGTTATAGAGACCTAGACATGTCGTAAATCAATCTGGTCCAGGTCGACCCGAACTGGAAGCTGAGAAGTAGCAGTTAAAAATAACCTGTAACCAGCAATAATGGCGCTGATAGTCTCATTTTGATGTGTGGATTATGATCAGGTATATATATCCAGAAGGAAGCTTCTTTCAAGATTACTTTCAAACTCCTCACAGCCCCTTCAACTGTGAAACAAATGAATATCTTTTATAGTCGTGTTATTTTTTTAGTCATTTTTATTGTTCAAGAAGTTTTTGAAACTGCAAGAGCAAACAATCAACTGTATTTTCAATAAGTTAAGATACCTGATCATGAACTTTATGACAACTAAATGCTTAAACATGGAATACAGACTGAGGCTACACATTTACAGTTTTAAGAGCAATGAGATCATTTATTTGGATAGCTGTGTCCATGTGGCACCTGAAGCTATTCAAAGTTATTCCTCCTCCTTTAAGCTCCACTTTTGGTCTCCACCCATCAGATTATTTGGCTGCTAAATGCTCCGGTCAAAAACTGCTGTCCTATGAGCAGACTGTCAACAGCAGGGGATTACCCCATGTGGCCAAAAACTACACTACAAGCTCTACACTGTGTCATCACTTCACCATATCATGTGTCTGCAGATGTACCTTTGGATAATGATACTCCAAACTAGCAGGGTACGGCGCTCCTGTGAAAAAGGGGACTTCCATCTTGGGCACCAGTGTGTCATTGATGGTCATGTAGGCCAGACGCAGCCCGTCTGGGGACCACCAGTGGGCTATGTGGGTCTGCAAGATCTCCTCTGGAAAACAAAACAGCCAGACATGACTCATACATGAAACCACAGACAGGGTGACAATTTCAAAGAATTCTAAATAGCAACGGGTGCATCACATGACACTTTAAAAGTCAAATTCAAGAAAGTGTTTCTGTTTTATTTTCAGTGAAAAAATAAAAATGTCTGTTGGTTTTGATATGAGCAACATCCAATGGACAACTCCAAGAACATTTTTTATTTTCAAGATACTGAAAGTACAGAATGATGCCTAAATCACTCATAAAGAGTTCAATTCTGCCATCGGGAGTAGGACAGTTTTGAGTTAAACCAAGACATCCTGCCACAGATGTACTGTAATTTTACTCTGACTTGGAAGAGTAAAGTAATGTAGGACAAATGTGCACAGGCTTTTTCAGGCTCTGCTCACTCTCCTTTTTCATTTTTACCTTGTTTCCCTCAATGACTGATTTTCCTCCAGCAGGGGGCAGAAGAGCTCTGTGAAAAGCACTTCCTCTACACATACATATAGAATGATTCCATCAACAACTGTTGACTGATAAAAAAAAAAAACGGTCAGCTCAGCCTTGAAGAAGTCTTTGTGATCTTGTTATTCAAAATGAAAAGCCTGTGAAGGCACAGGCTGAGGCTCTGTCGTTGCAGGGTCAGGATTTGTATGGAGCTATCAGAGTTGAATTTTCAACATTTGATTGAGTTCCCACTCTAAGGCCAAATACATCTGTTGTCACTCCGCAGGAGTTTCAAGGACTGTGCAGATAGAATAACAAACAAAACAACTCCTTCTCCTCCAGCACATTACCTTTATCTTCCTGTTATTTCTTAAAGGTTAGAGCATTTAATAAGACTCCTGGTGATTTGAAAGGCTGTCTTTGTTGATATCTGTTTATTTCTTAAGCAGCAGCCCAGAACAATAAGGTGGTTGGGATGATTGCCTCCGCTAAATGACAGTCACTGCAAAGGTAAATACGCTCAAACATACAGTCTAACCTCCATTAACATGGGAGGGACACATGTTCACACTCACACACACAGCTGCATCCTCTGTACATCCTTGAACGACAAGGCTGAAAACCAGAATTGATGGCAGCAGTTCTCAGGCCCTGGATTAAAAATAATGACAATGACTTTGTGATATAAATCACAGCATGGGCTCAAAGTCACTTTCCGTTTAATAACACATATGAGTTTAAAACCTTTCATGCACAGAAGGAACTGTACATGAACCAGGTCTAGAAACGCTGCTCACTGAAAACTAGTCCCAAGAGCCACAAAAATGACCGTGGTACTACAAAGAGCCATATCACACACAGGGTCTTACAAACATACTTCCTCTCACACATAAACAAAATTACATAAAATGAAAATCAATACATTTCCAATTTTCAAAGCGAGATTTATTGTGTATGTTAATGTGTTTCAATTCGTACTAGAGAAGAGAAACTGAAACTTAAGTATCAATCTGTACACCCAAACCTTGATCAACACTGATCCCGACGTTTGCATCAGTATATCAATATTTTAGACTAATCGGCACACCACTACTCTTAACTATATATATATATATATATATTTATGAATGGATTGAAGAGCCGCACACTGAAAGGCGAAGAGCCACATGGGGCGTCCAAGCCGCAGGTTGGCCACCCTTGCTCTAGCATCAAATAGCAATCAAATATCTTTATCTGTGAGAAGTCATACACTTCAGCAAAACGATATCAAATCCTATACTGTGTGTATGGCAACAGAACAGCACAACAGTTGAAGAGTCCAAACTTGTTTGAAATGCACAACTGTTAGAGGCTCAGAGGCTGAATTTTAAGAGTTCTGTTGAACCTTGTAGGGAAATGATTGATCGCAGCAGAGTAACATTGAATAATAAAATGTGGGGATCCAAAAAACATCTGAGCCCCTTTTTTTCTTCTTCAGAACATCTGTCTCACCGTGTAGTGGTGGCGACATTCACTCTTCACAATTACACATTCACATTTATCCAAGGCTGCTGTTTCAAAGCAGCAGACGCTAAATACCTGAGAGACACAAGGCGGCCTCACCTTGAACCTCGTCTAAACAAGCAGCCAAACAAATCTCACCTGAACAATACAGCACACAGTGTACGCAGGGAAGCTACATGATCTGTTTCTGTGAGACAGTCTGTTATTCGCTGATAAATCCATGGCACATAGAGGGAACACATAGCAGGACAAATCTTTCTTCAGCATTGAAACTGGATTATTTCTCTCATGCCATGTTCTGTGTCTTCAACAAAGAAGTAATCCAATTAATGAAAAACCGATTAGAGCAGAGCCTGATGCGGATCATGCACTGAAACTGAATTTCTCTCATCATAACTGGCATTTTGTAATTACTTTATTCAATTATACCAGATATTTATACAAACCAACCCAGCGAATAACTCAGAAATGATAATTATTACAATCCCTGTGACAGAGGTCTTCACTTACCAAACAAGAGACCTATAAACCAAATCATCAACCAATGCCGAGTGGAGAAAATTGGTCTCAATCATGGCGGCGCATCTATAAACAAAGCCATATCCATGTGGAATATAATTGGAGTGTCTGTCTCTCATATGCATTAATCAGAAAATGTCTCATATTAAATTACAAGTGTGCTGGCTTTTGAACATCTGCCATGAGAGATTGCAGCACAGAAGACATGAATTAATTAAATTTCCTGAACACAACGACAAGCTATGGGAAGTCTGGAGGAGGAGGAGCGCTGAGACACAGCCAGCTGTGCTTTTCCAACACATTTCCATGCACAAACACCTGCTCACCTCGAAGTGACAGTGAGGGGACGCAGGTGTCATATGACTGGTTAAAAGCATATTCAGTTGGATGAATTCAATCACAGTTAGTGGACACCTCTGACCAAAAGTGCAAACAGGGTTTAAACATAAGCAAGAATTTAGACTGGAGGAAAACCTGATTTAGTGCGACAAAGTGCTTTTAGTTATTTTACCACAGGTGCTGCCATCTAGTGACAAAAGAAATGCATTTTTGTCCATATAGAATAATGTAGCCACAGCTAACCACAATCAAAAATCAACATCAACAATACAGTTTAACTTTCAACAACATTCATAAGTCAGCGCTAAACATTCACTAAGAGCTAGGTCTGAGACCTTCTGATTCATCCTGAGTGTTCCCTGAACAGATGAAGCTTCAAACATCTCTTACAAATAGAATCATGAACCATAAAGTAGAATTGTAGATCTAAAGTCTCTCAGGTTATTGTTTTGGTTTCTGTCCGTAGAAACTGAAAAACTACCTGCCTGGCACCAAACCGCAAGTGGACTAGTATACACCCCCTAAAACAGAGCTAGGCTAACTTTCCTGGATTAGATTTATGCATCTTATGGATGGCGTCACCAATTAGGGATGAACTGATCAAAAATTTTTGAAAAACCAATACCCAGGCTTTGGGTATCGACTGGTATGGATACAGATCTCATACCTGCATGCCCTACTGTGGGTTAAGACTGGTAATGTTTTGGGTAAAACACAAAAAAATGAGGGAACGACTGAAGTTGACACTTATTTCAACTACGTATTAAACTATTACTGATTTAAATAAGAGACAGACCGAAATTGATTTTTTGGGGCCGATACTGATCCTGGCTTTTAGTAGGCAAGGAGACCGATTACTGATATTTGGAGCAGATATTCAAAGTGAAAATATTGGTGTAAACATTTTTGATCGATATAAACTCCAACACTTTACTGCATTTAAATACCTTCAAGCATATGTTTATTAAACAGCTCCCAGGCCTAGCTACATATTTTATAAAGTGAAATGAAAAATGAAAAAAAATGAAAAGCTAAAGTTTTTTACAGTAAATAAAGTTTTCCAAAATTTCTATGTAACTGCAATAAAACTGGACAGATTTGAGTTTGTGCTGCCTTTTACAGGCATGTTATGCTGTTGAATTAATTTTCTGTTTGGTTTTACATGACTGATTTTAAACGACCATCTAGGGCTTCCATAAGGTAGACAGAGAAACTCTGGGCAGAGAAGCATCAGAGCCAAAACAACACAGTTTTGAATTGGCCGAAAAAAAAAAAAAGTCCGATGCCGATATGTCCCAAAATGCCAAATATCAGCCCCGATAATCAGCCGGGCCGATTATCGGTCTATCCCTTATTCAAACAGCTGTTTGGTTAAAATTTCAGAACTTACAGAAATGTCTATTCGATTGTAAAATTTAATACTACATAGACTAAATCATAGTTTCGCCTTGGCATCAACTTCAGACCGATCCTTTCCCCAGTGATTTCCGACCTGGCTTTGAGAGGCTGCATCTGGTCAGCCCCTGATATCGGGATCGGATGAGTACATCCCTATTACCAATGAAGCAAAACCTGTCACCAACAGACCTGCTCAACAAAAAACATGGAAGGGATTTCTTTATGCCCATAGATCACTGTGAGGTTGAAGACGCTGACTTCATGATAATAATAGCTCAACTAATCTTGACACAGATGCTCCCAGAGTCTGAGTGTAGACAAGAGAAGTAGACTCACATCATCAAACCTTTTTTCTCTATTCTGTAAGAAGAATGCAACACAAGTACAACAGTGAGCCAGACCCCTCTGCCTGTTTGATGATGTCCACGTCTGCTTCTCTCTTTTTTTGGGCTCAATAAAACCCTTTAGCAGGTGGTCACAGAAAGACTACAAGCGGATGATGTAATGACAATGCAATAAAGATAATCCAGCACATTTAGGACTCAGACTGTGAGCCTGACATCAGTGTCCCACCCTGCTAATACTCTAGTGGCTGGATGGGCGCTAATCCTTGGTTGAAAAATTCCCCTAAAAAGCCATTATGTTCGAGAAAGAATTAATTATTTTAGTTTCATGTCCGGGAAGTTTGACTAATTTGACAAACTATTTTTGATTTGGTCATCTCCAAATGTGAAAGACAATTCTCATCTGTATTTGATGTTTTGACAAAGTTCATGTTGGTGTCAGGTGCTCTTAGGAAGGCATTTCTGTGTTTTGTGTAGTTATCTTACCCTCATACAGCCAGTCAGCGAGGCCATTGAAGACGACTCCCTCCTTACCAGTGGCCACCAGGCGGATAGCTGGGCTCACCACTGTTGCTCTGTAGTAGATGTTGTTTTCAAAGATGAAAATCTAGAGAAAATAAAGATAGACAAAGTCACTCTACGTATCACAGTATGACCTCACATCTCAACTTTCTAATGAACTCGACCTGCACATAGACATAAGTAGTTTGAGCTTTTCCCCAAAACCATCTGAGGCATTTAATCAGGAGACTATCTTAATCCAGTATCATACCAATTGACACCTGAATGGTCATACAGGCTCAGTGAACGCCAGGTCTAAGCACAGCATTAACAGAATTAGCCAAATTACAGTGTGCAGCTGACTGAGGCCCTGCAGGTTCACATAGAAACAGGGAAAAGATAAAAATTTCTAAAGTCATGCACAAGCAGTGCTTTCACTCTTGACTTTATTTGGATATTTTGCTGTCTGCTGGAGCCAAGGTGATTTCTGGCCCGCAGGTTATACTGCTGATTCCAAATGGCATCCAAGGCCTCATCTGAAGGAATTAAGACACACTGCTGACAGAAAACTGTGCGACACTCCAAACCCCTCTGTCAATCTGCTAGTGTTTTCCCGCTAAGCTCAGTGCCAGTACGAGGGCGATCAATGTCAAATTGATTGGAATCTGAGGCTAAATCTGTGTGTTGTTGTAGTGGTACTGTCAATTGAAACCCCTCTGGTTAAAGCTAAGCCAAAAAATCTCCAGAACAAGAGTCAAAAAGGAAGAGAGAGATGCTTCCTTTTGCTCTGATCTATGGCTGCTGTTGAGAAAATCAAAGTTTTACATTGTGGGATCAACATCTGAGGAAAACAGATCAATGCGAGGCTGTGTAAAAGCAAAGGGAAGCTGCTGGTTGAAGGGTGTTGCAAACTGCCACGGGACATTAAAAAAATCATAGGTAGCTTTCAAAGTGTTGCATAAAATTTAACTGTCAGGATTAAGACTTTTATCAATTACACCTTAGCAACGTTTCTCTAAAACATGGATCCACAACTTTAGCCAAAGCATCATTAAAATGGAGACATAAAGCCTCCACATGACAGGCCCTCATGGTCTGCTTAGAAACTTGCTTTACTGTTAATTGACCTCTGAAACCTTGGATGAAGTTAAAAAAAAAGATGGCAAAGGGTGAAGTTTTTTAACTGATGACTTTTCAAAGTATTTAATTAATAGAAAATAAAAAGTAAGCAAAAGGCTTAAAAGGATGGAGAGATAAAGTGGAAGCATTAAAGAACAAAGCATAAAGTTCAGATAGTAGGGCTTCTATTTGTATCAGAGTTTTGCACACGTCCAAGTAGAGGTGGGGGATATATTGAATATACTCTCTGTTTTGCAGGTTGTTGCATATGAGGTGTATGGAAAGACTATAACATGACTATTGAGTACAAATTGTCACCTAAATGTTTTGCTTCTTTCATTCTCTGCTGCTCTGCTGGTGCTCCTCTCACAGCGAGCACTGCACTCCCCCGACAACCCAGAAAACTCTCCTGTGCAAACATGTTTTTGTATTAGGAAAAGAAGGAAAAAAAGTCACTTGCACATCTCATCAATTGTAGATTGTGGGTTGTGGTAAAATAATTACTAACAGAGTCCTTTCAACTTGACCAACAATATCCAGGTGGTTGATTTATAGGAGTGAAAGTAAAAAAAAAAATTAAACTATTACAGGAATAATCATGCTCAATCGTCAGTTCTGTGCCTCTATACATGTGTGTCAGTATCTGTGTCTGCCTCAAACCCCTTCCTCAGCCTGTATGTTGATGACTTGTTTTGTATCAGGATTTTTCTGGGTGGATAGTAAGTGTGGCACATCAGCCAATCACAGCACGTTCAGTGCCCAAATGACTTTGCGTGTTGTTTAGCGAGTGGAAGAAGCTATCTTGAGTGGCTACGGTAGTGGACGTAGCACGGACCATGAAAAACGCAACCTAAGTAAAATTAAAAACGCTAAACGGATACAACTTTTTTTGTTGACGAGGGTGAAGCATGGCTTGACTTTGACTTGCTTTCGGGCCCTTGGAGAGCAACTTGGGACCAAGAAAGACGCAAGCTGGCTTTCTGCTATCCAGGTATGTGTCAAATACTTGTGGTTTGCTGGTGCCAACATGCCAAGTCAGGTGCACGGCCCTCGAGTCTCTCCCACGTAAAAACGCGATGCTAAAGGTGGTTGTAAGGTAGGTGTGTTCACGTGATCACAGTCTGAGGCTGTGCGTGTGTGCTGCCACCAGCACTAACAAGTAACGAAAATTCCTGTAGACCCTACCTTTATGTACATGTTATTTCTAAAGTTTAATTGTATATAATTTGATATCATACGTTCGGCCAGTTAAATAAGGCTAAATGAAGTATTTTACTGGAACTGAAAATATGCAACTACTTAAAGTTTGGTTTGAAATGAAAGGTTCCTTAACTTAACATGATTGTGATTTTCCCCTAAATGCATGCACATTTCAAAAACTCAACTAAAGGGTCTGCTTGAAACTTTATGTTGGTTTCATTTCATGCATCAAAGGGTTGAATTTAACATTCATGTAGTGATTTAGAGGAGAACTCAGAATATTGAGATTTACCGCTAAAAATATTGAGATATTGGTTTTAGGCCATATCATGCAGCCCTATGTCGTAGTGGATCTTTGACGGCAAACTTTTCTTCGTTTCTGTTTTGTTATTATCTCACTTGTTGTTCTCCCCTCATCTTTGTGACATAATAATCTCTGTTTCCATCGTGCTTGTGTGTGAGTGTGTCTTTAGCCCCTGCCTCAGTGATTGCTTTGCCACAGTGGAGTAATTGCATGGAGCTTAATGAGGGAAGGATTCATCTTCCTTCTCCTCACACTGTACATCTGACGCTCCACTACACACAGCCACACAGCTGCCAACAGTCACACACACACCTCTCCTCTTTACGTGCTGATGAATGAGCAAGATAAATTGCTCCGATTCAGGAACAAAATCATTACATTCAAACACAGTGAGGAAGAAAAAAGGAAACATGTTCATTGTTGTCAGGTCGGACAACAAAGCGCAGGAGTTCAGTTCATTTTTCTCACATAACCTCTGCTGTTTATGAAATCAAACAGGGAGCCACAGCCACAGACAGCATAAGGAACAATCAGGTAGACTATCACCATATGCAAATTAAAACGCTTTCTTCCTTCAGCAGGCAGAGTCTCATCGCACTCTTGAAATGTTAATATTTTCTAACGCAGATGAATCTGTAATTCAAGCAAATGATACAATAAGAGCAATTATGGGGGAAGAGAAAGTAAAGGCTCGCTTATGAAACACAATGCTGTCTGTTGTCTGGGTAACAGAGCCCAAACAGAAACTGCTCAGAGTTACAAAAATTCAACAAAGACCAGGTGCAAGGATCAATTACACCGTGAAGCTCATTAGAAGATAAGGTTGCAAGGAGCAGGTACTGCCTAGCTGTTATGTTGCACAAATGAGAGACTGTGGCCCTCAAGCGGTCAGCATGGGTTCAAGTCCAATCTGCAGCATCCTTTGCTTCCTCCTATCGCTCCTGTCTCTCATCCTGTTTCCTACCCTGTCCACTGTCCTCTCCTCTCCAACTGGAGGCATAAGAGCCCTGAAATATTAATTAATTAATTAATTTTCTATTTGGTTTTACATGACTGATTTTAAATGACCATCTAGGGCTTCCATAGTGTAGAAAGGAAGAAATTCTATGCAGAGAAGCATCAGAGCCAAACCAACACAGTTTTGAATGAGTTTCATATTGGCCGTTGGATTAAAAAAAGGCCGATGCCGATATGCCAAATATCGGCCCTGATAATCCCTAATAATTACACAATACAGCTCTGAATTCATTAAAGAAGTAGACATATTTTAGACTACCTAGAGTGTACCTGCATTTTTAGCCAGCAGGGGGTGACCCAAGATGTGTCAAAAAGATATCTGATGCATGGTCCATAACCCTTTTTACTACCTGCTAAAGGCTAAATTTAACACTCTGTAACATCCTGTCCTCAGTATAAATGTCTCAGAGACATGATGGTGGAACCAAGTGGTCCTATCGCTGTAAAAGGGTGATACAGAGATGAGTGGGAACAAAGCAAAGTGGGCACTATCCTAAAACTATCCGTGACGCCCGGTTCTGAATGTGTTTCTGTTTTAAAGTAGGGCACTCTGAAAATGAACATCACCATCAAGGCCAACTGTCTGTGGTCTTTGCAGATCTGTTAATCCAGCTCAGAGCTGCTCCAAAATTTAGTGAATTCTTCTCATGCACTTACTCATGCTTGTCTACCGCAGTTGTTAGTAGCTGTGATGACAAAAAAACAAAAGGACCTCGTCTATGAAGGTAAAAAAAAAAAAACACTATTAAGCATGCTATATAGACCTCATAATGCTAAGATATGTTCAGTGTTTGCTGAGGCGGATTCAATTTCTGGTCTGTTTTTTTTTTTTTTTAAATCCATCTTTAAATGTGACAGCTGATACACACTCATACACACCTTAGCCAGTGCCATGTGTTTTCACATCCCCAAAAACCCCAGACCGTCTGAACCACGGGTTGTGTCACAGAGACGCCATCTGCCACAGTGGCTCTCACTAGCTCACGTGTTGTCACAAAGTTGTGAAGGTAAAACTGATTTGGCTTCATGCTGACAGTGAAGGAGGTCAAATCAAGGAGAGCTCAGCCTGGAACCTTCTGAGTGGTCATTACATTGTACAAAAACCTCAAACTGCCACATAGTTTGTCCATTCCCCTCGACACACCATAAATCACCGCTGTGCCTCCTCTGTAGTGCCAGGCTGACTCTGACAGATCTCCCCCTGCGTGCCAGCATTCATGGAGTGTAATCTCGAGTGTACAGCCTCCTTACCAGCTGCTGACCTCGGGGTCCCCATCCAGCAAACTGCAGGGCAGCTTCATGCACTTCAGGGGGATTCAGAGGCCAAGTTTCCCTGTTGAGACAGCACATGAAAGAATCAGCACAATATTTGTCTGTGTGCTCGCAGCATAAACATTACAGTGTGCAAGTGAATACAAATGCACAGTCAGTGGCATGTTCCCTTGCTGTAGCCTCATCAATCATCCAAATGTTTTTTTTTTTTTTAGCACAGGCTGACTTTGCAAGGCTCACTACAAATACAGGACAGTCAGGGAATAAGCAGACAAAGATAGATGAGAGGCTAAAGAAGGATGGGCTAAATGTACTGCAAAAATGAAAGAGTAAAGTAAGTGTGAAAGCAGGAAAATAGAGCTGAGGTCAGTGGACCACATGAGGCCACTCTGGGGTATTATTAAAATATGTGTAGAGGCATACAGAAAGGAAATAAACAAAAAGATGCCAGACAGTGAAAATAAAAAACAACAGATGTGGTTCTTACTGTGTCACAAGGCTGTAAATAATGTACTTGGCCACATAGGAGTGCTGGTAGTTCTGCAGAAACAAACAGTGTCACAGTTAAAGACCTTTGGGAAGAGTCGTGGTGTAATGTTGCACTGTATGCGTTTCTCACCGGTTTCACTTCAAAGGCAAACAGAACATGTTGCATATCTGGAGACACTTGGTACTTGGCGGCTTTGGATCTGTCCTAGATGGGATCAAAAACAAACTCACAGCTGTAACACACCCAGTACAGAGGCAGCAGGGGAAAGTTTACTCACTGTGCTCTTGGAGGAAGTTCAAAAAGAGAACAATACTGGAGTACAGCAATACTCACAAACAACTGGTACGGCACGACAACGGTTTTTGCCCTTGTGTCAGCATTAACCTTGACGACATCTCCGTCCCTTGTACGATACAGAAGCTCATTGTCTGTGAGAGACAAATAAAGAATAACCATGAGAGAATGAAATGGTGGAAACCGTACCAGAATACTGCTCTGTTCTGCTCTACCAGTGTCTCTTTCTCTGTCCTTATAATCTTTTTCAATAAAAAAGTTTAAAAAAAACAACAACTTGAAAATTAAAGTATTTGATACAACTACTATAATTGATTTCTGTGATAACTCCCTGCTGAGATCCCACTGCCTGGTTGATCTATTGATGCTTTTCTCTCTGTTGCCAGGGCTACAGACCTGTGAGCAGACGGATCAATGTGGTGAGACGCACATATGCCCTGTGTGTTAAGTCAGAGCAGCAGCCAGTGGAGTGAATGATATAATTTTATTGCTCTTATAGCTGACAACAGACGTGCTGGATGGTTAGACTGATGATTAACATATTTGTTATTGTCAAATAAAGATGTAAGTTAAGGGAATCTGCCCAAATCGACATATAACTGCTCAGATGAATCAGTGTATAACCAGGGCCGGCATGCGAGTGTTCACCTGTAAGAAAGACTGAAGGCTAAAGGGGCTGGATTTGTTGTTGTGTTGTTGGCTACTTTCATCAGACCACTTTAAATCTGTTTACCCACAAACTGTGACCCTGTGTTAGGCATTGTTCGAACAAATAAGCGTAGGGTTTTTTTTTTTTTTTTTAAGTGTTTGGTTCTGTTCAGTTAAGTCCATTAGTTGAAGTTTAAATTTCAGTTGAGAGGACGAGGAAATCAGTTGCTTAGGAACATTTCTGCTAAGACCATGTTCAACTTTAATGTACCATGAGTTCTGGGCTGTGACATAACTGAGCCACCTTGAAACAATGTAAACTGACTGTGAATGCAACATGTTACCAGGTTTTACATCATCACGGCTGATTTATTAGCACCAAGTTTCTATTGTTAGTATGATTTTTTTTTCTTTTGAAAACTTGTCAACATGGGTTATCTTTTGAAAAAGTGTTCAAATGAATTTTCTTTTTAACACTATTACATACATTTTAAGTTCACTTGGTAAATTTCATGGCTTTCTTTTAACTGTATTTGTTCATTTCCTTGCGGAAGTATTGGGTTGTTGATGTGTTCTTTTTTTTTTTTATCAGCGTGAAGTTACTTTGAGTGTTGATTAACGAGTGGAAAGAGCATTACCAAGCGGCTATGATAGCAGATGTAGCACAAACGCAACCAAAGTGAAATGAAACGCCAAACGGAGAAAGCTTTTTCCTAAACTCGGGTGACGCTTGGCTCGACTTTCACTCACTTTCAGAGGAGCATGGGACCAACAGTGATGCAAGCTGGCTTTCTAATGAGCAGGTATGTGTCAAATAACCAAGTGATTCGCTTGTGCGCACATGCCAAGTCAGGTGCATGGCTTTCAAATCACTCCTACAAAGAATCACAATGCTACAGGTGGTTGCTGGATTAGTGAGTGTTTTCACGTAGTCCCCATTGGAGGTAGTAGGTGTGGGCTGCTGCTGGCACTGAGCCAAGGAGGAGGAGCCCGGTTTGAATTTGTGTTTACAAACAAGTAACGAAAAATTCCTGCAGACCCAACCCTTAAGCATCGACAGCTAGCTTAGTCGCTGACAGCATGTTTATCACGTAGCATACAGCAGATGTCAGGTAGAACCTTTTGAGAAATTCTGCCAAAAGCTGGTCATTAAATACTTTAAAAACTCCAGTTTTACAAGTGAGCATTCAGTGCTCTTTGTTGGATCCTAGCTGGGATGAAAAAAAAACTTGACTTACATTATGACACTTTATCCCCAAACGTGCACTGTCTCTAAAAGGAATGTGAGAGTTAAATGTACCAAGGTTAGCACTTAGCACAGCATGTCTGGTTTACTGTTAAAATGCTATCTTAACCCATCTTTGATAAGAATTCCTAACTAAACATCCTGTCAGCTTACCCGTTTAAAAACCAAAGCAGGTTACTTGCTTTTCTGTATATTTTGTTTTTATTCAAAGCTTCTCAGTTAGTTTTAAACTCTCTGGAACATAAATCAGACTATTTTACATCTCACAGATGTGTTTGAATCAGAGGAAATGCAGAAGAAACTAGGCTGTCCCACTGACTGGCCTGACGCCATCATACACCAGCATGTTTGCACAAATTATCATACACTTTCTGTTTAGCTATATGCTGTCTTTTGATGAAAATGCCAGTATAAACCGAGTCCAGGATGGGAGCTGTGATTGAGCCACATTAAGTTTAATGAAAAGATTTGCGCTGGGAGTCTTAAAAAGGAGTGATGGTTTTGGAGTTCCCAGAAATGGAGCTTTTGTTTTCCTTGTAGTAAAAGTCCATTTTAATGAGTAGTTTCAGCATCAGATGTTGCCTGTTGTAATTTATTTTCTCTGTTGGAGTATATTGTATTCTGTTTTATCTCAGGAATCTGTGTGAAGCCAACAAAAAGCAGCATCTCTTTGTGTAAGAGCTTAGTCTGAAGGTTGAGTCCTGTCTTTGGATGCAAGTCTGTGCGAGAAACTCAGAGGTGAGTCCAAAGACTACTGAGGCAAGCGGTGATCAAAGAGCAGCGGGGATCAATTACGCACTGCTGTGAATGAAGCCCACAAAATATTGATGAGGACTACTGGAGTGTGAGCTCATCCCATTGGGTTTCTTATCAGAAGGTCATTAGCACCAAATGGGAGTTGATTGCATTAACTTAACTGACAAGATGCAATGTCGCACAATTGATTGCTGTGCTTTCATCGGGTGCTGAGGACGTTTTAGTCGTGAAGGAAGGGCACAGGGGGAACAGGAACTTAACTAATTACATGTTAATAAGCCGGTAATGTAAGTAATCAGGGGAACAGTTTGCAGCAGTTAGAACACAAGGACGGATGTGAGGTTGTGCTGTGTCTGGAGTAAGAGAGTTTGTTTGCACGCAGGTGCTGATGTGAATTCATTTACACACAAAGCTCTATTTGAGTGGGAAAGTCAGAGAGTGTGCGTTCATGTACGAGACATCTAATGGTTGTAGTTAAGAGATTTCAGACTAGTTTGAACATTTTGACATGGAAAACTTCTTATAACGTAATCTGATACAGAAAACATCAGAGCAATGTCAGAGTATTGAGTGGTTCTATACTGTAGAGTCATTTTTTAGGATTAAAAGTAACATTGATAACAAATAATGATATTTGAAGACTGAGCTCTGGAGTTGAAAAGCCTTTCAAATTTGTGTAACGTAGATCAAGACCAGAAAAAACGTTTATTTTACTATTTTACACAATGGAAAAGGCACACTGCAAACTTAAAATGTACTTGTTTTTCTTTTTCTCAAGCTTTTGTTTTGGCGTGTTATTTAATTTGATATATGAACAGGTTTTATATTTCTTTGAATGCTAAAATAATGAACCTTCAAAGTTCCTTTGGGGTATTTTCTGAAACATTCCCAATGGACTGTTTTACACATACTTATCTGACATTATAATTTGATATTAGTGAGAATAAGCCACAAAATAGTTTCTACAGCAGCTTCAGTTATTCCTGTCACAGTTTAAAGGTCCTTGTCATCTGACAGATTAAACATTCAAATTGAAGCACTCTGAGTCAACACCACTTAAGGTGATTTGTATTCTACTCACATCTCCTCTGACTGTTGATTAGAGATATCAAAATAAAATCTAACTATAAATCTCAAAGACAGCAACCTGGAAAATGTTGCAAGCACTATCCTCATTGAACACCAGAGGGCAGCATTTCAACTGATCCAACATTTATGAGCAGCTCTCCCCCACCTTCTCTGTCAAGGTTGGAGAGGCCACAGAAAACCTGTTCCACTGTACATGCGTTAAGTTAAGATCTTCTTACTGCAGAAATAGTCAACAACGTGCTGGATTTGTTGTGCTGCTGCTGCTGTTTTTGATGGTAATGGATAGAAAAACCCCATTGTAGAGTATGTTAACGTGCACCTATATAATGTTACATGTCTGTGTGCCCTGTGATTGACTGGCACCTCTCGCCCAATGACAGCTGGGATAAGCTCCCCCACCCCCGACACTGAACAGGATAAGTTGTTCAGAAAATGAATGAATGAATGATGTCTGTGTCCTTTTAAATGGAGGATAATCAGCCACAGATCTCCAATCTTTACCAACTACTTTCCTCATGAGGTTGAGTCATGTGCACATTGTGAAAATTCAATCACCCATTTTCTCCATTTAGCTCTAAAGGTATAACTTCTTAAACATCCTGAACACTCTTCACATAACACAATGCAGAAACTGCTCATGCTCATGTATCTCATATAATTATATTAACCTTAGCAGAACTAACTGGTGTTGTTCTCTTTTAACGGTGTAGGAATAGCAAACTGCCCTCCAGCTAGATCCATTTATTCCCCTCAGAGACGGTGGAGCTTACGTGCTTGGTGGTATGAGGAGAACTTTAGGTTGAGATGATAATTTTCTAACGGTGCTGTTTCTGTGTGCTGGTTGTGTTGTTGTCTGATGATAGATATCTGCTGTTCTCTTAATTTTGAGACTACCTTTTCAAAATAAGAAACTGCATGTTACTATGTGGTAATGTGTTTGTCAACTAGATGTGCTCAGGGGACAGAATGTGCTAGCCCTGTTTGATTCTATTCTCTTTAATTCTGCAAGGTTTTTTTCTACTGTGTGAGCTGGGTAAGTGTTCGTAGCTGACACAAAAAAACAACAGCTGAAGCTTCATTTAAAACTTAACAGACAGTGTGTCAGATTCAGTTACTAATGGTATATTCTGAAGCATGAACAGCAGCAGTGACTGACATAATGTGCGTGGATACGTCATGTATTTTGACATGAGAGGAAAACGCTAAATGTCAAACCGTTCACTCACCGCTCAGCCACTTGGCATCTGGGTCATGGATGCGCAGGTCAGGACCAAACACATCCTCAATAGTTACTTTCTTCTTAAGGGCAAGGCTGTCATCTTCACCTGTGGAGAGCAAGATAAAAAAATAAACATCACTGAATTAAATATGATGCCCAGCAGCTTACTGCTGATAAGTGATTTTTGTGGAAAGTTTTAGGGTTTCATAAGCTGCCCTTCAGTCCTGCCCTCGTTTTAAGATGTAAGCATGTGATTTTTATAGTTTCAGAAAGAAAAATAAAGAAATCATTCATTTTCTCATGTGTCTGTCTGAAGGGCTGCAGCCCCACACGATCCGCACAGAATGAAATATTTTTCCTCTCCCTGGAGAGGGAGAGCACCTCAAAAACTACTCCCCGCTGTAGGTAGAGCAATTTAGAAGAAGGTACAAACAAGAAAGAGGGCCTTTATATTGCACTATTGATCTGAGAGCATCGGTTCCAATCTGCCAGCATTGTTTTCTTCTGCAGTGGGGAGGGCGACATCATCCATCCCAAAAACTCAAAAAATGAGATCTGGAGCTGACAGCTGAACCCCGACCTGGGAGTGACTGAAAGCTGATGTGACAACATAAATGAAGCAAGCGTGTTCAGAAACGTCTACCTTTACTCAGAAACAATACTGTCAGACAGGGAGCGCCAACATGGCTGACAAACCAGGGTTTGAGTGTGAGACAGTGTGTTGTTTTTTCTTCCTCTGAAGGTTTTCCAGTTGTGCCTGGGTGTCTCGAGCTGAGTGCAGAAAAACAAATGTTACAATGTAATGTATTTATCTACTAAAATATTCTGAGTAATTCTGAGCAAGTGGGGAAAGCTAATTTCCAACATGAAGCAAATGGTATCTCTGATGTGATGCCAATCTGACAAATGGCTGCAGCTAGTACTGCATAATCATCCCCATTAAACAGCTCTGAATGGCATTAAACATAAAAGGCCCATTACCTAGTGAGACGCTGACCCCGCCTCGGTGTAAAACCGTTACACAATCACCAGCAGGAGAAACCTGTCATCTGTGAAACTTTTCCTCTTTCAAAAAAGGTTATCAAACCAAAATAAGTGCCTGTAGTGCCAGGTAATGCAGGGGTAGAAGAAGAAACCGTTTTCATCTGAGCTGTGATTGAAATACTAAATTAATCTCCCACCACCTGTGTGTGTGGGATATGACTCGACAGAGGCAGGTGTGTATGCGTGTGAGTGTGTGAATACCAATGATTGTAAATATTTTCATTTCTTTGTGCAGCTTGATTCAGGAAGTCAGAAAATCTCCAAAAAGTATAATGTAATTTGGTCAGGTGGTGGGTCAGAATAAATAACAGATCACAGGCGTTTTTCTCTCAAACTTTTCCTGTGTTCTTTGTGAAATGACGAATGCTCTGAGAATATCACTGAAGGGCTCTTGCTGATTTAGTGCAAGTGAAATGTGTGTGACTACACCGGTCTGGACTATCTTGGCTTTTTGAGAAACCTTATGTATAAATTTATTTTGCTGACTTCACACCTCTGAAAATGAAATCCTCATAGTTTCATCCAGGTGCTTAGCAGTCCTAGTGCTAGAATTTCCTTTTTGTGAGACTACTGAGATTTTTGAGTATATATTTTTCATTTACATACTGAGCAGAAACTGTGAACTTTCATTATCCATTTGTAAACTTTTGTTTTAGGTATTGTTTTGACTTTAATCTCTTTCTGAGTCTTCTTAGTTTGAGTGAAATTAAATGAATTGAATATTCATGTAGTGTTGGTAGGACCAAAGGACAGAGCATAACTAAAATGGAGGAATTCAAACAGGCTATTTAATGTTTCTTTTGTTTGCAAAAAATATTTAGGATCTTTCAGTTTCATAAAATTGCACAATTTAAAACGACATTGTTTCATGCATCTTTCTCCTAGGTAACCCTACTGACACAGTATCGTCTCTACTGTCTGTCCAGGTCTACATGTAGTATGTGATATATTCAAACATTAAAGATGCTATGAGGAGGACCTGTTTTAAATGGCCCGCCTCGCCACCTTCCGGCCCGATGTGACTTTTAGGAAGGTGTTTGTTGTGGAATTAGTTTGAGATCGGATTGAAATTTTCTTTGTTCAAGACAACTTTTTACTGGATCAAACGCAATAGGGTAGGGTATTGATCAACAGTTACATGGCACTACAGTTTGAAACTTGACAAAAAGCAAACAACGTAGCAGACGGCTATATGTAGCGCTATCGGCAGCCTGGTGCTTCATCGTATCCGTAGGCTAACGTGACAACAAGTAACACTGTCAGTTTGTGCATAGTTAAGTAGCCGTCTATATCTAGTGCTGCTGGCAGCCCTATGCACTTAAGACATGTTTATGATGTGTAAAGGGGGCTTCACACCGCCGCGGGGCAACGCGCCTCCTCCAGTCATTTTAATGAGGGTCGGGCGGCAGGCGGCAAGCGGTTTTGGCTGCGGCGGTAGGACCCAGAAGCGGTTGCCGCCCACGTGCACGCGCACAGATTTTCCCCTGCCGCCTGAAGTCCAGCGTGTTGAACTTTCTGGCGGCAGCCGCCTGGGAACAGTCAATCACATCAAATGAAAAAGAAAACCCGGAAATAGCAGGCTTCGCGGGGCAGAACGAGCAATGGAGGAGCTAATACTGCCGGTATCTGAATATCCAGAGCTCTACAATAATAATAAAATCTTTCATATGCACATTATAGAGTAAACAGAAACTATAAGGTACAACTAGGGGGTTCGTCTTTTTGAGGAGGGAGTGTTGTGAAGGACTTTCGGGCGGGCTATGCTGTAACGTTCGCCGAATCACCTCTACGTCACTGCCGCCTGTTACCCCATGCTCATGCCGCGGCCGCAGGAGCCACTTTGAAAAACGCTCTGCATTCCAGGGGCGTCTGCCGGCAGAGGAGCGGTTTTCAGGGCGGTTACCGCGCGGCGGTGTGAAGGGCGCTTAACATTAGTGAATTCTAGTCATGTCCTACCTAAGTCTACCAAGCAGAGCTAACGTAACCCCACTCCTCATTTTATTGATCTACTGCAGAATAACTGCTGCATGTGTGTTCGAATGAACATTATCACAAACAGCTCAACTCGTGTTTTACCCCTCACCCCGTGCTCTATTTCTCTCCTGTTTAGCTTTCTTCTGCTCTTCTGTCCTTTTTCTGTCTGACAGTTAGCCTCCAGTGTCCACCATCACTACAAAATTAGTCACAGAAATCATTTTCAAACACATATCTATCCTCTTACTTCTTAACTTCGTCAGCTGGTGTGGTGTTGTCATAGAGACCTAGATGTGCCATAAATCAATCCGGTCCTGCTCGTCTAATCAGGAAGCTAAGAAGTAGCATTTCAGATAACCTGTAACCTGTAATATTGATGCTGATAATCTCATTTTAAAGTGTGGATTACAATCAAGCATAATGTTAGTCACAACTAGCTTCCAGCTGTGTAGGCAGCACTACAGACCAGAGAGCCCAGTGAGACAACTGGCAGGCTAACTGAGTGTGTTTTGGTTTAATGAATAAACCTGAGAGAATGAGAATCAGTGTTTCTTGTAGAAAATATTTCAGTCAATGCCTCTTTTATTTTTTTCATGACAGGCATATCTGATGAGTGCATTTGAATCTTATATAACAAAACCAATTTAAGAGGCATTTACAAGGACTCTAAATGTGCTTCAATAGCTAACTACAGCAACCACAGACATATTTAGCTGACAGTCATCAGTTAATAAAACACTTGTTTAACCAAAACACTGGTCAGGGAATGGGAAAATCCATAGGAATCTACACCTGCTTTGGCCCAAAGTTAAAGGAGAAGGTGAGGTACACAGTTGGCAGAGCTGATAGAGTTCACTGACATAGTTTGGTAAGGAGAAATATGTCCTCATGTAACAGCATCCAGGTGCAAATTAAAAATCTCTTCATCTAATTAGCTTTGGTAGAGGAATGTTGACTTTCATCTCAGGTGTGCACACTTTTTGCTTCTCCCAATTAAAGTCAGAGCCAAATGCAGACTCCCTTTTTAGGCAGCTAAAGATGTGATGAAATGTTACCTACACTGAGGAAACCATGATCAGAGTCCGAACATTTCAAACACCTGGTACATTGCATCTAATGATTGTCTGATACTCTGCCATGTGTTTGCTGCAAATTCAGGCTTCGAAACATCTCCAGCTATCAAACTAAATCAGGCTGAGATAACATGCAACCTTGACAGAGAAAAAACACTTAGTAATGAGGTGAAGAAAAGGTAAACCAGAGAGGATTTAAGTGGAACTGAGTTGTTTCAGGTTCAAGTGAAATATTAGTGAATGTTAGTTTACATCACAAAAAAGTGCCATGCTTCTATTTGTGATTGTGTATATCTAAATCTTACAAAAAGATCTGCGACAACTTGTTTTTTAGTTGCAAAACTGTAGTTTACTTTAAGTTTGAACATATTCACATCAAGTGTTGATGCTGTTCAAATCCACCCTGTCCATAATAACAACAGCATGGAAAGGAAGGGAAATGGGAATGCTTCAAGATGTAAGTTGTGAGTGTGTCGTGTACATACGAGGTGTCAGCAGGATAACAGAGGTGACGATCAGAGAACAGATGATGAGGATGACCAGCAGAGCGATGGCTATTCCTTTCCAGTTCCTCTGTGGAGGAGCACTGCCCACCAGGTCCTGAAAAACAGAAAAGCAACAGGATGAACATAGCATACACAGCAGGCAGAAAAATATGGCTGCTTGAGGTTATTCTTATTACAGAGTGAGCTTCCCGCTGTATTATAGAGAAACTGTGACCTTAAGGTAATGAGTTTTATTTCAAAAAGGAGGCGCAGCATTTTAGAGATGATCTCATCATACATTGAACAGATGTATGTTGTTCTGTCACAGTTGGAGTCAGACTGGCCTGAGGACAGCTCATTCTCTGACAGACAGATGCCCAAAACTCAGCCACTTGTGTGCAGTAACCAAGCATCTTCCAGCTGCTCCCCGCTGCTTGCTCACTAAGAGCTCCTGCAGCTCTGCCTGATAGCCAGAGAGCAGCGACGGCTACATAACAGACACCACAGGCACGATAATAAGCGGCTCTCCTCACACAGCCCAGCAGATGGTTGATGGCTAATCAGTGCTATTGGAAACACATACGCTGCAAAAACCCACCAAACTCGCAAAACACTGCAAAGGTAGAAGTGCAGAAAGCAGCAATCAGGTGGCTTATAAAGGATGCCCTACACTCCAACACACAGATTTAAGAGTTTTTAATGTGATATTTAACTGCAAAAACCATCATCCATCCACTGACTCACTGCCCATTTGAAATGAAGAGGAACAGATAACTGAGAGGGAAAAACTACAGATGCAGGTTAACCCTGTTAGCAGCCTCTACATTATTTGGAAATGAAATCAAAGCCGAGCTGCAGTTCCTAAACTGGCCACTTCAGGCTGGCTTAAAGACGAGTGAAATCCCATTAAGCTCTTAATAAAAATGCCTCAACTAAGAGGAGAATAAACTGTTTACTTGTATATTCAAATAATGCTAGGGCTATGCATAATTTCACAAATTTTTGTTAAAAACAGGCAGATTTTTCCCTAGAGATGGGTACCAAATTAGGTACTTTTATCGGTACCAACCAAATTCTGTCTGTAGTGTTGAGTACAGATTCATGTAAAACCAAATGGTACCATGTATGGGTATCTAAATGCATCCTTGTGACTGTGAGGGAGTTGAATAGTAGGCGATTTTCCATGCTGGACATGAACACAGCATTGCAAGTTTATATATTGAGAAATATGTTAATTTAAAAAAAAAACTTTCAGATTGTTAAACAAATTAATATTAAAGGGATAGTTCAGTTTTTTTGAAGTGGGGTTGTATGAGCTCTATGTGACCACTGAGGACATTAGATACAGTAGAAAGTCCCTCAGTAAGACACAAACTGTAATCGATGGTGACGAGGAAATAGACGCTAACAGGGAAAGACCGTACCAAATTCAACCACCACTGAGTATTTCCGACTCTATCTTGAGGTCCAGTGTCCGCAGATGTTTCCTCTGTATTCCTTTCAGTCTCCACCTGTAGCAGCTCCTCTTCTGTGTAGCTACTCCGGTTCTTACAGGTATCCTTTTGGTTCCAAAGTGAATGAAACTTCATCGTCGCTGTCATAGTCACTCATTTTGAATTCCCTACGCTGCCTCACAATCCTTAGAGTACAAACAAAAGAATTACGATACTTGATCAAACTTACACGGGGCTACAACCGGTGGACAAAGCATAGCTTGTTTACATTCCCTACAGCTGAAAGGAGGAGGGGGGACGGAGCGCACTAGCGCTGCGTGGAAGGACACATGACCAGTTAGTTAGGTCCAGATAAATGTTTATATGTCCGAAGACTTAATGCACTTAAAAACATTTTATGTAGCGTACTCTTAAACTGTGGTATTACTTTTTGATTTTAGTTCTTGTAGGCAGAGAAAATAGCCTTTGAATTTGGTACCGTCTCTCCCTGTTAGCGCCTATTTCCTCGTCACCATCGATTACAGTTTGTGTCTTACTGAGGGAAAGGAGACAACTTTCTACTGTATCTAATGTCCTTAGTGGTCACATAGAGCTCATACAACCCCACTTCAAAAAAACTGAACTATCCCTTTGATTGCCACATTAACACACAAAAGTACCAAAAATTGGTACCATCAAGTGTTGATACCGATTTCCAGGTACTGGGCACTGGTATTGTATCGTTTCAAATTTGAAAGGTACCTGTTCCTTTTTTTTCCACTGATTTCAAACAGTCTGTGTTACCCTGTTTGTGCCGTTCACCTTTCAGCTGCTCTCGAAATATAAATTTTTAGCAAACCAGCAACACGCCAATACTTCTCTAAAGCTCTCTTAGCTTCTTTAGTCTTCTAAATAAATATCTGGTAAGTTACAAATGTAAAAAGACTCATTCTGTGAGAAAACAACAGCCTCATTCAACAGCAAATGAATAAGTGATGACTGATCAGCTTTGCTGGGTGTCAGCCCCTTGCTCCTCTCCAGCTCTGGTCTCATGTCCAAACACATTCATCTACTCTCCCATAAACCATTACAGCCAGCAAACATAACTTGAAGTTCCCCTCTCACACCCTTCATTTCTGAGCTTGTTTGTCATATAAGGCTTTGGCAGCACATATCAGGGAACTAAAGGCTGCTCTGATAAGATTTAATGTAACAAAATTCCAAGTGTTTCTTTCATTGCCAATAAGCAATCTGAACTGATAAGGTTATGAGTTGTATTGAGGATTTCTGTCATATTTCATCCTATCTAAATGATGGTCTGTGCAGGGAGGCTCGCACGCATTTGCACATTAGTCTCTTGGCCACATTTGGAGAGGAGAGTGAGCAGCTCCAGCCACCCGTATCCCTCCAGCTGCTGATATCCTTGTTACCAATTAGACCTGGTGTCTGCCTGCCTACAGTAAGAGGTTGTATACTGTTCTCCAGCTCAGTGAACCATCCTCAAGGTAATGAGGTGTGTGTGTGAGTGTGAGAGTGTGTGTGTGTGTGTATGATAGAAGGAAATGGATGACTCAACTCCTATGCAGAGATTATGCCATTTTATATCTTTAAAGATTTCAAATTGCAGCATTATGAGTTACTTTCCATCCAAGTGTTGAAAGTGTACCTGTGTTGGACTGTGTGTGTGTGTGTGTGTGTGTGTGTGTGTGTGTGTGTGTTTCCGCTGTCTGGGCATCAACTGTCTCCACACAGTTTGTCTCACAGTGTGGCAAATCAATACTGAAGACAGTGAGTACACATAGAAAAACAGCAGGCACATCAATAAGCTGATTTATGGCTGCAGAGGCAAGGAATTTAGAGATAAGGTGTACGGATGTGTATGCTGGATTCATAACATATTAATGTCTCTGTTTTCATAACCTAATAGGAACAAGTTGCAGCTGAAGACGCCTGTGATATCTACAATCACCTGAGACCTCTGACTGAGCCGTAAACAAAGCAAGATGCTTTGACAGGCTGGAAGACAACCGTCTTGTTTCAGCCTCTGCTCACCTGTTTTTCCATATGTACACACTGATAAACATAAAGAGCAGGTATAAGCGATTTAAATGCTGCCACTACCTGACAGACAGGCACAGATCAATTAACATCCCAGCAGGATCAACGCCACAAAACACAAGAAAAATGATTCTCCGCATATTTCTTTCCAGACGCTTTGATGCCAGCCTGGGAGGCTTGTGGGTAAATATTTAGTTCCAGTTTTTGTGCACGTTTTATGCTCGTTCCGCTTGAACACAAGAGGCATAAGGTAAACGAATTTCAGACCGTCTGCTCTCCTAGTCTTAAATACATGTCTCACATGCCCTGTGGGCTAATTCAGGCAGTGGAAATGTAGGATGCAGACACCCTGATGAGCAGGAGTAGCCTCCCTACTGTGCTGTCTGTTTCTGCTAACAGACACTTGGTTATTCAATCAAAGGTCAGGGAGCTTTTCCACAACTCAGATCAATAAAACGATCAAATGCTGTTGGACTATTGCTTTTTTCAGAGTGAAATCCTCAACAGTACAGGATCCAGCTGACTCGGATACATTCCTCAACCTTAACTGTCAATATTCCTGGATATCCAACACCAGATAGCGAGCAGTGTGATCTATGTTAATACAACTTCCTATGACAAGCTCAGCAGTGGTCAGAGCTGTTCAGAAAAGTGTCTGTTATTCTAACCACTAACCCATTCGATAAAATCTTGTGCTGGCTTCAATAACAAGGCCAAGCAGCACTAGCTTGAGTTCTGGCCTTGAAGAAATTTTCCATCAAATGCAGTGAAATCAAGTTGCAGTGATTTATTCTGTTTGCCTTAATTCCTTTCTGTTGTTACAAGGACATGTTAACACCCTAAAGAAGTCACAACATAAGAGGAAAACTGTCTCCAAGGAATCTCTGCTTAATCTCTGTGAGAGTTTGGAAAAGCTTCTGTTGTGCAGACAAAAAGTCAGCAGATTACATTGTTCATCCTTTTTCACCACGGAGCTAGTCTGTTTGAAGTTAGTGGCGGATGAGAGAGATGCTTGTCTGAGGATGTGTTCGCTGATGACATGAGATGGTGGGTGAAAATCCGATTACAGGAAAGGGGTCATCGAGTTTTGGAAAACTGCCATGAGAGAAATATATCCCAATATCAAGAAAGCTGCACAAAAAGTGTTCTTTTATCCCTGATGCTAGCGGATATTGTTTTTGATATACAACACATGAGCTTCAAACAGAATCAGTTATACCAGTACGAAGAAGCACATGTGTGTGCGTTTCTGTACCGAGCAGCGACCTCTTGTGCTAAAAGTTGATGCATTTGCTCAAATGCAAAATCTGTAGTTTCTCCAGAGTCCACTTGAGGCTGGCTGTAAAAGTCCTGAAGGTACTAACACTCACATAAAAATGCTGATTTTTTCACAGAAATGAAAATGTTTGCAACCTGACAAAACAAACAGAACTGTTTTGTCCCAAAGAGAGTATTTTTTCATTCACACACACTGTGCAGGGAGTGCATTTTTTTAATAATTAACCTGTTTGAGGAAATAAAAGCTAATGAAATCTTTACTTACAGTAGGACAAGGCTCAGTTGGCTGGTAGGTGGGAGTGACATTGCTCTGCTTTCGAAGGTTTAGTACCAGCCTTAGCTTCTCTTTGTCTGTTTATAGGCTGACCAAAAGTTAGTATGAGTCAGAATTTCTGATAGCGACTTTCATCATTCAGCTTCAAGGTTCTGTGTCTCATACAGTTTATAATCTGTACTTCCCGAGCACTGACAACTGTCTTTTTACATTATAAATGAATTAAATGTAGAGCAAGGAATTTTTATCATTATGGTATATTTAATACACAAAAAGGGGCTCATAAAGAATAAATAGGAGGGGTCAGAGAAGTAATCCCTGGAGGATTCCTTAATATACTGTAAGTGTTTAATGAGATAAAAACTACCAAAAGTAGAAAATTACCCAGTCCATCCGAAAAGGACTTGAACTAAATAAGAACAGATCCCTTAAACCCAGTTTTCAGATCTGTCCGGCACTGTGCTATGATCCACAACTGAGAGCTAATCAAGCAAAACTGTTGCTTTCCCTGAGACAGCCCAAGCCTGAATACTAAAACATCCAATGAATAGAGACTCATAATAAGGGCAACATAAATATATCATGTATACATAATTGTCATTGTATTCAGGTTGAGTCATCACTGTAACCTCCAAACAGCTGAGCCTCGTGGTGACTGTAAACACAGAATCGTACACACTGAGTATAATAAATCTGGCCCATTTACCTCTCTTTTGTCAATAATACCCGATCTAGATTTTTTCGATAGTATCTGATCGATACCTGATATATGATGGGATTTATGCATTCGTATTCAAGACTAGCTGGCTCAGTTAGGCTCATGTGTCTACCATTACTTCACAATTAATCCAAGAAATTGTTTTCAAGCAGAGAAAAACACAGATCTTCCTTGTAACATCTAAACCTTGTCAGCCAGCGTGGTGTTGTCATAGAGACTTGAATGTGCCATGAATCAATTCAGTCTTCCTTGACCCGATTGGGAAGCTTAGAAGTAACTAGGAAGTAGCACTTTGAAATAACCTATATTGGCATTGATAATCTCATTTTAAAGCGTGGATTACGATCCAGCATATATACAGAAAGGAGTCTTTTTCAAGATCACTTTCAAACTCACAGCCCCTTTAAGTTGGCATTTATCTAAGTATATAGCAGACACAGGTTTGTTGATTTCTGTATTTCTGCCTCAAATGTCTGATTTCATTCACATCCTTAATCAATACTTCATCTGTGTGTCTTTAAGATACACATTCTTTCATTAGAGAAAAAACCCAGCTTTGAAAATGGAGCATGTCTATAGCTTAAACCTTGTTCATGAACCACGAGAGCATAAAAACAAATAAAAAAATTAGCCAATGTAAAATGTATATTTTATATTGCTATTGATCTGAGGCAGTACCACCCAGGGTTATCTTGAAAAAAAAAATGGTTAGAGTGGTTGATTTCTCCTTTATATGAAGCTCTGCAATAGTTATTGACTAAGTCAGAATCAGAAATCCCCCTCTTGATTTTGATTGGTTAGATAAAACGGTGAAGATTTCTGCTGTTTTCTGCCGAGAGCCATGTGAACAAAGAGCAAAGCAACAAAGAGCAGCTGATGCTGAAGGCATATTTTTGGTTTTGAATGGAAATCAATACCGTTACTGAACACAGGGTGTACGTTTTACTACATGCTACATTTGAGTAAATACTAGTTATAGTTGAGACTTCAGACCGATAAAAAAAAATGGTTGTCATCTTGCTTGGCTGTAGGTGAGGTCACCATAAAAACAGCTCCCCCTAGTGGCTGGCTGTAAAATACGTCAAAAAATCCATCTTCTCAGCCATTCCAGATGGGCTGTGATCAATTTTTAAAAAATGAGTATAACTCATAGAAATGTTTCTTACACCCCATTGTTGTGGTGATTTGAAGACATTTTTGGGCTGCCTGTATTCAAGTCCTTTTTTTTCCTAAAAAATGTTTTCATTAGTTACCAGAGAGTTAAAACAAGGCTTTACATCACTTTTAATGAATGACTGACATCTGCTGTTCTTGTGTGGTTTTTTGTGGGGTTGTAAAATATGTTAGGAGAGACAGCCAAGAAGAGATTAGACTCTTGATAGAGAGAAAAAAACTGTGGCTTGGCTACACTCAGACTCTCTCACAGCCCCCCACAGCCACTACAGCACAGACTCTGGCCAGTGTATTTGCTGAAAAATTGTACGATGGTAAATGGCGGGGCCACACAGTCAATTCTATAGTTTATGGTCGAGACTTGACCTATGCGTATGTGAATGTGTTTGAAGTGTCTCAACCATGGAGATATATCTTAACACCACAAATAAAAACCATGTAATGAAGCCCATAGGATTTTATTGTAGTAAAAAGATATGATAAAAGCAGAAGTTAATTTCTCATGGTAAAAAAAAAACACACCCTTAAGTATCAGCTCTTCTTGTGAGGCACCTCGTCAATATCTTTGTAAGCTATGGCAGTAAAACCTCCTAACACAACAGGGCAGTAAAGCTTATTTATTCTTTGATTATTATCTTTTTGTGAAAACAAACCTGGCTCCGTGCTGAAATTTTTCATTTCAATCTCTGACTGAAACTGGCTTTATATCTTTAAAAGATAGAAGTGTTGTCTCTTACAATCCACTGTTATTAAAGTGCCTCAGCTGTGATTGCTTTATCCCTGCAGACTGCATTATCCCTGTGTGAAAAGTGGAGCATTTCCCACCTACTCAAGCACAAAACAACAGAAAGCTCCAAGATCAGACTGAAATTGCCCACATAGAATGTATAAAATCATCAACACCTCACTACATTGTTTCCAGCAAATTAAAGCCCAGAAGAGGTGCACAGAATCTGACTTCGGATGCCTTTTCTTTAATTTCCCTGACGCACAGCATGTTAAAGAATATATAACAAACTGTGCAGTAGTAAACTTGAGTGTTCCCTGGTTGCTGACTTTTCTGAAGAGCTCTTAATGAGGAAGACGTGCAGAGGAAAGCAAATCTTGACCCTTTGGCATTGCTTTTTTAGACACGGTGAGATGTCTGCATTAAGCTTCCTCCTCCTGTGAGTGTGGATGCGAAGAGCAGGCATGCATGCTTTACAGCTGATAACAATAAAAGCTGCATTAATAAATGAGGACTGGAACCATTTTCACCCTCTCTTCCAAAAGCACCGCATCCAAACAAACGCTGTGCATTTGAGCACCAACGACTCCAAAGGGGAAAAGAAGCAGCCGAAGAATTAATTTTAATCCATTTGTTACTATTTTCATTCTATTCAGAGATAAAGGAGCCATAAGAATGAGGCATCTTTTAAGGTCAAGCTTTTTTCCCCCTCCACTCTCTCCCTCTAATCCTCCCTCCCTCCCACTTTCCCTTTGTCTAACCAGCTTTGTCTCCATTCGCTGAAGTGTGAAATGGATCTTTCCTGATCTCTGAGCACCTGGTTTCCAAGGGAACCAAGAGAGTCATCTGAGTCACATTTGCAGCGAAGAATCTGCTGGCTGCTGTACAGTACAGCAGGGACTAATATTACAGCCCGGCGTCATGTGGGGAAATGTGGCCAGGGGTACACAAAATTAACTCGGAAACAAGATGGTTTCAAATACCAACATGTGAGGACATATAGACATTTGAAACGAAAGCAAACTTCAGCTGTGTAAAGACACCGGACACTTGACACACGATATATATCTCCACTGTAACAGAGTCGCTGTCTGAGGACAGTCAAACTCCAGAATGAAGCAGTAGTCTGTGGACAGGGGGGTTAACTTCTTCTCTGAAACAGCATCAATAAATCATAAGCATTCATGAGTGAGATTAAGAATTCATGCCAGCTGGCTTCTGGTTCATGGAGAGATGGTAGATATCAGCCCAACTCTGCCGGCACAGCTTGTGTTTGTTACTGCTCAAAACATGAAGTTTGAGGGTTAAACTCAAGTGAAGTGGAGAAAACTTAGTGTGGGGAGAGACATGTTGACCTGTGAGCATTTTACTGATGAGGGAAGCAAGAGGCTGAGGACATGCTCTGATCAACTTCCCTCTTCTGAACTTGTGGAGTGTACTGAAACCCCAATACTGCTCATCAAGAAGTCTGAGTAAAATCTCAATCTAAACATTGAAAATAGTCATCTTTCAGTGGGGACTTGGGGAAAAAAAGGGAAAAGTCTAGAAGAAAGGAGTAAACAGAGGTTCCCATTGCTCACGTAACATACTGTAAGTTGACAGTAATGTTACGTAGAGTTGTACTTCATATTTTTAACTCTAGTGGCAGAAAAGGAGCTACAGCGCAAGAAATCATCTTATGAAACTGAACACTTTGGTCTCAGAGTTAAGCTTTAACCAAGAAGTCAAGTTCACGTTAACATGTTTAAAGGCACTGGGACGACTTTCTGTTTAGTTTTGACTGATTTGCCAGAATTGGTAGTGTTTTTTTTGTCCAGGATACAGACTCAGTTACCCAAGAGCACCATTACCGACTGCTGTAAAGACGCAACTCTTGCCAAGAAGTGCATTTTTTGTGCATTTAGTGAATGAATGGTTTTGAACAGCCATAGATGTGATGTGTTTTTCACTTTAAATTTTGGAGGACCAAAACAAAACTAAAGGAGGACTGATAGATTGTGACTTTATAACCTTGTTCTGATGAATAACAACTGTAACAACAATATGCTGAAAGACTTTTAAATTCTTCAAGGAGCTTAAAGGATACCCTTAATGATCCCCTTAAGTTTCCTGTCTTAGCTTTAATATAAGACTTTCAGGTTAACCGTGTTTGTTTCTGAATGAGTAGTACTAACAGTGGAACAGTGGTACCAGTTGTAGTAGTACAGGCAGCAGTAGTTGTTGCAGTAGTTGGGGTGGTGATGGTGCTAGAACTTGTGGCACTACTGATTTATGAGGAAGATAAAGTGCAAAGTCAACGAGTGCTTTTTGTTGTTCTTTAACAACAAGTCAAAATAACATTAAATGATTTAAGCTGCTGCCTTTTATGCCATTATCTGATTTCACCTGTGAATCAATAATTCAACACCTGCACAGAAGCTTTTTCTCTTCCATGGCTTAGACACTTTAAATCTTTCACTCAGGTACAGTGGTCTGTACGTTGAGATTCTGAATTGACTTTCACCGGGTAAGTGTGTCTTGTAAAGAGATAAGACAATGTAAGTGAGCAGATTGTAGAATCTGATAAAGTTTAAGTCAAACAGGACTGTGTGGATCATCACACCTACGCAGGTGTAGCTTTGATATCTACTCTTTCATTAGTCAGCCTTTAAATACTTTCATAACAAATCCTGATAATTTCAGTGTTACTACTTCTTATGCCGTCTTACATTTTGAAGATTTCTGCATCACAGCCAAGTTTTGTTACTACTTGCTAATTGAAACTGCTGTTGTTGCTGTTTTTCTTTTTTCGAAAAAAACCGACAATAAAACTTTCTTTTTTGTGTGAACTAATATGAAAACCTTCTTCAATCCATTTAAGTTTCTGTTATCAGAGTGACAATGGTCAGCTACGTAAATCAACACAGCAGACCTCCGACGTATCAGAATCAAGTATCAAACACAGTGGTGTTATAATTAAAATGATCCACCCGTTTTATTGTCAAAACAGAAAAAAAGGCAGACAAGAAAGAAGAAACTTCCATCTTGTCTGTTGCTTTTTTAGTGCATGTATGTGTGTGTACATGATATATGATAGGCTTTTCTTTCATCTAGACTACCTTTATTAGAATATGTAACAACTGACCATTAGAGAATAATTTCATAACCTAACTGTTGTTATGAACCATGTGTTCAATGCTTGACTCTGATAGGTCAAAGTCCCATAACAATTAATTTTTAATAGCCTAAAGGAAGGCACGGACTGCCTGATCACACACATCATATCAATGAACAGAAAGGAATCCACAATCCTCCTCTTCCTGTTGATACTGTGGCAAAAAAAAACAATACAATCTGTCCCAGGTGGTCTTCAGAGTCAGGAATTGGTCATGGTATCAGACGTGAATCTATTTTGTCTTGCTGTTATTTGGACTCAAAGACAGTGTATGAGACATCCAGTTTTAAATGTCATGTTGGAACAACTAGCCAGAATGACTATTTCTTGTTAAATAAGAAATTTGAGGAACACTTCAGACAACATGAACACAACAATGATAAAGCATGACACAAAAACACTACTGTGTTTTCCCAACTTTCTGTCAATGTGTTTTTAAAGCCTGATTCTCATTATTTAGAAGTTAGTGTGCTGTGAAATGAGGCAGCAAGTGAATGAAAGAGTTTCTTCCTTTAGATTCAAAAAAGTGAATTAATTGAAAAATACAACAACAGGAGTGAGAATAATATAATTTCATGCTCGATATAGAGATCACATTCTCAGTAAACTAGGTTCAGTTCTTGCAGATTGTGTAGTTACACACATTCACTACATCTATGATTTCATGGGCTGGTAATTTTACTCCTCTAGTTTATCTCAACAAAGGTAGCTTAAAAGTCTAGTCAGCGGTCAGGGAGAAAACGAGTGGAGAGGTTGTTGATAAACGAATTTAGATCCGACTCTCCCTTCATACCCCACCCCTAGCTCCACGCCAGAAAGATGATGGACGTGCATTATCATGGAAACGACCCCAGAAACTGCGTAGTTGACCAACATGGCGGAGGCCGGGCCAGAAAACGCTCGAGGGTCAGTTCGCTATAATACGCGAAGCCGTATTTATAGGAGGGAGAGAAAAGAGAGGGAAGGACGTGGCTTTCGTTGTGGTACAGTGCCTTGTATGTGTGAATTAGAACTTTACACAATGGTTATGAATCCAGTAATGAACATGAATTTGTGCCCCCCCCTGCACCTGTCATTATGCCCCCCTGTTAAAGTCTGTCTGACGCCGACTCTGGGTTAGCACACTGCTAAGCTGCAAAGCTAAGGTAACCCTGACTCGTCAGACAACAGTAGCCACATCTCGACTGCCATATTTGATAACATCACAACAACAGAACATTTTGGCAGATTAGACAATAATATGAATGCCCGACGGCTGTTTCTGTTATGGAAAGCACTACAAAGCTAATCTTGCTCACCTGTCCAGCCGAAAGACGGCGACATCCGCGTATGTTTTCAGCTCTGTTAAATCACGTAGTTCCCTCCACCGGCGGAAAGCCACACAGTGTTGACCCGGGTCTTCCCTCTATTATGGTCATACACCTTCTTTTTCATTTTATGCTCTTCTGACCTTTTTCTTTTGAGCTGTTTTTCAGCCTTTGCTACCGTTGGTATCACACTGCTTTCTTACGCTAACTGCGAACGCTACGCAACCATAGACTGTAAAAAAAAAATGGACGCCAGCTTGCTCGGCTCGAAGTGAGATCTCTACAAAAACTGCTCCCCCTGGTGGCTAGTTGCAGTATAGGTTTAAAAATACGGCTTTCCAGCCATTCTAGATGGGCTGTGGTCAAACTTTAAGAAATTGTTACACCTCATAGAAATGTTTCTCACGTCCGATTGTTGTGGTGATATTATTTGGCTGTCTTGTATCCAAGTCCTCTTTTTTTCTGAAAAGTTTTTTTTTCATTAGTTATTTAAGGTTAAAAAACGAGGCTTTACGTAATGTTTAACGATGATTGACAGCTGCCGTTCTCGTGTATTTTTTTGGAGGGATCGTAAAATATTTCGGGAGGTAGAGTCAAGAGGTGATTAGACTCCCGAAATAAATAAAATATTTATTATTTTTGTCACCCAGCTTCACTCAGATTTTCCCAGAATCCCTAACGTACAACGATAAATAGCGGAGCCATGCTGTCCACTCTATATACAGTCTATGTACGCAACATACTACTCCCCCTCCCCCATCTGTTTGATCCACGCATGAGTATGATTCGTCCTCTGGGTATGTGGGGGTGTACCCTGTTTTGGTGGCTCGGTCGGAGCCACAGTATTTACCTGCTGGAATTCAGAGCCAAGGCTGTGTAATGAGACCGGACTTTTTTTTCAACACGCTGTCAGTGATGATATCGTGTGAATGGAGAGGAGAAACACGGCGATTTTGACAAATAGTATAGATTGGACGATCGCTGACTACACCTTTAAGTCATTTAGTGTATCTTTATTACCTATATTTTTCTATTTCCCAGAAAGCCCTTCCAGAAGGGAAATTTCCAAAAGATTTCATGAACAGATGGGGAAAAAAAATCATACCAGTCCATAAAGAATTCAAAAATATTTGGGCATATGTTTCAGAGATTAGAAGTGTAAATCTGTGGGAGATCCATGAAAGTGGAGAACATGAGCCTTGTGATAGAAAGACAAAACATAAAGTCATCAGTTGATGTTTACTTGGCTTTTTCAGCTTTTCATCTGTCACTGAAAGGTTGAATAACACGTGGTGGTGAGTGACAAACTGGAGCAGATTAGAAAAGGGCCACATAAACTCCAGTCGGCTGTCAATAGGAAAAACACGGGACTGAGTTAGAGTCGTTTGTTGGAGGATACGAAGTAGAGCATGTCTTTGGACAAAAGTGGCCCGGTATCTTTTTAATTATCAGAGGAACTGTAGTGCTCAGCAGCGTGACTGAAGCTGAATCCCTCCAGAGTGAATCAATCAATCAATCAGATGAACGAGTTAGAGCTAACCTTTTCTGTTTTATCTTTATTTTTTCTTTAACTGAATATTTCTCACAAATGTCCCTGAAAATCAGATCTTTTTGAGAAAAAGGAAAGATGAAGGATCAGTTGTTCTTTAAAAATGCAATGTGGCAACAAAAGTTAGCCAACATGTTGACAACTTATGGAGGGAACAGTACAAAAAAATTATTAAACATAATCAAAACAGTTTCAAAATGTAAGAAAACATTGTGTTAAAGCTAGGCCATCTTGATATCGGATAGTGATAAACTGTGGAATTGAGGGGCACCATGAGGTCCTAATCAAAAACACACTTTGTGCATTTGTTTTTTTAACAAATACCAAAAATCTTCAATAACATGCTCCTTGTTATAAAGCGCAAACCAGATCACTCCTGTGCATGTTTCCATGTCTCTGTCATAGCGAATTCATCATCAAACTGAGGACAGTCAAAGCCCACATGTTGGTCATCAAACTCATGTCACTCACACTGGTGAGGATTAAACAGAGAGTGTGTGTAAATCCCTTCAAACAGGACAGGTAGGGATATGTCCACAAAGTACTGGCAGCCCAGGAAACTGTTCACAATCGCTGGAAAAATCCCTGGTCTTCCACCACAGAAAAAAGGGGGCGATCAGATGCTGTGAATTCAGCAATTTCTCTTTATTTGCTTTTGTTACGAGTTGTCCAAATCTTTAATATGACTATTTTCAAGCAGATTTTTACTCATCCTCTTGGAAAATTTCCACACCTTGATTTTGTTTTGCTGCCACATTGCTCTCCTCTTAAACAGTGATGAACATACACACTGTTACAGATCTCTCTAGCCAGGTCATTGTGTCTGTGCTAGTGACTGTGCTGAAGGCTTGTTAATGTGTAAGAGAAGCAAATTTTACTGGATAACATCATATTATCAAAATAATAAATAATAATATAATGTTCCTTTTATACAGGTGATAACCTATCAAAGCACTTTTAGCAAACTTTATGTGCAACAAAACAGTGGTAAAGAGACGCTGATTTTTGACCTCACTGTGCTTTTTTTAGTTGATGGGCCTGTTTGTTTAAAATGTGGGTTTAAATCATAAAATAATACAGCCTAAAAGTATGTAACAAAGAACATCAGTGCATGTAAATCATCTTTATTCTGAAGTCAAGAACCATCTGTTTTCCTCAGGGTTCCTGAGCATACTCCTCAAACTGCCATTATCAATTATCACAGATGCTGGTTAAAAATCGATATCAATTAATATGAAAAATGTGAGATTGTTCATATCCCGCAGCTGTGAGCTCAAAAACATTACAATCATAGAAAAGATGACAGGCAATTTGTTGTGTGAGAAGCTGATGGGCAGCGTATCAGATAACAAACATGGAAATGCATTTCCTGAGTGTGTAACGAGTGCACTAATTCAGAGAGCCGCATTTTAAATGATGAGGTTGAAAAGATAGATCGTATTCATCCACCTATGTTTCAGTTTAAAGCTGTGTAGAGAGTCAAGAGCAGCTCACAGCCAAACTCCATTAAAACCCCTTCCGTCAGCAGCAGCAGCTGCAGCAGAGATTTGCAGTTCAGAGTGCTGGAGTTCACATCTCTGATGAGCGTCTAAGCTTCTTCCTGTGTTATGATATCTATCTTTCTGCCTCATCATTAAAGAGTGGACTCGGAGGCTGGGGTTCGAATTTGAAACCGATAGAACAGATGAGCAAGGTCACTGCTGGAGTTGCAGCAAATATTTTCCAAGCTTCTTAACCAGAAGAAAATGGTTTGTTGAAGCTAAAGAGGATAAAATTAGCCTCCACACCCCAGTTAGAATGAAAGGTTTAGTGAGGTTGAATAAATGAGACCAAGATTAATTGGTTCAGAACTTTTCATATTAAGTGTGACCTGTAACCTGTACAACTCAAATGAAAAAATGATATCATTGAGGGGAGGGGGAGTAAAAAACAAAAACTCAAATAATGTAGTTGCACAAATGTGCACACCCTATACTTTGTCGAAGCACCTTTTTATTTTATTACAGCACACAGTCTATTTGGGTAGGTGTCTCTTGGCATGGCACATCTTGACTTGGTGATATTTGACCTCTCTTCTTTACAAAAACGCTCCAAATCCTTCTGAATGCGAAAGGAACTTCTGTCCGATTTTCTATCGAATACAAGTCTGGCAGAAGGTGTGCACCGACAATAACTAATATTTAGAGCTGTTCATAAATTCCTCCAACTTGACCAGAGCCAAGGATCAAGCTGAAAAAAAAAACAGCCTCAGAGCCTGATGCTGCCACCACCATGCTTCACTGTAAGTTTTTGTTCTTTTGCTGACGTGCAGTGGTGATATTTTAGCAAAAGAAAAAAGAAAAAAACTTTTGGAATTATGGCCAAAAAGTTTAACCTTGGTTTCATCAGACCATAACACATTTTCCACATGTAATGGGGAGACTTGAAATGCATATTTGCTTAATTTAGCTAGGCTTGGATGTTTTTTGTCCCTAAGATTAATAGTGTGTCCCAAATCACATACTTCCATACTCAAATAATCAAAATTTTGAGTATACTGCGTCAAAATGAAAAACAGTATGCATAGTATGCGAAAAGTGAGTATGCAAAAGTACCCGGATGATGTACTCAAATCGGCCCAGATTTTGAGTATGCAGCTGTGGACACTCAACGCACTCATTTCCTCCTCTGGCAGCGATGGCGGAAGAGAGCTGTGGCCATTCGCTCAACGCGGTAAAAATACAAATAAACAATACATACCGGGACATCTTCAGCCAGTAGGAGGAAGAGGAGATGTTGTTGGCGCCGATTACGGCGTAGCAAAGCGCGATTGAAATTCATTGTAATTACAATGAAAGATGGTAAGATCTTGATATTTTGATTGTGTTATTAACTGTGTTTAACATACTACTGAAAAGGCTTTGAAAATTTGTGGGCAAATAGTGGCGGTATTTGGCGAAAATGCGCTGGAAGCCAGTTACAATTAGACATAGAAGAAGAAGAAGTCGACATCATGTCGTCATTTCCGGTAAGTACGGCGCTCGGCAGTATGCGATTTGAGACAGCACTACACCCTCAAAATTTGCGCTCTAAGCCAGTGAGTATGTAGTATGCATAGTACACTCAATTTGAAAGTTTTGAGTACACAGTACAGAAGTATGCAATTTGAGACACACTGTGAGACTTCCATCTTGTCACCCTGCCCCATAGCCAACACGTAAGGAAAACACAGGAGATCGTTGTCACATGTACTACACAGCCAGTACTCCTCAGAAATTCCAGAAACTCTTTTAATGTAACTTAGCAGCCTCCCTGACCTGTTTTCTTCTTGTCTTTTTATCAATGTTGAAGCGATATCCACTTCTTGGTAATGCCATGTCTTCACTGTGTTACATGGTGTATCTGATGCTTTGGGAATTCTTTTGTATCCTTCTCATCATGAGACCCTCTGATGATGTGGGGCCTCTCTGCAGACCATGGCTTTTTCTACAAAATGTGACTAAGAAACTGTCAGAAAAACTCACTAGATCAGCTTAGCTTGATTTGGGGTTAATCGGAGGCTCTTTGAATAATAGCAGGTGTGGATTGAGTCCTAGAATGTATTTGGTTCATATTGAACATCTCAAGTTAAACAAGGGTCTGCAACTACATTATTTTAGTTTTTTTTATTATTATTATTTCTAAACCCCAAAGATTTTTTCAATTGAGTTGTACAGGTTTTAGGTCTCATGACAGCTGGAAAGTTCTTAAGTGATTTATCTTTGTCTTATTGTTTTTCACATGGCAGAAAAACTTGTATTTTAACAGTGCTGTGTTGACTTTTTTATATCCACTGTGTCAGTGCTTACTGGCAAAAAAGCGAAGTAGAGGCCAAGACACCCTGAGCAAATAGAGATACACTGTTCTTTTGGGTGCATAGCAACATTTGCAGATTATCATTTGAGTATTTCACTATCTGTGAGTGTCTCTCTTAAGTCTGACATCCCATTTTCTCCCAGCCTTCAATGAGCTGATGCTTCATTTTCCCCCTGATCTGACTGTGGTTAAGAATCTGCTGCACCGCTGTCAACTCCACACTCCTGCAACAATAATTGTGTGAATATGACACAAGAAACAAAAAAACACCTTACACTTAAAGTAGGAAAAGTGTCAGCTACATTCAAGACATAAGAAATGGATGTTAACCGAGCTGAGGAAAGCAGCACACATGAAAGAGAAAACGCCTTTGACTTCCGTCAGATTTTACAGGGAAACATTTTCCACTGTGACAAATATCAAACTTAATTATATCCTGCCCATGCAACAATTATGCAAAGTGGAGAGCCTTCACCTCAACTAATGAAACAGACCTTTTTTTTATTTTTCATTTTTCATTTAATATTCTGAGTGCTACCTTTGTACAATCACAGTATGAACCAAATACTCAACAATCAACTGTTACACAACCAGATTGATTGTCAAGATGTTCTCCCTGCATACATGCAAACTGGAGTTTATTTCAGTGAAGCACCTTTCAACCCAAATTATGATATCACTGCCAGGAACTCAGTTATGTAAAATCCCAAAGTGGATCATGTGTCTACAAAGCCATTACATCACTCAGTGTGTTTCCTATGGCCTCACACAGAGCGCGGTTCAAATATAATGAGATGACAGAACTATGCAGAGTAATTAACACCCACTCTCTTCTCTTTTTGCCTCTTTTCATGCAAACTTTTCATCCATGATTCAGAACTGAATGAGAAAATGTTCCTGAAACAAACAGAAAACAGCACTGTGAGTGAGTGAGTCATGAGGACCAGCAGGTGTTTCCTCAAAGTCCAACAGCACGTGCACACAGGACACCACGAGCTGAGAGCTACAGCTGCAGCACCCGTGGGCTGAGGTTACAACACGAGAGCATTAAATATTTAGTCACAAGTTTGTAAGTTGGTAGACATTCAAACTGCTGCTCCGAACAATTAGTTACCGGAAATGCGAAAATGAAAAAAGTCGAACAAAAATAGACTCAAAGAGACTCAAAGCTGCGTCCACTATTTGATAATCCCGTTGAAATTAACTATTTTTGCCGCTGCTGTTATGCTTTTGAGAGGTAACGATATAGGAAACCGTGGAGTGGCTGCAGCAAGACTTCTCCCGCGTGGGTTTCTACTGTTTTAGGCAGTCTGTGGTCCTACCTGGTCTGGCTGCGGAGCCGCTTTCGCCGGCCCGTTCGTGTCCTTCGCAGAAGTCATGACCGTTTACATAGAAGAGAAGGGAGAGGAGCGCGCGCGCCTTCGTCCGCTGCCGACAGGTGCAGAATAATGAGGCGCGAGACGAACGAGTGGAGAGAGACAGAGAGGCAGAGAGAGAAAGAGAGAGAGAGAGAGTTGTACGATCGTTCAAGGATATCCACTGATTTGCTGAAACAATGAGGAGACCGTGGGTGCAGACAGCGCAGGAACTGTGGACCGTAGCCATGTGGGAGGTTCATTTTTCCCTCCAGAGTTGCAGCAATACCTTTTCCTTTTCTTTCCTTTTCTTTTTGTTTCTTCTTTTATCTGGAGGGGGTTGGCAAATCATAGCAGAGGAAAGGAACTGAAGACGTGTAACTTTACATTAACGATTACAATAAGTAAAGCGCCGATGAGTTGTTTTTAGCTGGTTATTAAAAACAGCCTGTTGGGATTAATATTGATCCTTCCTCATTAGCAAAACAAACAGAAACAAATAAGACCATCAGCATAAAGATCAGCTACTTCTATGTGGTTGTTTTTCAATGTGTGAAACTGCTTCTCCAGGGGGCTGGTGTCAACATTTTTTTGTGTCAAACTGCAGCAGCAGTCTTTTTTTTTACATGTTCTACATTATAGATCTCTATGAGTGATGAATTTGACTATTTTCAGGAAGCAGAACAAGGTTTTTTTCAGATATCACCTCTTTCACATGTACAGGATCAACAGAGAGATGAGGCTGTCCAAATCATCACAAACTACACACTCCTCACTGGAGCTTCATTTAAGACAGCTTTAAGACAGCAATACAAAATATATATATATAAATAGGTAGGGTTTTATGTCAGGGAGGTAAGTACAGCTAAAAATAACACAGCAGCGGATGAAAAGAATTAATCAATCAAAAACCGAATCTCAGATAAAAAGAAAGGAGTACAGAACAAGAAAATATGGTATGGCCGACAAACATTCATCTTCTGAAGAGGAACAGAACGAAAAAACAAACAAACAGATGATATATTTAGAAGTCAAAATAAAGTAGACTTCAACCCAGTTTTCCTCATTTTCCTCCAAGCTTCATATTCATATTTTTTAATAGCAAAGTAAGACGACAACTAGCACATCGTAATTGCAGAACCGAGACAAAAACAACAAAACTGCACCATTAAATTGGATAAAATCTAGAAGGTAAAAGCCTTTTTTCATTCTTGGTTTTTTCCCCCCTTTGCCACAAAATAAAGGAAACCTTAAGGTTTCCGTCCCTCCACCTAGACCTATATTTAGTTGTTCCAGAGCTCAGCTCTCGAGCTCACAGTAGCTGATAATATGGAGGCCTGTCAGTTTGGATCAGATCACTGTGGGCACTCATTACTGGCAAGTCCATTACACAGGAAATGGAAACCGGAATCAATGCAAGAAGAACGAAATACTTGAAGATATCAGCACAGTTCTCATCAGTGGAGAGTTTAAGTCTTATCTGACCTATATTAGAGACCGTACTCATGACTGACAGTGTTCTGTGCATTGCAGTTTAGGGAGCTGTTGAGAGAAGATTTGCATAGTGTCTTTGACCATAAAAATCATATTCACTCCGCTGTGTTGTATGCCAATGCTGCTGTATTGTCTGCCAATAAAACAAAGCAGGGTTGCTGCTGGCCTGGCTCTTGAGAAGCAGAGCTGCCGTCCTCCCACACAGAGCAGAAATAGTTCCTAACAAAACACTGTTTGTGCTGTAACTCTCTCACCGTGTGTCACATCTCCGTGCACACACCAACCACACTCTTGTTAGCACAGCTCCTCTGCCTATTTGTGCTACACACACACACACGCACACACTCACACACACACACACAGCAGGTTTCCTCAGATGTCACACATAGTCTCTGCTGAGCTCCTGGCCTTTTGAACCAGTCATCTGTCAGAGGGAAAAGGAACTGAACAATCTCCGATAAGGAAGAAGGAAAGAAAGAAGGAACGAAGGGAAGTCTATGTTGTGACTCACTGGCAGAGAGGAAGATACGTTTGGCACTGCTGCAAGAGAGAGATTCCCTTGTTACGTTCATTCCTTTTGTATAATTACAAGTGGTACATTTATGATCATCTTAGAGAGTAGTTATTGTTGGAGGAAGTACTCTGTCTGAAGAATTTGAGGATCTATAAACTGAGAAGTATTAACAAAGCAAACGCAAACCTGTAGAGTAAAAATACATCATTATTTAAAAATCAATGATAATGATTAGAAGAAATAAAGTAAATCATAACTTGTTTTCATATTCATATCTCGAGACACTTTCCAAAAGCATTAACCAGCCCAAAAACCTAAACTGTGACTGGCTATGTACACGTCAGAGGTGGTCCTTATGTTGGAATAAACTATTCTGATCTTGCTGATAAAGGCTGCCAGTGGATTTCTTTGCATCTGAATAATGCACCTTTCATTAGCTAGGTGGGCCTAACAAGTGCTAACAAACAGTAATGTCAGTGAGTGTGCTGCTTAACAACCCCCTAAATGATAATGAGTGTTTTTTTCCAATCCTTAATGACAGCATATCAAATCTAAAATACTTTCTGGCTGGTGTAAGTATATCAACATCATTCATGTTCAGAAATATAACCCAATGCATTTTTCTTTCTCATAAATTGTTCAAATAGCCATCCAAAAACATGTTACTGGCTGAGATGACCATGAGTATTTAACAGCAACAACTCATAAGTGTGATGTATCGGCCATCAGCCAACCCAAATTGTCAGGTCAGCTCAAAATTTGAAAACTGATGTTGGTTAGCCACAATTTAAATAGTAAAACGAAAACTTCATAAATGTATTTCATGAGACAGGTGCAGAGATTAAAACCAGAAGTTGGAAAGAAGCTCCTGCACACTTAATAACACTATCACAATTACAAGAAACAATATAAGTTATGTTACACATAAACTCATTACAACTTTTGAGATTCAGGTCAATCTAGATCTGGACTAAAGAATTAGGACCTCTCATTATCTCAGAACCAGGAAGGGGGTAATTAAAGAAAAGCTTAAAATGGTGGTATAAAAGCAAGTGAAGCAAGATGCACAGAAGAACTGAGAGTGAAGTAGTGAGATAAAAAGACTGAGTTCCCCCATCTTGAGGATGTAGATCCCAAATTTCAGCTGTCATAATGAGTAGACTTTAAAGTGAAAAACAACATTTGGCTCTGCAGTCTTTCTGCATACGGAGCCTGAGGGAGCTGCATGACCAGCTCACTGCCAAGACAGATTTCAGCACCACTGCTGTGGACAGCTCCTCTGACACATGAGCACAGAGACCGTTTATCTCTCACCAAAACACATTCAAAGCATCGAAATTCAGAAAACAAAGCATCTGGTAGTCAGGTAATTGGGTCTGTTTTGCATAGATAGCATAATGAATAGGAAAAATACACACTTAGTAAAAATGAATTCTACAATATAAGACTGTAGTTTAATCATCCATTGTGCAGCAGTCTCCCCTCGCTATGTAATCCGTTTTCAGTTCTACCAATCTGAATGCATTAGTACTAGATTTATCTCACCTCACTGTCAGAGGATGCAACCTGACAATTAAACAACACAAAAATATGAACACATTCATGAGAGAGAACAGGACCGAGTTATAAAACAAGCACTGCATCAAACAAAAAAGAAAACATGGGGGGTGCTGTTAAAAACCAGCCAGACCCTAAAAAATAAAAGAATCAACTTGAACACGGCAAGGGGTATTAGGATTGATCATCACAACATGAAGTATGTAGGTGCCTGCCTGTAATACGTAACAACAAACAATCAGGCTTAATTGGAGTAGCAAAAGAAAGTGCAGCAACATGGGGTCTGTATATGCCAGCAGAGTCTTTGTTTTTACAGCACACGTTCTTCTTTACAGCGTGTTCTTATCACCTAATTGACGTCTTTTAATTTATATTCTGTTTCATCATTCAGAGGTTTATGTTCTGTCTGAGACAGCATCTCCAGGCAGCACCTGTCAAATAAATCCTGCCTGCCAACGTCCTCAAAGAAGCACTTTGCACCAAGCAGTGAGTGTGCAGAGCTGAAGTATGTTCTTCTTTCCCTCCAGGGGACCAACAAACAGTCATTTATTCAACTGTCAATAAACAGTTGTGCGAGAGTCAGAAACTGCATGCTAGCTCCCCCCAGTGATCACTGCTTGCCTGACATCCTTTTTGTCTGTTAAAATAAAATAAATCTGCAAAAAAGCCTTGCAGGTTTGTGGCCCCGTAATCTTTTGGGCTCTGAGGATTGGGCTTATTATTTGTTTTCAAATTAGGATTCATTAAATACAGACTTGCACTTGAAGGTTGTCTTGGTAAATGCAATGTTTCTCTTTTAAAGCAGGAAATATCTCACCGCGCAGATTGTGATAATGGAATAAATAAAGTCTACATCCTTCATCCGGTCTGTCGGCAGCGGTGGCCTTCAGCCTGTCAGTCAAGACTGAGGGCAAACAGAGCAAGAGCGAGAAACACAAGGACAGGGAACAAAGGCCAGGACAGTTTTGTTTGAAAACTGATCATTATCAGTGCTCTCTCTCTGCGCACACAGAGCAGCAGAGCAGGAAGCCTTGCAGCCAAAGACAGTCAACAATACCTGGCAGCTCATCATTATCCACCATGTTTCCATACAAATGCATCCCTCAGAGGGTTTTCCATCCTACAACTTCACCATGGCAATAGAGAAGGGACAGCTATAATACCAACAACACCTTTTTGCACTACTAAAGCATCAAACAGCTTTGATATTGCAAAGCTTTTACTTTTAACACTCACTGTGACATAGATCAAACATTAGATTTGTGTTGTTGCTTTTTATTCTGCATTGTATGTCTGTTGTGCATTATAGATTAACCTCTTGAGATGAACAGAATGCTGTCAGAATGTGACTGTTTGCATGAAAAATGAAATGTATTTTACTCTTATTTGCAATTAAAAACTACTCTAATCAGACAATTAAAGCAACAAATTAACCTGATGAGCATGTTTTTGGACTGTGTGAGGAAGACGGAGTACCCAGAGTGAACCCAAGCAAACACGGTGAGAACATGCAAACTCCTCACAGAAAGGCCCACTTGGCGAATTGGGAATCAAACTGGTGACCTTTTTGCTGTGAGGCTGCAGCACGAAAAAAAATCAATTATCAACCTAAAACTGCAAATATTTTTACTACTGACAAAGACCAAACATTAAGACAAGATAAGGAGTCTGATTTCATCCTATTCTACCACAGTGCATTTAGCAAAGGGAAATGACATGACAACACCTTCCTGATGAGCAGAACCAGACTTTTGTTAGACAGACAACCGCCTCCACTTTGAAGAAGAACATGGTTATTTCTGTAACTTTTTGACAGCAATTACATTTTATTTTTGCCAAGAAGTGACAGCGGATTATGTGTCAAAGAGTAAGGACCCTGGCTATTAAGTACCTTGGCTTCAGCCCTGCATTCAATTACCATTTAAACCACTAAACTGTTGCTTATGGAGTTGTGAACTTCAATTAAGCTTTATTTTAAAACACAAAGAAAGTAAAACAGATTTATGCAGCATGACTAGAATTTTACCTGGTAAACATGCACAATGCCATTCAATGGGATCCTATCAATCAATGGAGGCTGCAGACTTAGAACAAGCTGTTTCCGTTCAGCATGCTGCCAGCTGTCAGCACAGCCAGCTCAATCATCAGTCACATCCCCCTCACCCTCTGACCCGCTGTGACTCCCCCAGCTCGCCAACTGGCAGCACACCTGCCTCTTACAGTGTAAATACCGCTGTTAGCATCTCTGTGTCACTGAGCTGCAGCTGAAAATCACAGGTTAAAGGATACAGAGAGCAAACATGTGGGCCGCTCTCTACGGTATATCAGAGATCATTACTGTACTTTGAGGTCAGAAATTAGGACCCCTGAGAAAACACGCCTACACATGTCGCAAAGTGATGAAAGGCAGAGAAGTTTTGGGACTGGAGGCAGAGGCAGTTTTTCTCTGTCTGGACTTTACAGAGGGGGTAATTAAAAAGTCTACAAGTCTTTAATCAGACTCATTATTGGTCTGCTACAGAGAGGACTTTGCAGGAGAAACAATTAATCTACCATTGTTTGGTCTGGTATTGTTTGGACACACACATACACACTCCAGCACACAGAAAAAGTTGCATTAGTCTTGAAACACTCCTTCACCTCTGAACTTCAATTCTTCACTCTCATCACTGTGAAATGCTCTTTTCGAAAATGGCTATACTGCCTGTAAACTTTCTGATTATAACACCAAGACCACCAGGTTCACATATGACACAAAGCCTGTGGGGGAATTTTATTTTAATACACACTGTGTAGTCAAGTTCATAAGCATCAAATCAATACTCTTTTTGAGTTTGTTTTAGAGTATGCTGCCTGTTGTAGCAGGTTTTTTTTCTAAAAAACAGGAAAGTCAATGAGCTTTTAGACACAACTTTTCTCTAAGCTTTTATAATAACTCTTTTTCCAAATTTGCCAATGAAATTCAAACTTTGTCCAAAGAGATGGATTAATAAGGCCATTATATCCTCCTGCCACCAGGAAAAAGTTTTGATGGGTTGAATTTGCTGACATTTTGCCTGGAAATGAAATTCATGCATCCTTTTAAATAAGTATTTGCTTTGCATCTTTAGGAGACCCTTTGCACTGATTTTTTTAAATATCTTAAGCCAGTTGTCTTCAGTGTTTTTCAGACCAAGGACCTCTAGACACAGAGCAATGACACCCTCATATATGTGTGTGTGTGTGTGTGTGTGTGTATATATATATATATATATATATATATATATATATATATATATATATATATATATATTTCTGATTGAAAGATAACATCTTTGGCTTCTGTATATTCAGTGATGTGTTTAAAGACAATAATAAGCAAAACTGAAATAATTCGGAATAATTATCAATTATTAAAAATATATATATATTAAATGTCTTACCAACCAAAAACGTCACAGACCCCTGCAGTACCTCCACAGACCCCCTAGGGACTGCGGAGCCCCTTTTAAAGACCTCTGCACTATGTCTTCACAAACAAACACCACATGATGATTTTAGTTTATTTATGGTATGTTTGCTTATTGTTTACCTAATTACTGTGTTTGTATCACAGCAGTTTGATCAAACACTTCACCCTCAGGACTATCATTTTCATGTCCTCAAGTGAACAGAATTCCTGGTTTCCCATAAAGATCTGTTTTACTGTGTGGTGCCCAAAATATTCCCTCCCATGAACCCCACATCAATATCCCACCAGCTCTCCTCTGCCTGCAATCACGATCAGATGACACAGGAGAGAGTCTGAAAGTTATCCACAGTGTACAACACAACACGGAGCAGCACACTACAGGCTTCTCACCAGATGATTTCAGACACAACTAACAATGAAAGAGCCATACAGATTATTGCTGACAAAAGTGACAGCCTCAGGGATTAAAATAGAACTTCACAATGGGGAAACTGAACCACAGGAGAAAAACTGTGGAGGAAGATGCTCAGATTGAGTTCCCAGTTTGGTCTCCACTGTGGATCCATTTATAGTCCATTTTAGCTTAAGTCTGCTGTGCCCAAAGTTCCCTAATAAATTTAATCTTCAGTGACTCTGCTGCAAGCAGATGAGACATACAACCAGCTTCTGACACATTCCAGACCGCAATATTTCCAGAACAACGCTGACAGAAAGGACCCGCATGCAAACTTGGAGTCCCTGAAGAAATGAAGTGCATGTTGTTAACTGAAAAAACTGCAAACTTTGAACAAAAGAATCTGGAAAGCCTCAGTGCTAAGCAAAAGTTACTGAACACTAAAACAACGGAGAGGCAAAAAAAAATAGTACTCAATAATGGAATGTAGGTCAGCAAAAGTGAAACTGCATACACTGTAACCAGGGTAAAAGCTCTGACGCCAATAGCTTAGCCTGAACTTATATAAACCTCTGAGGAGGATCCTCCACAGGTGTGCTCTCAGCAAGGGGCCACTGATGGCCTACATTACCTGCAGGTGTGCTATACCTCCCAGGAGAAGCATGGGGAGGGAGAAAGCCTTCACACATAAGGGAGACAGGGAAAGTGGTTAGATAGAATACACACATATGTACACACAGAAAGGAAAAATGAAAAAGAGAAGATGTAAAAGAGTGTGTTAAAGCAGGATATTAGTCTGTGTGAGGCTACATACAAAAGCTAACCATGAACTAACACTAACACTAACTTTTGCAAATTATAAAGTCACTTCTAAAAAATTACAAAGGATACTGAAACATATGTTTGTTATCTATAGAATTATTAAAAGGGTTGGCCAAAAGACATATTTTGAGTAATCAGAAAAATATGTCTGTTTCAAGTGTAAGGTATCTTTTCATCTTCTTTCCCAGTTATTGTTCACTTAAAAGTTGATTCTCAATATTTGTAAACTGGGGGTTTTATGTTTCAAAAGCTCAAAATTAAATCTGGAGTCCTGCAAGGTTTGGTTGTAGGGCCTTAAGTTTTTAATTCTGTATATTTAATTTCTTTTTGACCTATGCTAATTTTCACAGCTATTGCAGTCTTTAAATGGATTCTGTAAATGGAAAAGTTAAAGATATAGGTTGATTTATGATTTTGACACCTACACAGCAGATGTGTATATCTGACTTTTAGAGTTTACAGAGGCACCTGTTCTGTAAGTGGGGTGATAAAGAATTAAAACAAACAGAAGCACAGCTCTGCTGAGTGGATATGACAGATAAAACAACTACAGTGACGATTGATGTCAACAAGCAAGCTGAAGCTGCTCATTAGGTGTAGCACATGTGCATCTGGCATTTTTACAGAGAGAGACGAGCAGGGTGAGTCAGCGTGCATTAACAGAGCATTAACCCATCTGCTGATCTAGATCTCATAAAACAGACTTATGAGCCCTGTGAACTTAATGTGCACCCATCAATGGCTTACCAGAGGCTCATAAAGAGGAAGAAGAACAAAGTTTAGAGTTAACACTGCATTTTGGCAAGTTGTTGTGGAAATTTGTGGAAGATAAAGCCCGTCCACAAGGGCATTAAACGGGGAGTCAGCGGTAATGTGTGTTGTTTAGTCTGAGTAGGGAATAACAAATCATCCGTTACACAGAAGCTGCAGGTGTAAGAATGTGATTCAGGGGACTGAATGGAAATGATGATGAATCATATTCAAGGACGGGATGATTGATACATCAGAGGTGTTTTATTCTTGAGGGGAGAGGTAGTAGAGGTACAGAGGGGAGTGATTAAAGGCAAATTAGAAGCTTCTGAATGAATAGTGCTTCGTCGTTAAACATTCATGATGGGTTTGAAATGTTTCCCTCTTCTTCTGACTCACATCTCCAAGGACCCCACCGACTCACAAAAAAATATCCCTCCTACTTTAGGTCTAATTAATTCCTCTTTTTCTCTTGAATGGGAATAGAAATGCTACACACACACACACACACACGTACACACAAACCTTAAAATTTCTGTCTCACATTGAAATTAATGTTGGATATCCAAGTGAAAGCAAGGGGTTATCATGATGTTACTTCTGACATTCAAAAATTATACAACCAACCCCCCAAAGAGCAGCTGGAATAAAGAGGAATCCCTGTAGATAGTTCAATCTTTGTAACAGCTGTTTTATTAACGCTTCAGCTCAACAGCAGCTTACATCTGATCATGTCTCCAGCTCACTTAAGATAATCGTCAAACTCACTGTAAAGCCTTAGTAGTAAATGTCATACCATATGCACCAGTGACAGCTATAAAATGTCTCTCACTCACATCTAAATGTTTAGTATTTAGCCAAATCAGGTTATCTTTTTTTGTGATCAAATTTTGTTTAATTTTCCAACCTCTGAAAAAGCCGTACACTTTAAAAACAAATACCAAATACAAAACTGATGACAGACATAAGAAAGAGACAGACAACTTAGAGAAACCACCATATGAAAAAAATATAATAATAATAATTATAATTAGAATAATAAAAAGAAAAGCATACCACATAAAAGCTGATCTGGTTTTAAGGTATCTGTCTCTATTCAAGTCCACCCACTCATTAGGATAAAAGACAGATTTTATGTTAGGTGCCTTCAGCTTTTAAAAATACAGGATGTTGTCAATTGACGTGAAAAATATTAAACTGCTGTAGTTATTAACATAGATATCCAAAGTGGAAACTCAAAAGTAGATTAAAATCAACTAAAAGTATCTTTGTGGTACATTATAAAAATAGATTTTCATTTTTATTTAGAGGCAAATCCATGTGAAGGCAAAAAGTGGAGGAATAAAAATATTCAGCTTTCATGCGACACGATTAAAATTCTTCCTGATGAGTGGGCCAGATTTCATGATTAAATATTCACTTTTAATTGATAGCTGTCTTTCCACCATAGCATGTTTCACTTCAGGTCAACTGTCTGATGATTTGTAAAGTGATAGGATGAAGAATCTTTCCATCCACATTTTTTAACCTGTGTTGCACCAAATTCAATCCAATCCAATCCATCCCAAAGTTTTTATGGTATTTCAATAAAAAAGCAGGTGGGGAGAGCCAAAAAAAGCAGTTTCCACAACAGAAATAAACATGTTTACAGCCTGTCTGAAAAGCTAATACCTGTATATTTTTCTAATTAGGCACTTTAGAAAATATTAACAATGTGAGTTTGCCCAATCCGAGGCTCAGCTCAGCTGACTGACACACTGGTGCCCTGTAGCTGTCAGTGTAGAGGCTCAAAGCCCACCTCGTTCCAAAATTGCTTCAAAACTAAGTTTCAGAAACAGATGGGTGATGTCACTGAGACTATATCCATTCATTACACAGTCTATGGATATTACACATGTAAACAAATCATCTTTCTTTCCCTCATTTATCTAGCCTTTCCTTTACTTAATCTGCTGTTCCCTGCTGCACAACAGATTAATTTTTCTGTGCTCTTGTGTAATCATTAAGATTAGCATTTTTGAAATAAATTAGATTATTATTTTTAATTATTAGATTCAAATTTATTCATCATAATAATGATCATGATGATGATGATGATGATGGTTGTTATTAGTTGTAGTAACAGTAATGGCAGCAGTAGCTTCCCTGAAACACAGACACTATAAATTTTGATGTAACTTGTGACAGCCTGTTCTGTGTCAGCTCTCTGTCACAGCTCTGCCACTCAGGGGATTTAGATTCACTTAAAAAAACTTGAGTCAAACTCATATCATGTCAGAATGAATGAATATCTCGGGCATCATAACACTCACAAGGGTGAAAACTCAGAATACACACTCAGATCAGTACCAGCTGCAGAGCTTGACCCTGAGTCTTCCAAAGCCTGACAGTGTTTCGTTGGTATCTCTAGTCTCTTGTGCTCAGAGCAGCAAGTGAAACACCATACCCTGCTCTCTGAAATGTCTACCAACATTGGTGGATGTGTGTGTGTCTTTACATTTCATCAGATGTTAAAGGAAAATCAAACACAAAGAATAACTCTTAAAGTCAATGCAAAGTGCCGTGCTTCTTTAGCCTCTCTCAAGACACTGATGGACATGTTTATGAACATAAGGATTTTCACCAGGGGCTGATCAGGACTGTGTAAAAAAGTTTATTCTGTTGCAGTTAAATCACATGCCTACCAACTTTCAAGTGTTTAAATAACTCCAAAATGATCCCATAAGCCTTCAGTTGAGCCAGCTGTGCGTGGAGTTTTGGCCACTGCCACCTATTGGCTTCATTCTGCAATGCACCACAAGTCCCAAAAACTGCCCAGACAGCTTTTCTTCTATATTGATTCTGTAACATGAATCGATGCGTGCATTGGCAATGAGTGCATGATGATATATTGCTGTTTTTCAAGCACAGCTCTAATGGCGACACACATCTCCCATAGGCTTCATTCTATATATGCACTCAAAAGTTAGATCTAAAGTAACAATTTAAAGCACCAACCAATTAAAAACTGCTACATAAAAATGCAATGCATATTACCAGCAGCCTGTTGCAACAGAGCCCAAAAATTTCAACACAAGCCCTGCAGACACCCTATCAAAGTTCAGGACTGGCACCAAGGGGGGGTGCAATCAGGTTTTCAAAGAGGGAAATGCCACCCCTGGCTTAAACACTAGATGCACCTCTGTCACCTAACTCAGTGGTTCTCAAATGGGGGTATGTGTACCCCTGGGGGTACGCAAGGGCACTCCAGGGGTACGCAAGATTCAAAGATGTATATTCAAAAAATAGCAACCAAGCAAAACTCCTTTATCACCATTTATTCAATCAATGTTTGAATCCAATATAAGTTTAAGTTCATAAATTTAATATCAAATTTCAACAGACACTAAGAGTACAGTGCTATGTTCTTGTTTTTTTTTCTATCCAAAACTGCTTTTGAACTTGTTAGGGGGTACTTGGCGGAAAAAAAACCCAAATCAGACTGAAAAAAGTTTGAGAACTACAGACTTAACTCAACTGTTGGTGAATTTAAAAAATATACAAAATACAAAAACTACAAGATCAGAAAAATTTAATTTCACGTCACTGTGTCTGTATCATGCATTTCTTGAGCGATGCTCTGTAAACTTCTTAAGAAAGAGGAGGCTATAGATGTAACTTGATTAAGGATGAGTGAGTACTGGTATCGGGTATTGGACCGATACCAGCCTTGTTTCAAGGTATTGGTACTTGTGAAGGCTGCCGATACTAGCAGCAAATACTGAAGCCAAAAATTTTTGTACATTGAGTAAGTCCTCCTCACCAGCAGTTGGTGCTTTATTGCTGCAGTTAGACACCATGGCAAATGCGCATCAGGTGTTTTTGAGCGATCATGAATGAACCAGGGGGAGCTAACAGTAAAACTGCTCTATTTTGCACTTTACTTTTTTAATTTGTTAAAAACAAATTGTAAACTCAGAGTATTTTGAGTTACATTTTGGATTTAATGACAGAGTGACTATTCTGTCTTTGCTCAAAATGATCTGTCACTGTGCTGATTGAAATTTTTTGCATTAAAAGTACTAGTGATATCAGTACTTGTTATCAGTGAGTGCTGAAGAGGAAGTCTTTGTACTGGTATCAGGCTGAAAAAAGTGGTATCGAACAACAATAAACTTGATTATTACTGAGGAAAGACAGAGGAGGAGGAGCGCTGGTTGCTACAAAGATGAACACTCAAGTCTGGAACATGGTGATCAGTTAAGTAACAGACAAATGTACAACCAGAAAGCCTCAAATGTATTAACAGATGAAAACTATGATAATTTTCTTTGATTTATTCCACCTAAGTTTTACTGCAGTAATACCTTGAACAAGGACGAAGCGCACCAAGAGATCAGATACCTCAAAATTTACAATGGTTGATGATATTTCTTTGATTAAAGCCTGAGCACATGATTCCACTGTAATTTGATTCTGTACTTGTGCTTTCACAACTTTGTCGAGTAGGGATCTGTATTAAATATGTATCATGGTTAAAAAAAGGCTGATAAAGCAGGATAGGAATGAGAAAGCTCTCTGTGCATTACAGAGCTGCCTTTGCTTAACCACAATAGAAGCCTGTGAGGAAAGTGCATTAAGGTATTTCCATGCTGGATCCTGTGTCTGGTTTTGGATTTTACATTCTTACTGCAAACGGCAAGTCAGACTGTCAGGAGACTAACACTTCATATTTGATTTACACAGACAGGTTAGAGATGCAGATGCAGGAAGAAGTGAAGTGTTTTGAAACAGTCAAACATCTGTTTCAGACTAAAATCTTTGGTATAAACAACCTTTTAGAAGTATGGCAGCTATGTCTTTAATGCAAAATTTCCTTTCAGCACGTCCCTGTAGACAGCCTGGAAGTTGCATTAACCAACTGACAATTTTAAAATGTAATGGCAATGATTTTTCAGCAAACTCTGACAACAACTCACAACTCACAACTCAGGCTGTCATGTTGAGTTCTCATTATATCATCTGACAGTGTGAAAGCAAAATAAATATATAAAAGGCTCTGACAATTACTCAAGCATAGAAACAGCTTGTAATTTCTATTGAAAGTGTCCTTCAAGTGCGCAATAACAGACAGATTAAAAGCATAATCAGAGAGAAGACAGTAAAATGTGTCCCTTGGGAAACATTTAATAACTCCATTAACAAGTTGCAAGTGCCGCTGAAATGTTTTACACACTCACCTTCCACAGTCGCTCCACTCGGGACAACTTGCGTGTTTTCATCTTGCGCACAGAGAGTCAGCTTTAGTCAGAAAGTGCGAGTGAAGAGCAGTGTGGACGCAGAGAGGGATGGTGAATAATGACTGGGTCATAAAGGAGACAGCAGCTCCTAGTGGGAATAACCCCACAGTCAGCATTTCATCTCCAGGTTCCACACATTAAGTTGACATGAGTGCCCACAAGGGTGCGCGTGCCAAACTGAAACACTGCCCTGCTGTCTTAAGGAAAGACCACGTCACAGAGGGGACCCAAAGATGCCAACAAGAACTGGATACTTCAGCTGTCACACAAGAGGAGGTCACATCAGATCTCCTGGAGAGAATCAGAAAGAACAGGGTGTCCGACAGCCGCTGACAGCCATGCTAATCTCTGAAACACAACCCCAAGAAGAGAGTGAGGAGGAGGAGGAGGTGGAGGGATGAGGCCAAAGCCCTTGTGCCCTTCACAACAATCAGCACTGAACCACTTACCTGGGCCATTAGCTGCATCTTGCCATTCAGCAGAGATCAGCATTACACACCACATGCAGAGCTGGGGCTCTTTATGGTGCTTTTTACCCAGGGTTGTTTATCCTGTCTCCCCTCTACTTTTCTCCCAGGAGCAATCTGCTTCACAATTCAACCTCTCTGGGCTGACAAAAGTGCTGCTCATACAGCTACAGACTGATGCAGTGTTGAGGGGCGGAGGAGACAAAGGAGTGTGACCCAGTTCAGCTAATACCTGTAGGGTGTCAATGAAAACATATACCATCTGTGCCCTCAAGGCTACGCAAGAATGCCAAATGTTGCATATGATGACTACTGGGTTCTACTGCATAATTAAAAAAAAGAAAGAAAACAAAAAAATGTGTTTCTGTTTACTTGGATTATTCACAAACTTCTTAAACTGAGATTTAATGCCTGCCTGCCTTTATTTTAAGGTAACATTAACCTATACTCATATAAAGCAAAGATAATTGATGTTATGCTATGAGTAAAAAAATGCTACGTCTTCTTCAAAAAACATTGGTTGTATAGCAATGAAAAGAACGACAGCTGTCCAAGTGAAGCTAAAACTTCTAGAGCTCCCCCTGGTGATTGGCTGCAGAAATCTTAAAGGTCCCATATTATGCTCCTTTTCTGCAGTTTAATATGGATCACTGATGTCTTCATGAAATTATGGTCACATGTTTTGGTCCAAAAAGTCAATAAATCAAGCACAGCAGCATCGTTTCCAGGCTTTCATAGCCCCTCTGTTCAGAACGCTCTGATTTAGTGGGCGTGACCTTCATATGTAAATGAGCCACCACTGATATCGCCCCGCTCATCCACGTCACTGAGAGCGGCGCTACAAGCTCAGAATGCACAATGTTTAGAAAACAGCGAAGCTCGTTTACTGTAACATTGCAGGCCAAAACAACAGGCTGACAGCAGCTAAAGTTAGCATCCTGAAGCAAACACAGAGACAGCATTTAAAATACTCACATTTCCAGGGTCTGAGGTTTGTTGGTGGATGGTTGGTAATGCGCCTTGATTCAGGACCAGTTTTACTGAGTTTAGCTGGCACATTTCCTTCATAAATTAACTCTAGCCATTTAGTCTTGTCTTCTTCCGAGATGGGAAGCTTGTGCATAGAACTATGTGGCTGTTTACAGCCAAAAACAAAGCAGTGATGGCGCTTCAACTTCAGCATTCTCCTCCCTGCTGCTGGAGAGATTTTGCTCCAGGGGTGGGCGGGGAGGGGGTGCGGGGGTATATGCTCTGGTGGACCAATCAGGTCTGACTTCCCCTGATTGGTCAAAAATTGGAATCGCTGACGTCAGCAAATCCCCAAAATCCAAACAGCTCGTTATAGGTCAGGATTTTACATTCACAAGCACTACTAAGCACAGGTTTTGTCATTAAATATCACATTCTGTGGGCTGGAAGGAAAGCCAAGGACCCACAAATTTCATGAAAAGACTTAATTAGGTGATTTTTCCATAATATTGGACCTTTAACAGCTCACCTCCTTTATTCTGAGGACATGGGTCACTTAGAAAATTAAAATACACATTTGTGTTTTGACAAGAAAATTGAATTAGTTTAGCCAATCATTTTCAACCATGGAAAACTTTTGTATTTCTACTGTTGTTTTGTTTTTGTCAAGTTTTAGTCAGTAGAACTCCCCTCTATTGTTATTTGGTAGTATAAGTAGATATTTCTTAAAACAAAACTCAGATTTATCAAATCCAACAGTCAATGAATGGAGCACTGTAACCTCTTTTGGCTTCGCTTCTCACAACAGGTGGATACTGAGGCACACCATCCATATATAACTACAGTAAATGTTCCTAATTCCCCCAAAACAGTCGTTGGACTGACTATCAGTACAGTTTCCATGGCTTCCCAAAGTGTTTTGCATCCTTCAGCTGACTGTTTTGGCTCAAGAGTCCTCAACTTTTCTGAGCCTATTAAGTCTCACAGCTCTCCTCAAAACTAATCAAATAACAGCCAAAAGCCTGGCGTTTTTTGTCATCTGTCACAGCACAAAAAAAATAATAACAACAACCGTGTGTCTAACTCAATTAAGTATTAGCCACTAAAAAAACTGAGGTTTAGGGCACTGTTGGCTTAATGATTAATGGCACGCCACAGAGGCCATAGCTGCTGAATCCCCCCTCAATGCCTCATAATTCTTGTCTGTCTTCAGCTGTCCAATCCAAAAAAGATAAATGTGCCCAAAATATATCTTTAAGTTAAGGAGGTTCCCCGAACAAGCTGGTGGAGGCCATAAACAAAGCAAAAACAGCAGATCACAGGCCTTAGACCATTAAGTGGTGCAGAATCAGTTGTTGCTTGATCAATTTAAGGGAATCTTATTATTTACAGGCTCTCCCAACTTTTTGAGACGATAATAATGGAGGCATGTGTATCTAGAGCTAACTGTGCCAATTTAACTAGCCATTTATTCTCTTAGAAAAACATGCTCATTAAAGTTGGGAAACAAAAGCTAGAAATGTTAAATTTGTTCACAAAATCTAAGACATGTTATTGATATTAAGTCATAAGACACCCTACTGACAGACAGACATGCTGGCAGAAAGACAGAGAGCACTGTCTCAGGGAAGCTGATAAGGTGTGTATGTTTGTCTCTGCACATAATGTCGGAGCTGCGAGATGTCTTCCTAAACACATCCAACAATAAAGTCTCCTTATTCCCATGATGCAACAGCCAATCTAGTGAGCGGAGGAACATCAATCATTGCGGCTTGCCTTTCCTGTCTTTGGTGTATGATTTGACAGGCTGCCAGCTCTAGAATAGCGACTCACTTCGTAGTGCTCCCCGTTCTCTCCACCTCCGCTACACCAAACAATCATTATCTCCCATCTCTGTTCTGCTCCATGTGAGCTCCACCACACCAAACATCATCTCAGAGTCAGCGCTCTACTCCCTGCTCAGGGAAAAGTAATCTCCTTTCTCCTGTCCCTGGTGCTCTGGCTCTCATTCAGACTCCTGACACCTAGCTCAGGGGGAACATGAGAAAAATATCGACTGGAGATGGTGATCTTGGCAAACCTCCCCATCAGAAAAGGAGCCTGTTAGGAGAAAACGCTCCACAGTGATAATGACCTACATGCACCTGTACACAAGAGTTCACACGTACATGCACATTTACACACAACACACTTCCAATTCACAGCAAGGATGCAGCAGAGAATGTGTTTCTCTGAGCAGAGGCTAGCAGACCACCTTCATGCTGTTACTCTAGCACATGTAACAATCTATAAACTCACCTTCATGGCTGGAAGGACAAAACTTTTCTATCCTGTTGCTCCTTGCAAGGCTAGAATGAACCAAAAGGTGTGGCAAGGATGCAACATGAAAACCTATCTCATGTGTTATTCAACAGAAGACTAAACCAGAGCCTGGAGGCAAGAGAAGGCCTGCTAAGCCCAGGCATCATTTTATTAGTAACCAAACAGACTTCTGTCACAGCAGACATCCCCACTTGTCAAACACAAACTGCATTCATATTGGCTGTTTCTGTTTATCTATCCTGGTTGCAGAGCCTTGGTGTGAATTTTGAATTAATGACTACTGACTAACTTTAATGGAATAAATATCTATCTAGCATCAAACTCTCCTCTGGTTTTGCTAGCTGTCAAATCTGTTTGTTAACAAAAAAAGGGATAATTGTTTTTTTAACAACCTTGTCACTAGAAGTGGATATTATATGAATTTGACCACATTTGAGCACACATGACTTATATTGACATGCTGTTAGCTTATTTTCAAGTTAGCCAACATATGGCACTGGGAAGTTACCTTATTCCTCTTTAATTCAGCTTCATAGCAGCTTAAGTATGCTAACCATCAACTGCTAACTTTATTTACCAAAACAATAAAAAAAACATGTGTAAAATGTTCAAAAAGTATGCAAATACTTACAAGCTAATGTGTATTGTCTTGAACTTTGGCTTCACAGAAGAAATGGCAGAAACAGCTAATGCGAGTTACTTATAACGCAAGCCTTAAAGCAACAAAGTATGCTAACCTAAAACCTAAACCCTGAACATTGGTTGCCTGAAACTTACAGCAGCTGCAGCAACAGTTAGCTAAGCTAGCTCTTAACCTTACTATTGCTAGTTTTTTTGTCACTAATTTTCAGTAAAGCTATTTCCTAGTTTGTGATTACAATATTTGTTGAGGTTTCAAAGCTGAGATCTTATCAATAATGTAAACAAGGGGGGCACTTCAGGTGCTCCACAAAAAAGAGAAAAGTAAAAGGTTCAACATTTTGAACATCTGTACTTCTCAACATGAACTATTTTACAGCTATATTTGGCTTTCTTTGTTGGACACTTGCTGCCAGACACCTGAGACTGCTTCTTCTCAAACAGCTGGGCCATATTTGCTGTGAAGGAGGTGGCAGATGCAACTCTCAGTATGGCTTAAGTTGGACATCACTAAATCTGGACCACGTCTTTGATTTGCCTCATTTCTTGTTCTCTGGGACATATTTGTTGCACTGACAGCTTCTTCCTTAGCTGTGAGGTTGTGTACACTCATCACCCTTACTGCTACATACTGCTCTGCAAGTTTAGTTTTATAATGCTGCTTGAGAATATACTCTTAGTATATGAAACAGGTGCCATTCCCATAAACTCAACAGAAATGATAATTCTCCACCTTCTCCTAAATCACTCTGTGTCTTACATTGACTTTTTTTTGGCCTTTGAAAAAGACAACTTGCTTTATTAACATTTTGAGGACAATGGCAGCTTGCGTTGTTTTTCGTTGGGTTCAAATCATCATTACGCTGCATTCAAGGTCAACTCAGGAATTGGATATGTCTTCCTCAGACCAGGCCATGAACGCTGCGGGCCGGATTTCACCATAAACTTATCAAGTGGCAGGCTGTCTGAAACGGTGCCCGTGAGTTTGAGTACCCTGATGTAAACAATACCAAAAATCTGTGTCTAGAGACACATTAGCTTCTCTTAAACATGTAGTCCTGTTTTTGGCTTGGCATTGACTTGAAATTCGGATTACATCAACATATGATGAAGTTTGAGGCTGTGGTAGTTGGTCTTGTTTCCTGTATAAAGTAGCAGACTAGGTGTTTGAACACTCCTCTCATGATGAGAAGAAAAATGATAAAAACAGAGAGGACAAGTGATATTTAAATATCCAACAGTAACAGAATTTACCACAGCGTAAACATTACACAAAGTTGCAACTATTTACATCCAAACAATAATAATCCATCCTCATGACCTCATATTGGGTGATTAACATGTTATATTTACCCAATATGAGGTTATTATGTTAGAAACATAACAAGGAAGAGTTATTACCTATTCCAGATAATTCACTCACATTTAAGAATAATGCCCATCTGCCAGTAACATTACATAATTTATCACTTCTTCAAAAGACACTTACAATGATATGACAACCGTATTGATTACGTCTTAATGGATAGATACTATAATGATATAACTCTCCTTTTGCTAGGCGCCGCTTCAGTGGCTGTCTATTACAGCAGTTCCCTCTTCCTCATCCCTTTAAATATTTTTTTCCTTCTCTTTTTTTGTCATCTTTATATTTAGAGTCTGTTATTACATTTCATGTCCAATTCATTGCTAATGTTAACACAACTGGTTACATCTGGTGGTGTTTTTACCATTCTTGGTCCTGTGTTTGACCGGTGAGCCTACGTGTAACCATGGTCACATTGTTTACATATGAGATCAGCTGTTAGCAGCCTGTAGCATGTCGATGCTAACCGGTGATAAGCCTGATATTTCCCATCAAGCTGAGGAGAAGGAGGCGGGGACAACGTGCTGGTTCTGCGGTGAAAGCTAAGAAGAGACAACACCAACCAGTCCTTCCATCCACTGTTGTGGAGAATATAAGATCCATCTCCATCCATCCAATAAGATGGATGAGCTAGCTGTGCTAACCCAGCATCAGAGGGAATAGCACAGGATAGCATCATGCTATTCACAGAGACGTAGCTAGTTGAGCTAACACCAACGCCACATTAGGGGTGAGTCTTTGCAAGAACCTCTCGACAGAATACGCATCATGATACTTAGGTCACGATATGATAGTTTCACGATATATTTCAATATCACAATATTGTGATACATTGCAATATTATACACAGTTAACTAAGAAAAATATAGAAATGATATAAATGTAGATCAAAATATTTCTCGAAGTTAAAAGGACCAAGAAAAATATGTCTGTGGCATACTGACTTGCTAAGTGCAAAAAAAAACAGCATTATCAAGTTTAGAAACTCAATATTTTATACTTCGAGATGATATTTATTATACAATCTATTGGCAACATACAGAGTAGTAGCTCTTCGGCGTCATCTACCATAGTAGAAGTGAGGGAGTCATAGACTTTTAAGTCTGCAAAAAATGAAATTAGATTTTTACAAAATATCTATATGATATCGGGGGTCAAAGTTTCATGATATATTGCTGTACCAATATTTTTACGCACCTCCCTATGCCACATAGGGGGGATTTCACCTGCTGTTGGCAGGCTAGACAAAAGACAGGGAGACTGAAAAAAACGGTGAAAAAGGCTAGCTCAGTCCTGGACCCCGTGGAGGTGGTGGCTGACTGGAGAGTTACAGTCAAGATGTCATCATCTATTTTTTTAAGGATATTTTTGCACTATAAACTTTCTTAATTTTCTTGTTTTTGTGTTGCAGGGGGTACTGCTGTGACTCCTGAATTTCCCTTCAGGGATTGATAAAGCACATTGTATTGTATTGCATTTTATTGTATTCTATTCTATTCTTTTACATACTGAGCTTAGTATTAGCTTCTATGTCCAGTGGTATTTTGAAGACCAAAATGTCCCCCTGTCTGAACCACTGGGGTCAATGGTGTTGTTTTTAAGGGAGAAAAGTGATGAGCTGAGCCGTCCATTTCCAGACTCAAAGACATGTTGATAATAAAGTACAGACAGAAATCTTATCTTTCATGCTGGAGAAATGTGTAACAGCTAAGGTTACTTGTTGCTTCTTTTACCCTCTTGGATTTACAGCTCTGGCATATGACACTGATGACTGCAGCACTGTTTCTAGTGCTTAAGCCATTCTGTGTGTTTCATGCATTTATGTACCAGTTCAATCATAGGCCTGCAGGTGTACGAATGTGTGCGTGTGTTCGTGTGTCTCCCAGGGGTGTGTCACTGTCGTATCATGGCGTGGTCGATAAGAGAAACTGCCTGTGTGACACAACAGATTACTGCCGCCTGGTCTGAGGCCTCAAACAGACTCCGTGTGAGGACTCTGGAGAAACAGCAGCTCCACTCTGCTGCTCTAATTCAGGCTGACAGAAGCGATATCGGAGAAACATCCTTCACTTGCTTTAACGTTCTGTCTTCATTATTGATGATTTTTTTTTCCTTCTATTTTTTTTTTTTTACAAGAAAAGCACAAATCTGAAAACAAAAAAACACACAGTAGGAAAAGATAGGTGTATGACTTTTGGGGTGAAAGGAGGAAAAAGATCAGTTTTGTCTGATCCTCCTTTTGAATCAAAACCTGTAATGCCAGCAGTGATCCTTTGACTTCCTCTGCCAGGACAAAGCTATAACCTTTTTAGTCCTAATGAGGGCTGACTTTATGATCCTCATGTTGGATGAAAATGAGTCACTCCTGTCAGTGGCATCTGGCTGGTTCTTCTCACAGAGGCCATGTGTAAAATTATGAGTTTTTTGTTTGGTTTTAAAAACTAGGACTTCTGGCACTGACTGCACAGAAGTGCCAAATATCAGAGCCAAAGTCTGAGCTCACCTGCTGTACTCTTTGTTGATGTGTACAGTACAGCGTGGTGATAGTGCTTTGTCTGGAACACAACAGTCTCTAGTGGTGAAGTAGACAAAGTGCAGGGAAAAGCTGCATGTGTTTGGTATTTTTAATACCACTTAAACAACATGTTCAGCAGAATCAAATCCTACAACTTCCAAACAAAGTAAGACAAATGAAGTAAGTCGCTCTTTCATTGCAACACTTACCCTTTCCTCTCTCCAAAACAGTGGATATGCTGACTATCAGCTTTATCACTGAGACAACTAATCCTCAAAAGAAAACATTGGAAAGATTGCCTCAAGTCAAAAAACAGCGATGTGAACGCAGGGAGAGGAAGAAACTGGAACAATCTGAGCTAAAAGAATGTTATATTTAGCACTCAGCACATAAATTTAAGAAAAGGAAATCTTTAAGATCCACTGTGAAGTGACATCTGTGGAGTGAGCTGATAATCTCCTGTGAAAAGCAGGGATGGGCTGCGATGTGACTGTCATCAAAAAGCAGAGGAAGATCAGAAAAAATAATTGAAGGCCGACAAAAGAAGATTTTTTTGTTTTTTTTACACTGCATGAATAATTAATTGACTAAATTTAAGCAGCACAGACGAGAGACACTATGAAAGTAGAAATATCTGTGGAAGTTTGTGGGATTTAAATAAAACTTTAATCAAAGAGTTTGCCTGAAGGCTAAATGAGTGAGATGATGTGTTTGTCACATCCGCCACTTAAGACTGAAGCCCAGCATCAAGTAGTCTGCAGGATCCTCGCCTCGTCGGGGAGTCATAATGCTTTTTTGTATTTAAACACTGACTAATCCTTTCTGTCAGCTTGTGTAATAATACAGTAAATCATCAAGAGGAGGAGGGGACAGTCTCCCAGCGAGGCAGCGGCCTGCTGACGTGCTGTTGTCAGGTTTACAGAGGATGAAGGGGGAGGGAGAAGTGTGGCGAGAGATGATCGATAGCGTGTCAGCAGTGCATTGAGGTGCTCAGCAAGGGAATTGATGACCTGTTGAGATGCCCTTTGGGAATAGGGGAGGGCAGAAAAATAAATAAATAAATAAAACAGGTTGATGTGGAAAAAGTCTGTCAGCAGCTGCAGAAACAGGAGAGGAATTCACGATGCACCCGAAGGGGAATTTTTCGAAAGAAGGGGGGAAAATATCACGTCATGCTGCTTACAGAGGGCTAAACAAGAAGCAGACCTTCTGTGAGCGATGGGAGAGCTGCGTCATCTCCAGATGGCAGTAAGAGCCACCAGCAGCACACAGCTTACCCTCTCCACCTTTGCAACCATGGCAACACAGAGCAAGAGGTCCTGGTGAGGATGCTGCGTCCTCCTGAGGGAGGAGCAAAAGCACGGCAGCCTTGTTTTCCCTTCACAGCATGAGGGACATTATTTTCTAATGGATCTCAGCTTCTCATTAAAGCACAATAATTTTATTTTCTATTTTTTTGATTTATGTGAAGCCATGTGAAACTTTAATCATTGAATTTTAAATTATTGCATTCTCTAGTTTGTTTTCAGGAAATGGACTTGTACTTAAAAAGCACTTTTTTTTAGTCTCTCCGACCCCTCAAAACACTTTCACACTGCTACTCTCATTCACCCGTTCAAACAGAATAGGGCTGCAGCTATCGAATATTTTAGTATTCGACTACTCTACTGAAAATCCCATCAATTAATTGAGTAATCGGATAAAATACATTTTTGTTTAGTTAAAGAGCAGTTTTTTTTTTTTTTAATTTTTCTCTTTAAGAAATAGAATTTTCTGATACAGCATGTCAATAAGAGCACTTGCTTTAGTAGCTCCAAAATTTGTAAACACACTTTGACACATTTTTTGTGCCTTGTATATCTCATCAAATGTTGCGGACCCAAATGGCACCCGTTTCGTAGAATGACCCATTAGTCTCCAAACTCCAGAAAAGAAGCTAGATTTGTTGCTAGTTGCTATTTTGTATAAGAGGTAGCTTGAGGGGTCTGAAAACTCTCTTAATATGGCCTCAGCTCTATTTTAAATGCCATTCTTTGATCTTTTTTAAAATTAAACGATTCCTCGAGGCGGGGAAAATTACTTGAGTACTTTTTGTAATCGAGTACCTCAAATCATTCGAGGAATCGTTTCAGCTCTAAAACAGAAGTCACACACTGATGGCACACAGAGGCTGCTGAGCAACCACCAATGGTAACTAATCTAATTCAGACACATTTACACACCACTGACCAACAATGAGAGCTAACATTTTGCTCAAGGACACCTTGGCATGTGACTCCAGGGGCTTGGATCAAACCCTGACCTTAAGATTTAAAAGAAGCAAACGACTGCTGAGCTACAGCCTTTAAAAAAAGCCACTTGGTTTTACATTAGCTTTGCTATACAGACTGGAAAGCTGCTATGCTGCAACATTTTTGTGACATTATATTTTATGACTACCAATTAGAAGATTTTTATTTAAAACAGGAACAACTCCTCCATCCAGTCTGGCTTTTGAGTTCACACTAACCATATTTATGGTTGTTGTTGTCACAACGGAAAAAAAAACAAAACTAAAGAAGACTCTTATAGCTTGGACTTGTTTATGTTGTTTATGTCTTTTGTATGAGCTGTGGTATTTTAGTGTTTCTTGTCTTAGTAGTCTGTACAGGGTTTTTTTGGGTTGTCTCTGGGAAGGTTTTGTGTTTGTTTCTGTGTCGCAGTGGCAGGAGGTGTAGTGTGTGGAGGAGCCACTCTAATTACTCACAAGCTGTCCATCATCACTGGAAATCAGTGTCTGCTCTTCTTCTCCAGCTGTGTCTGCCAGTTTGTGCCTGTAACCAGTGGCACCAAGGCTCTTGTGCTTTGTTTTATGAGATTTTGCAGGAGTAGAAGCAGAATTTGCTAATTCTGTTTCCTTTGCCTCCCAGTGTCCTTCACATTACTCTCTGCACTTCCACCACCACACCTGAGTAAACATCCCAATGAGGATCAAAAATGCAAACTTACATGAAATGTAGGGATGCACCGATCAGAATTTTCTGGCCAATCACAGATCATGCATATCTAAAAAAGCCTGACCTGCCAATACTGATTATTATTTTTTATTTCTTGTAACTGACAGCTATACCTTCAATGTTCCAATCTTATTTTATTGAAAAGCATCAAACAATACTTGTGAAACAATAAAATCTTAATGTTTTAGCTTTAACAACCATAAAATGTTTAATAAACTAAAGCCAAGTGACAAACAAAAACTTCCAAGGCTAAACTGAAAATCCAACATAATCCATAAGAAACATGAGAGCTCATGAGGAAAACTGGGAGACATTTATCCTACAGGTCAGGTAACTGTTCATTTCAGTGGATGAAGTAGTTTCGTTATCAATTTTTACTGTTATTTACTTTTGCTCTCCAAAACCAAAAACAAGCAAATTCCACTCCTCACTTACACACATTTATCAAGTGTTTTCACGGGACGTCATCAACTCAAGCTCCACCATTTCTGAGCGAGTTCGCAGGTATACAAGATTATTTTCACACAAAATGGTAAAATATTGCTGCATTTTTTGCTGCCCAAATCAGTCAGACTGAGAAAAAACATTTTATATGCTTTTTGATTGCCAAAAAAGATCGTAGATCAGGGTGAGGAGAGCAAACAAGTGTCTGAAGAATGGAGGACATGGCACTGTGGCTAGCTTAGCTCTGGAATTTCCAATTTTGTCCAATTTCTGATTTTGTCATTGATTTCAACATTGGCGGCTGTTCACAGCATTTGCTATCAAGTCTCTGTCCATAATGTCTTTAAAATCATACTTTAGTAAAAGTAAATATATCATGATACAGTGTAACTTTGATTAAGAGTTAATTCACAGCTATAAATTGTTCATAAGTAGAAACTCAGTGTCTTTCAGGTTTTTTTGAAGTGCAGGAAAGTTGCTTAAAGTTAGAGAAAATAAGATTCTCTCTTTAACATTGAACTTATTTCACATCATTATTGGCAGTGACATGGTTGGATATGTTTATGTGCTTTTTTTCCAAGTCTTGTTTACTTTGTTTTTTTTTATTCACCTAAAAAGCCAAATGGTAACACACTCTGCTGTTGTAGGTCCATGCCTCACTTACTTACTATGTGCAGTTAAAAGCATTTTTTTGTCCTTTTGTACATATCCCTCACCTTTTCTACGAGGGTGTATCTGCTAACTGTGTTTGGTGTTTATTTACAACATTCTTTAATATCAGTGGTGATCAGCCCTGCACATTTGAAAACTCTGTTAGGACCTCAATAAAAAAAAGGTTTTGACTTAAGTGTCGGAAGGTGAGCCTCTCCCAAAAGAACGTCAAAACATCTTTCTTCTTCTTGCTTGCTGAGTCCTTCACTATAAGTTTTAGATTACTTTGTACATTTTCCCACATCTGCTGGCAGATAAGACATCTTAAAATTATACTTTACTCCACTCTTCTATCTCCATCCATTCAATGTTTGGGTTTGTGTTCCTCCAACGTGGCCGCACATCTGGATAACTACCCAAATCGTGATGTCAGAGAAACCACTCTACAACTGCTGAAGACTACAGAAAGCAAATAAACAAGCCTGCCTGTTTCACCCTCCTCTTTCTGAAAGCTGCTGCTCTGGCACTGATCACTTCACATCTTGGAAAGTAACCATGTACCATGATACTATTGACTGTGAAATAAACAGCCAAACATGCTTTCACCAATATAAATATAAGTAAAACTTGGCAGTGAAACTGTCAGAGGAAACAGCAGGCATCGCCACAACTTTTCACTTCCCTCAGGGTTAAATCTATACCTGGAACTTAAAAGTCCAGTTTGCTTCCAACCAGAGACTTTTGTTGTGTCTCTTCCTCACCTCCTAACTCACCAGCTCCTAACTGTAACTCTGATTGAGCTGTGAAAGTTTCCTCAAACCCGACTCTGACAGCACACTTTTTGCTCTGCACTGTGTTGCTGTGGTTCATGTCGGGATGTGTCATCACTGTCAGTAAGTGCAGCAGGTAACGGAGTCAGTGTCAGCCTTCAGTTAGCAGTCATCAAGCTGAAGCTCATAGAAAAACCCCGGCCGCAGAGATAATGAGGACAGCTTATCAGATCTCCCCGTCTCTGCTCTCTTTCTTTTTATCTGGCCGCTCTCGTTGAGCTCCGTCTGGCTGATTTATCTGAGCTCTGGACCTCAAAGGGAGCGCGGAGCTAAACTAAGACTTGGGAAGCGGGCCAAACTGTCTTACTCAGATGTGGAGTATCTGTAAGGAAAAGGCGCAGCTTAGAGCAAATGAGGACAGGCTGAGGGTGTGCACTGATTTATGATTCACTGTTTTTCTGCTCCCATTTCACACTACCCAAAACAAGATGATAAAATGATGTGAACAGGGAATTTACCACGGCTGGAGCAAAGTAATGTAAAGGTGACATCCATGGAGGATTAATGAAGCTTTGAGGATAAAAGCTGACATTAACCAGCTCAAAATACAATGGATAACAACACTCTAATCATCGCAACAGAGAAATTAAAGGCCTCAAAGCTCTTCTGATTATTTTTAGAGAGATATTTTTTATTTTTTTTGTATATTTTTAGTCTCATTATAAAGCACATCAAGCTTACCTGTTAAACATTTTGTTCCTGATTGGTGTTGAAATTTTCTGACACCTACCCCCCTACAGTGGTTACAGGCATTAAGAATTATATAAGAAAAATTGCGAACTTAATGTTTGTATTTCTCCAGCTTTTTTAGATAGCATAAGGAAGCACCATAGATTACTTCAGTCTGGTTTCATAACAAGTCAAAAACTCCTCACAGGAGCTTTAAATCTTCACTTTTTTCAGTATTCATATGCCAAATTATGATGTTTTTTGATATTCTCACATAGTGAAAGAGTAGGCGATTTTCCATGCTGGACATGAACATAGCATTGCAAGTTTATGTATTAAAGAATAAAAATGTTTTATTGAAAAATGTGATATTTTATTATCAAACAAATTAATATTTTTTACAACATAAACACAAAAAAGTACCGAAAAGTGGTACCATTGAGTACCAGTCCCGATTGCCAGGTATCAGAAATCAGTACCGTATCGTTTCAAATGTGAAAGGTACCCACCCCTATTCTCACGTGTGTGTCAGTCATAGACTGTATAAAACATGGACGTAGTCTCGCCGACGTCACCCGTCTGTTTCTGAAATGGAAAATGAAGCACATCAGCTATAGTGGCCATATTGGTAGTAGCAAGGGCTTCACGTACAGCCATAGGGCGCCTGTCGGTCACGTGACCCTCAGCTGTGCCTTTTACTGGGAGAGCTCGCGATCTTAATATCCTCTGAACGGCCGAGTTATACCATTACACCATTTTGGTATATATATATATATATATATATATATATATATATATATATAGATATAGATATAGATATAGATACATAGATATAGATATATATATATTGATATATAGATATAGATATATATATGCACGTTACGTATCATTTTTATAAAATGATCTGATGTGGCTTGTTTTGTTTAACAATATTAAAGTCATAAACATTCTCATTTTTAAGTACACTAAGTCAATGCAGACAGTGAGTCAACATAATCTGAGTGTTATCTTCAGGGTAATGATGTAATGGTATGGACATGAAGCAATAACAAATGCTCTGGGGACCATCAATGTGCTCTAATAACTCTTGGCCAGCAGAATTTAAAGATAAACATTTCATATACAGGGGTGGCCAAAATGTTTAGAACACTTGACACATCTAAAAGTATTTATCTTTTTTCCTCTAAAACATGATTAGCCCTACTGTTTTTATCCACTTTGAACATTAATATTTGGTATGCCCACCTTTTACAGCATTTACAACAGCATGTGTCTTTATTAGAGTCTGAATACTGCCTGTAAACATCAACACTAATGTCATCCTATGCCCTCTGCGACCCAAGCCAAAAACTTAATTAACCCTGTCCAGTTTATTTTCCAACTTGCCCTTTATTTGCTGGATGGGGTTGAGGTCCAGACTTAAGGGGGCCAGTCCTGGTGACCCAAATTTCCTTATGACAGCTCCATTCTGTGTTTGGAGCATTTTTGTTACATTTTTTGGGATATCTCAATGGCCAATTCAACAAAAACAAAGGAAATCTCTTAAATATGCAAAGTGTTGTGATAATTTTGGCCACCACTGTATAACACTGTTAAATCCAGTAAGAACTGATTTATAGTATGCAAGCTTCAGCTGATGAAACAACTCTATCCCAAGCTAAATTTAGTCTCACGCAGATCCCAAAGTTCTGTTTCTCATCTTATGTTGCATTAAGGAAAATCACACCAACATGCATTGCCTGCCAGCCAGTAGACAAAAACAGTGAGCAGGTGTTAAACGATCTGGAATCCAGCTTGAAGCAGGTACCTGAAACCCTACTGTAATTATAATCAGTAAAATTTCAAAGTGATGAATTCACTGAGGGGTAATCATGCTCAAAAACTCTGAAAGTGCACTCTTCTTCAGCAGAGGCTGCTCAGATCAACAAATGCCAAAATAAAACTCCAAAAATAGGATGTCACTTCAGGTGAAGGAAGTGTGACAGAGAAACTATATTTAGTGGCTTTTTGAAGGATTGTTGTCTATAAATGGAAACGTCAAGTTGATGCTCGTTTTCTGACAGCTCCAGCACTTTTAAAACTGTGATTACACAGATTTATCATTTGAAGAACTTATTTATGGCTTGGTTTCGTATTTTAGTTTATACAACACAAAGACGGCTTTCCAACTGTTCTGTGAATTAAAATCTCCAGACAAAACAAGTTTATCTGTTTGCTACTCCATTCTTTCCGTGCACATATTTCTTCTTTTATCAGGTCTTCATCGATTTCCTGTGATGAGTTTTCTTGTGTTTTATACCTCTCTCTGTGTCTTGAATAATTTAGTAAAATAAAACCTTAATTACAAAGCCCAGGCGAAGTTTTCAAGTGAGAACTTGGCAGATTTCCTTTAGGGAGAGACAAGTCTTTGAGTTTGCAGTTCTAAGAAAACCTGCATGAATAAGAGCTGCATATAAATTTGTCCTCCATGACCCCATACAGTCACGTGTCATCCTTCATTATCACAGCGTGACTCTCAGCAGAGAGGAGTGTTTACATTTCCTCTCCGCTGTGTTCTTTGCATAAAGAAAAAGCATCAATACAGTTGTTAAAACTTTCCCCGGCTCCGTTTTGCAGGTGAAATGTCAACGTGTTTTACCTCCACATACAACAACTGCAAACTGAGAACACTCTGTTTGCAGAAAACGTTGCAAGGAGGTGACAAAACTACTGCTGAGGTCCCCCTAGGTGACTCAAACTCTGCTACATAATACTGATGCTTACACACACATACACACACAGATACAGCAGAGCGCAATTAATCAATCCCAAAACTCTCTCTCTCACACACACACACACACACACAAAGGCACAAACAAAGATGCGGTGCATGCATTTTTGTGAGCTCGGGAGCTTAGAAGAGCTCTGCAGCAAACAAATTAAATTGTTGTTTACAAAAAAAAAAATCTAATTATTGAGATTTTTTTTAAACAGCTTCAGTAAAGAAAAAACAGCAGCCTCTGGGATTGAGAGATTCAGCAAACAGGCGGAGCAACAGTGCAGGTTAATGTCTGGATGACTTTATCAAACTCATGACATTTCAGAATCTATCTCCTGCCCTTTTCCTTCTGCAAACTGAATGGAAATAACAATGAGCATTCAAACTTTTACTGCAGAGCGAGGGCTTGGAAATAGCACTTCTTGAATTGGTTCCCTCATCTCCCGAGGATAAAGGCAATTTCATGCTCCAGCACGACTCCGAGGGACTAAAGGTGAGCACAAGGTTAACAGTGCAGGCTAATAAATGTGTTTGAATCCAGCAGCACAATAGCAGCTCCTGCTCACACTCTTAAAGAGCAGCCCCAAGGTTTAATAGTCTGAGAGAAAAAACACAATGTGCAACTTTAAAGGGCCTCAGAAAATAAAAAAAGCGCAGAGGGAAATTTTATGGGAATTGAAAGATTGCCTGATCCATGTGTCCAGCCAAAGTGTTGTTGTTGACAGGCCGAGCAGTGTCAGCCTGTTGCCAACTTTAACACTTGATTCCTGATGTGACAGACATTAATAATTCAGAGGAACAGGGCAGTGTTGGCAGCTATTTAAAGATAAAAAGAACAGTGCAGTTGTGTTGTGGGTTTAAACACTGTCACCCACAAACACAAATGGCTTCATCTGAGCTTCGTGGAGGCACAGAGTTTAAAGGAACGCTAACAATTACAGCAACCGAGTTTGCTTGCTTGAGTCTGACTAATGGGAATAAAACTAGGGTTGCAGGATATTGGATTTTTGCCGATATCCGATGTGCCGATATATCGAAACCTCTTTTGGCCAGTACCGATACCGATAATCACAAGTTTTTTTGTTTTTTTCACTGTAAAGAAAGCTAAGTCTATCCTGTACTGGAATTTATATGTTACTCTTGTTGCGACGGTCTTATTTGTTTAAGAAACACACATAAAACAAGACAAAAAACATTTGATTTTTTTCCATTAATAAGAAATGTATTTTTTTTCAAACTCATGACATTCAGTATTGAAAAAAAGTAAAATAATTTCTTTAGATCACATGAACTTTAAATGTACAGTGCATTTTTAAACATAACCAAGTTGCATTTGATTATTTTAGAGCTACAGTAACAACCTGGTGACAGACACAGAGCTCTGCAGTGCAAATAAATAAAGTGCTACATTTTATTTAAGGAGCTTATTTTTCAGATGGAAAATAATAATAATCCTAGCTGAATAGCACCTTATCAGCAGGAATTTCATATCTGCAGATACCGATAAACGTGTTTTTAAGCTTTTATCAGCTGATACCGATATTGTGCCGATAATATCGTGCATCCCTAAATAAAACCATTTTTTTCTGCTTCTGATGTGAGAGGCAGAGAACCGCAATTATAAATACAGGAAAGTCAGTCAAGTATGCAATATGTCCTAAAAATAAAATCGATTCACAATTTCTTACAGTTTTTTTCTCCTATTTTTTAAAGAAAACAAAAGGTGTAGGTAACAGAGATAATTTAAAACAAGTTTTGTTTTAATTTAATCAAAAACTTAACAAAATCAACCCTATTTCTCTCCCGGAATTGAAGTTTCAGCTGCTCTTTTGTTGAAAATGTCACTTTGTAGTTAGTAGACAGACTTGTTAAAACTCCAGTTTATCGATAAAATTGATTTATCGCCCAGCCCTCCTCGGAGAATAGTTCATCAGTTTTGGAGTAAAGCTGTACACTGTGCTTCATTTCATTTGATGATATCTGAACCATTGTTATTCTACACTTTGCATCTCTCTCAGAGAAAGAAAGTGTTGTTATCGATAACCTGCACCAAGCCCTTTCAAAACTTTCAACCTTCAAAAAAGATGATCTGGATTTGGCTTCCTTTATACTTAGAATCAGGTAATACAGCTCACTTTTATCCCTTTTTTTCAAAGAAAAGCTGGATTACCTGGATAAGATCAACCTGATCCATGTACAGACTTTAAGGATTACTGAATCCAGAGGACACTGGGAGCGCCAAAATCCACACAAACAGGAAGATCATGAAGTTAAACTCTCTCACAAGTGCTTTGTACTCCGGAGAGTTTGTGAATGCAAAAGGTTGAGTTTTCACCCTGGCTTCAAGTGGACCTTTCCCACCAGTCTCTTGTATAAAGTCTGTAGATTGTCTTGTAGATTACTTTTCTGGTCACCTCACTTGTCTGTAGTGTAGATTATAACTTTTAGAGTAATGTTGGAAACATCCTTTAAATTTTGTAATGATTGTATCACTGTAACGGTCACCATCACAGAAAAATACTTCTCCTCCTCTTCCTCTTGCCTGAGCAACGCAGCCCTCCCATATATCCACAAACTGTCAATACAATGTCAGGAGTATATATGGAAAGTATTTTGTTTTTGATATTTATTTACAAACTAGACATTAATGTGTTAGATCTCAAAAGCTCTACTGAAAACTATTTCATGAGTCCAAATTCCACATTTTTATGCCACCTCAAACATGTCACTGTGCGCATATAGCATCCGAGTGCAAAATTTGAAAGACTCCTGAAATATGAAACGCCTTATGAAAACAAGGATCAATTCAACAGTTGTCTTACATTTTGCTGCCATAATCCATCTTTAATCCAGCTCTCTCCTGCTTTAGCATGATCCTAATATTTGGGATAGCAACTATCCAAATCCCACTCAAAAGTTTTTGAACAGCACAAACTGAAGGGTTTGAGCCGGATAAACAGCGTGATTGGATCACCAGATCCAGTCCATAATCTTTAATCCTTCCTTTTGAACACCCTTAGCAATCCTATCTGACAGCTTTGTTACAACCAGGCTCTGGGTATTGAGAGCAAATGTTTAAAAACAATGCCAGTGATTCACATGTAGAGCAACTTGGTAAAACATCACAGATTTGCAGCATCTTCAGCTTACAGATCTGATTTTGGGGTGATAAAGGCTCCAAAAAGAAAAAGACACACTTTCTCTTTATAAACAAGCCTGATAATAAACAGAAGCAGGTCAGAAGCAGCTAAAATTGAAGTTTCATCAAGGACAAGCTTGTAATACTCATCTAAGAGGCCTACAATCTGCAGCCTATCACATTTATCTAAATTTCAAGTCTTTCGAATAAAGCTTGTAAAGACACTGAGGGTGACATCACGGGCTAAAACAACCAAAAGGCTCAGGCTGCTGTTTGACATTACAGCACCATGGACAGCACCTAGAGCTGCACAGACAGGCTATTTAGAGAAAAGCAGAAGATTTTCACATCTTTACTAATGATGTGGAAACAGAGTCATTAAATACAACACACTCGATTCTATCTGACAAATTGCTCAGATTGTCTATGAAAAACACAATGGTCCAATAATTCACAGTAAAACACTAATTCAAGAACAAGTGCAGCTACCATAATGACAAGAAGCCTTATAAAACTTTTTAACCAGCCTGTATGAATGACTCCTATAATAAGCTTCTACACCTCCAGGCCTATGACCATGTATGTGCATGTGTGTGTATGTGTATGTATGTGTGTCTCAGTCACTATAAATGGGAACCACCTTAACTACACACCTGGAGCTTTTTCACTGAGGATATTTATTGTATTAAAGGAAATACAGAATAAGTGTCTTACATCCTCGTCCTCCTTCACGCATTTCTTGCGGTACTGCACGTAAGGTCTTCCATCGCCGACCTGCTGAGGGGTCTTCGCTGCGTTTTCCTCGTCTGCAACCTGTCCACCGAGAAGGTGGCTGGCCTCAGGTGGGTGCGGGAAGGAATTGTTGGTATTGATCTTCCCGGTGAATCTCTGATACAGCGAAGCCATAATACAGGTCCAGTCCAGATAACCAGAACTTACAGCATGTCAGGGACGCACACAGCTCTCGTCTGATTCGAGGTTCTAGGGGGGCAAGATCTATTGGTTTTCTGTGCGCTTCCAGGAGAACCGATAGCAGGCAGCCAGTTTTCACCGGAGGAGGAAAGATAAGAAAAGATACTCAGCTGCTAAACTGGCGTGTATGGATAGTAGATTCAAAGGTGGATCCTTTACAGCCACGTCCTTTTAGCTTTGACCGCGCGCACAGCAGACTGGTGGGCTGGAGGTGTCAATAGTTGCTCTCATCTGTATTCACACCACGCCGTCTACCCTCTTCTGTTGCCTCCTTACAGCGAGATAGCACGAGGACGCGCTGACTTCCCGATCAGATATCCGGTTCCCGCCGGACTCCCGCCCGATTGTCCAGCAAATAAAAGAGCACGCGATAATGTCCCGACACTTTGTGCTGTGCTTTTTGGCACACTGTCCTCGCGCATGGAGAGTGTGAAGGACGCTGGGAGCTCGGCGGTTGTCTCCGCAGACGCGCTCTGCATGAGAAGTGACCAGCACTGAGAGAAAGCAGCTCTGCTGTAGCTGCTGCTGTTCAACCGGTGCTGCTTTTACGCACAAACGTGGAGCCAGCACAGTAAAAACTCACCCTGAATTTATCTCTTCCTAAAAATACCGTCTAAAAAAGTCAAATTCATTTATCGGGATCATGGTCTACTACTTTTTCTCTCCCAAATGACTGGATAAGGTCCCAGAACGGAGCTAGAGTGCCTCTCTGTGGCGCACTGAATAAGAACAGGCTGACCGTACACCTCAAGAGATCTACTTCAGGTGTAAAATATCAACATGTTCCCATCTATGTTCCAAAATCAAGTAAATCTTACAAAGCATAAATCACTATCTTTACCACACACGTTTATTCGAATTGTTCCAAACATAAGCAGTTAATATATTCACAGGCAGGAAATACTTCTTTACCCAGTCTGTAATGAAATGCAAGGAATTTATTTTGGTGTAAACTAAATTTCATGCTGTAAACTCCTTTCCTGCTGCACCTCCAGCTCCTGACAGTAATACATCTTGAACCATGAAAGTGTCTCTCCCTCCCTTTAATTTATTCATCCCCACTTATATCAAATATTTCCACTCAGTCCACATCCACAAGTGTTACTCAGCTCATCTACACTACATTGCAAGTGATTTCATGCTTGAGTCGCTCACAGAGGCCAAAGCAACACAGCTCTGGTTTAAATGCAGAATATTGGTTTATATGTGGTGGAGGTGGTGGGGGCAAAGGCTCTTGAGTCAAATGGTTCAAATCTCCTCTGTCCTCCTCGTCACAAAACACCACAGGCAAACACCCCTCTGACTCTCTCTGTGACTGCTCAAACTACAGCTCCACCCGGGCAGAGCTGCATGTCTGGGAAATAGGTCATCTTCACAGGGGTACGACTTCAAAGCAGCACTAAAGCCGGGCTCAAAACAGCTCTGAATGCCACTGTTTTGCATCTCCCATTAAGCCAAATCAAGCTCATTTTGTTATCGCTTGCAAAGAGTACTGAAGGCTGACTGACTCCAAATGAATATATGCTATACTCCCCTTTGAACAAAGAGCTACTTTCAATTAATTTCTTTTTATGGTGACTCATCTCGGGCTCTGAAAAGAAATGCTGGAGGCTCATTGATTCATGGCTTGAATTATGAATGTAACCTCCATAATGGGATATGTATCTGGAATACTGAATATTGATTTTTAAAAGTTCAGACATTTGTTCAAAAACAAAAAAACACATAGGACATTGCAGCCTTTTCCTAATTAAAGCCTCATTCCCTTCTTTCCTTGCCATGGATCAATTTTCCTTTGACTGAAAGTATCATTCATAAATCAATGGAGCCAAAGCTTTGTTTGGTGCTTTTAGATGCTTTTTAATTGCTGCACAGAGATTTATGTTGCAGGTTTATCATCCGGGCTTCCTCTCACACACTGGCTCGCCTCAGTCCCTGTCATCATTTGTTTCTCTACTTCATAAATGCCTTCCTGGGGCCGCACATCCCCAGGGGAAATAGGTCCGAGTCACTTGACATCCGTCCCGGCCCTCTCTGATGGATGTCTTCCAATCTCCCTCACCTTGTTGGGGAGCTATTGTGCAGCGGCTGGCTGCTCTAACGCTCCCCTCAGGACTGTGCCCGGAGAGCCTGGGCTCAGCCTGAGCCTCCCTATCGCCTCCTTGCAGATACAGCAGCTGACTGGAGCGGCTCCTCTCTCACACATCACTGCAGTCGAGCGCTGCGTTTTAGGAGGGAAACATTTGGAGAGGCATGTAATAACAGCTATAATGATGGTGATAGCTGCTGCAACCCTAATCCCTCTGCAGGGAGCTAATGTGGCTGTTGGAGGCAGAGCTAGCTTCCTCAGGTGTGATTGTTTTTTTCTTCAAAACAGGAACATTTTAATCTGAATCATATCACGTAATATGTGCACTTAAGGATGCAATAATGGAAGTATAAAGTGGGTTTGTTCTAATTAGTTTTTTTTACGCAATAGTTACCTCAAAATATCATGAAATATAACAGAAAATCTAATGATTATTGATTTTTGATTCACTGTGATTTCAATTCAGTTCGATTCACTTTATTTAGAATTTCCTCCTAAGATGCAGGGGTCACATTTCAGCCCTAACATGCTCCACAGTTAGGGAAGGGAACCAAATTTGGTACTTTTACAGGTATCTACAAGATTCTCTCTGTAGTATCCAGGGCCAATTCAAGTAAAATCAAACCGTTTCCACCAAGTCTCGGTACGGCACACATCTTGTGGCGTTTCCACTGACTAATCCTGGGATGGATCCCCAAATACCTGAGACAAACAGTCCCACTTTTTGGAGCCCTTTCGTTGGGGTACCAGACTAAACCGATCCGATTCCCTAGGTGGAGCTACAACACTGCCGTTGATTGGTTGAGAGAATCGTCACTTACTGTGTGATGGCAGTTGTTATATTTCTCCTCACGGCACATATTCTTCCCTGAAACAAAGCTTGATTGCACTTTGTAACAAAGAACCACATGGAAATCACGAAGAAGACAAATTGCTGGATGTCTTCCATTGTTGCTCTTTGTTTTCTCTGTCGTGTTTTTCTTCTTAATTGTACTTAGTAGCAGGGTACACTGTGTTTCACTGTCCCACTGCGCAATATGACGTTGAAATTACATATATTTAACGTAATTTTCGACGCCCAAATCAGGTCCCCCGGAGGTGCAGAATTAAAGTTTTTATTACATCTTTTTCGGACGTCCTATGGAGGTCAGATTAACGTCTAAAAAAATGTTTGGATCCATTTTGAACGTCTCATTGACGTCTAGATTTGGTCTGCAAATGACGTCCAAATGCTGAACATCATTCCAACGTCCAAAAAAAGTCGGATTTAGATGTCAAAATTTGTACCTATTTTGCACGTTGCTCCGACCTCTAGGTATGGTCTTTGACAGACTGACCCAATACTGACGTGATCTGCATGTCTCTCAGACGACCACTGTTTGGTTGGGTGGTTGACTGTGGAAACGCAAAAAGGATCGGCTAAACCGAGCCAATCCACAAGAAGCTGTACTGATTTAAAATGGACTGCTTGGTGGAAACGGGGCTAAACGGTACCATTTTTCAGTACCTAAATGCATCCTTGTGACTGTGAAGGAGAGGAAGAGAAGGCAATTTTCTGCTGCACATGAGCATAGCATTGCCAGCTCATAAAAATGAATGTTAAATTGACAAACTTTGATATTTTATTATTAAACAAATTAATATGTATCGCCACATAAACATACACAAAACTGCAGAAAATTGGTACTGTTGAGTACTAATTAAATATAAAATCCAGGTACCAGGCATCAGTGCCGTATTGTTTCAAATATGAAGGGTACTCCCTATCCACGGTGCAAGAATATTTTGAGTCAGACTACAGTTTGAATTAAAATACTGCGAGAAAGAAAAACACTGAACTGAATCCAAGAAATGAAAAGAAAACCCACTATCTAGAGAACTGTTGTCCAGCTCTGTCCAGTGAAAGAAGTGCTGTTTGAATAGCAGCTAAACCTCTTTTATGTGGTTTTTAGCTTTAATATTGTATGAGGCAGATTTATTCTAAAGCTTGTTTTGATGAGGCAAGAGTGAAAATACAATCATGCACAAATGATTCATGTTACTTTTATTCATGTGATACGCAGGCTGTGTGCTGCATTAATGTGTTTGCATGGACTGCAACAGCACCACAGGCTGACTTGTTTTCACCAGCTTCCACTGCATCAAAACTAAAAGACACACAAATTAATTGGATGGAGGAGCAGACAGATCAATCCGTCAATGTCTGGTGGGAACGCAGTAATATCTAATTTCCTCTGAACATCGCTCATCTGAATGAGGAAATTACAGAGCCTCTCTCTACATGCATGTAATAGAATGGATTTACTTACAGCCCACTATAATCACATCATTTTGCACCATTTTCCATTTGGTATTAGCGGGACTCTAATGACTCCCCCCGATGTTGAGCTGAGCTGACTGCAGCAACAAGTTTTTTTTAATCATCCAGCTGCCTGTATCGGATTACACGTCCCTGTTCTGCTGTGGACTGAACACATATGTTTGACTTAAAGCTGTCCTTGAGACAGTCTGATCCTGAGCTGTAAACAGAATCTCACACTGATTTAAATTCATTACATACCCACTAAAACTGATTTCAGTGCATCAAAATCATCCAAATTCAAGATACTGAATTATAATCTATACATACCTACAGTTTCTCATATACTTTAAAAGAGATAATTTAGCTTTTTGGAATGGGGTTCCTTGAGGTACTTGTTATTAGTTTCATGCTCTTGAAAAGAGTCAGGTTCACATTGCTGTTGAAAGGTGACAAAATAAACAATATGGTATTCACAGAATCATAATTTAAACTGTCAGAGAAAACTCTGAGTTCAGGAGTTGTGCCATGTCTGATGACATTCTCAGAAACGATGGAGTCAGTGGAATACAGTATCACGCAAATATACCTCGAGTGTTCAAACTAGGCAAGTGTTTATCAACAATAGTGACTTTGTTGTCTTTCCTCACGTAGCATTTAAGCACAAATAAAAATAGAGGATAACAATTAGCGTCCTTTTACTCTTGGTAAAAACAATACTGAAAACTCCAAATGTCAAAATACTAACAGGCAACTGAAAGAAAAGTTACATTCAGGCTCATGGCCTGATTCATAACTACAGCAAGGTTCCAAACAACTTAGAATCATGCTATAACCACTTTGAGACACTAGATGGCCTACTTGAGTTACCAAACAGTACATCAATGCCACAAGATGTGCAATTTTTACGCATTTCTGTATATTTATGCCAGAGATATCCAGATCCAGAGACCAATTACATATTTATGCAGAATCGATAAGGGCATTGGTATCTCTGCATCTCAATTTGACACAAGGTTGAGAAAAAAATTGCAAAACATAATCTTGCTTACATAGAGGTGGTTGTTGAGTTTACTGTGCATTTTTACCCCACTTAGCAGAAAGAGCTACTTCTTTACTCTGTTCAAAATGGGAACAGATAAGAAGTAAAATGAACAGGTGCTTGTTCCAGAAACAGATGGAAGGCAGATAATGTAATTAAGCTTGTTTAACAAGACATTCAAGCAGCAGAGAAAGAGTGGTAATTAAAAAAAAACTCACAGTGACAAAGCAGCATTTCAAAAATTGAAGCGTCCAATTGCCAACACAAAATCCTCCACTGCAAGGTCTAACTCAATGGCATATGAACTCACACTCATATGTGTTTGTGTGACTCACTCTTCCCAAGGATACCTTTTCACCAGGGCAAACATGCTGGCAGTTTGTATTGAAGTAGAGAAAGAAGCTTGAGAACAAAGCCTTTAGTTTCTGGACGTACTACTTCGAGGCCTCGAAGTTCAGTGAAGGTTTTTCCAAACTAGGCCCCGTGAGAAAAACTAAAGGTAATTGTACTACCATTAAAAGGAAGGTAATATAATGACAAAGGTTGTTTGGGAAATGTGACACCGCAGAAGGCAGAGACAGGCCGTCATTGTGTGCAACACTGCAGTCAGCCTGTTAGCATGAAGGCTGTGCTTGTTTTGAATAGGGATGCACGATATTGGATTTTTGCCGATATCCGATATGCCGATATATCGAAACCTTTTCGATACCAATACCGATACCGATAATCACAAGTTTTTTTGTTTTTTTCACTGTAAAGAAAGCTAAGTCTATCCTGTACTGGAATTTATATGTTACTATAGTTGTGACGGTCTTATTTGTTTAAGAAACACACATAAAACAAGACAAAAAAACATTTAATTTTACCATAAATAAGTAATGTATTATTTTTTCAAACTCAAGACATGCAGTATTGAAATACAGACAAATAATTACTTTAGATCACATGAACTTTAAATGTACAATGCATTTTTAAACATAACTAAGTTGCATTTGATTATTTTAGAGCTACTGTAACAACCTGGTGACAGACACAGAGCTCTGCAGTGCAAATAAATGAAGTGCTACATTCTATTTAAGACGCTTATTTTTCAGATGGAAAATAATAATAATCCTAACTGAATAGCACCTTATTGGCTGTGCCCATTGGCAGAAATTTTCATATCTGCCGATACCAATAAACGTGTTTTTAGGCTTTTATCAGCCTATACCGATATTGTGCCGATAATATCGTGCATCCCTAGTTTTGAACATGCTTTATTAAACAGGGGAGGGACTAGTTCCATCTGTGAATGAAAGGAGACAAGTGGTAGAGGCATAGCCATCTCAAAGAGCTCAAAAATTTTTTCAAAAACAGCCAAACTCCAGCTGGAAGACAGGCAAAATGAAAACATTGTGGGACGAAGGTTGAAAGATGAGGAAAGTTTCAGTGTGAGTGTGCAATCATGACTGACATAACGTAGGATCAAATTTCTTTTCTAAAGTGCGTCAATTTCAGACAACAATAACGGACTCAATGTGCAACAACCTTTAGACTTCTGGAAAGTACTATCCTGTTTTAAGAGGTACATCAGTTACCCCAGAACTAAATTTAGACCCTAGTTCCTGTATTCAGAAAGCACATGGCTCCTTAAATTGTCCCTGGTTCCTCAGGAAAGTTCTTGTAGTAGAAAAGCACCTTTATACATCCTGTTTTGGAGCTGAAGTAATTGCACCAGGAGTTATAACAGAAGTAAAAAGAAAAGACATGAACTCTTTTTTCGCATTTGTATTCAGACTCTCTCTTCTGTTGCTAATCTGATTGGATTAAATTAATAAAATCTAAGGGTAAATTGTGTGTGTTTGAGTCACTTGACTTTTCCCACCTGAATCACAGTGTCATACCGAACATGTCTTGATACGACACTGAACGCTCCCAAGGTAGAAACATCGTCCTCAGTCAGTGTTGATCTAAATTTAATTAAGCTGCACAGTAACACACAGTCAGCAGGACTGTGCAGAGCGGCAGGTTCTTCAACACTGAGCTGCAACACTCATCACATAGTGAGTCATGTGACAACAGGGAATTCAATTACTGTTTGCTTCAAGTCAAGACACCAAATTACAAATGTGACCTCCATAAATTACTGAGGTGGTCTCCAAATTCAGCACAGGTTATATTCACATGATAATATGCTAACTCAACAGCATAAACATGAAGTGAGTCTGCTGCAGATTATACAATTCATGCATAATTTTATGAAAATCCCCAAAATATTAAAATTATGGTAAACATTCTGTTAAGTTCTCATTTCTAACTTTTCCTTAAGCTGATTTTTCACTAAGCTGTGTGCAAAATTCAACTTTGTTAACTCCTCTCCAGCCCTGAAACCAGCTGAGCATGTTGCTCGTCGGTGCTGGCATATCATTATCCTCCACAGAGAATAAGTGCTGAGTCTTCCACTACATTACGGATGAAGGGAAAGCTATGTAGCGAGCATAAATTGAAATGGTAGCAGATAAGTCAGTGAGGAAATGAAGTTTAATGCTGGCTGATGTGGTGGAAGAGACTGTGGTTTCGTCTGAGGGGAGCAGCAGACTGGAGTGAAGGATTGTGGCAGGCAGCGGTGGGGGGAGATGGAGTCAGTAAGTGAGGAACTGGACGAGAGAGCATGTCACCAGGAATTTATTGTCACATGTGTGTTTGTGTGGGAAGAAAGTGTGAAGCATGCTGGGCAAGAGTTGGAAAAGGGTGGCAATAAATTTAATGAAGGAGAAATAATCCAAACCACATGGCTGTAAGTCACTTTTCCTATTTTCTTCATTCAGATATGGGTTGGATGACTTTCAATTGTTACAAAATGTACCATAACACCTCTAAGGTGGTTTTCTTCCACAATGTTCTATGGACATCTGAATCTCTTGAACAGATTTAATCAGAGATAAATGTCAAAGATGCTGAGTTAAATGTTGCTGATTCAGAGCCATAGATACACATCACTCCTGATGTCCTGCTGGAGTGTCCTAACTCAGGATGATGAAGAATGATACAACACAATAAGAAGCGCTGTTTTATATCAGGCTCCTCATTTCTGTTTTTGGCCCTGTTGCTTGCATAGACATGGATGAGAAGCTATTGATATCCTAAGTCCTGATGATAACTATATGACCTCATTTGTACAAAAATCTTATTTAAGTGGCAGTTGGTGTCAAGTGAGATTTTTTTTCTTCATTTAAGGGTAGCGTCTGCAGGATTTTCTTGAAAAATAAAATGTCAACTTTCAACCAAATAATCCTGCTCAATCGTCTCCTACAGGCCAATACGTGTGTGTCAGTGTCTGTGTCTGCCTTGAACCCTCTCCTCAGCCTGTATTGATGTTTTGATTGTATCGGGACATTTCTGGGGGGGTGGGAGGGAGAAAGTAAAACATAACAAAATTGAAACAAAAGACCAAACAGATAAAGCTTTTTACCAAACGAGGGTAAAGTTTTGCTCGACTTTCACTTGCTTTCAGGCACTTCAAGAGCAGCACAGGGCGAAGAGCAATGCAAGGTGGCTTTCTACTGAGCAGGTATATTTCAAATACCAATGATTAGTTTGTGCTAACATGCTAAGTCAGGTGCTCTCAAGTTCCCACGTAGAAAGAGGATGCTACAGGTGGTTGATGGGCTAGTGCATGTGTTCACATAGTTACAGCTGGAGGCTGTGGGTGTGCGCTGCTGCTGGCACTGAGCCTACAAGGGGCAACCCAGTTTGAATTTGCGTTTACTAAAAAGTAATGAAAAATCCTGCATCCTCCTACATTTAAAACATCTTTAGCTTGTTAAACAAAGCGATGGCAGAGGTGCATTCGTAATATCTAAATCTTTAATTGAAATGTTGTGACTTCACTAGCGCTAACAGTAGAGGGTAACTCTAATTTGTGTTTACAAAGTGCAAACTTAAAACATTATAAATAATCTTTCATCACGTTCATCTCCACGGTTAAAAGCACTGTGGTTTGTTCATACGGCAAAACTGGAGTTTTTGCAACACAACAACTGATGTTTGAATGTTTTTAGGACAGGTTGTCAAACTTGAATAATGTTAAATGAGGAACAAACTTGTATTATTCTATTTTTCTCATCTACCACTCAAAGCACTTTTACACTCCTCGTCACTCTTGACCGTTCATACACTGATGGCAGAGGATGTTACAGTGGGGGATCATCAGTATCCACTAATCCTAATCATATGCAATCACACCACTGATTACATAATAGAGAGCAGTTAAGAGTCCAATGCACTGCATGTGGACAGCTGGGATCAAACTGCCAACCTCCTTAATGAAAGAGAACCAAGACTACAACTGAGACACAGACGCTCTAATGAAAGCCACACACTACAGCATTTAAGCCTGGTTTATACCTCTGCGCTCTGTAGGGGCTGAGATCACTGTGGGCAACACATACTTCAGTGTAGATTTGTCTGTGTGCATATTGTGTTACAACAGTTACAAGGAAGCATAGAGAGGAGATGTCGGAAGACAACAAATGTAAGGGTGATGTGTGGCGATTTCCAAAAGTGTTGTAAGTGCACAGAGCACAATCCCGCTCAGAGGACCAATCCCTTGGTTTGCCGTTTAGAGGAGATGCACGCCCGCCACTTTGGTAAGTCTCTGACTAGGTACGGGAGGCTAGGCGTAAAGTATGCAGTCAATTTGATGCAGGGTATAAACCAGGCTTTAGCCTCCACTCATTTTTATGTTGGAACCAGAATCAGATTTAGGACCGAGTACTTTTTACATTTCAAGCAATTTGCTTTAGTCTGATGGTGCAGAAAAGGTTAGATAAATATAAAAACTTATAAAAACAAAATTGCTTAACAATTATGAAAGTTAAACATATTTTATACACAGCCAGTGTATAAACTAAAATAAATATGCCCTAAATTAAGGTTAACATACACAGTTTGGGGAAGTGCATGGCAATGCAAATAGGCATTGTGTTTTAATGTGTATGACTGTTGTCTAATGGGTCTTCCAAGCTCCTGGGACAAATGTACAATTTGTACTGTTTTTGGTGCCCCCGTGAGGCCAAAGTAGTGCTTCTGAACTATTTTCTGGTCAGTTTTCATAAAAAAAAATCTCATTACATTAAAAGTCAAATATGATTCTTACTGTTGATCTTTTCCATTAAAATGTAAGTTAAGGCTTTTTTAGAAGTAATCCTGGTCTGACACCTTCCTACGTCAAAATGTAAAGGTAATAAAAGATAAATGAAAAATCTGTCTCATTGATTGCTTCTGTGCGTCATATATGGGCATCAGTATCAACTTTGGTCTGTTTCATAACCAGCTCAAAACTCATCACAGGAGCTTTAAAACGCTTAAAGAAATCAGTAAGATTCACAAGAGGCAGTAAATCAAGAAATCATCCATTAACCATACAATTCAGGATACAAACTGAAGTAAAAATTATTAAATCAGAAGCACAAGTACACCTATTTTCATTATATAAGAAAATCTTGCACAAATTTTCCTTTAGAAAACCCCTTTTAGCTTTACCTCCATGTAAGCACTCATGAACAAGTCAAGTTATTCTAAACTTGTGCTCACAATCAATCCTTCCTGCAGCCAATTTGCATGCACATAAGTGAGCTGCATAAAGTCAGCATTTAGTCAAAGCAGAGCTACAAGCCAACCTTTAAAGCCCTCTGAATAATTTCCACACACACAAGGAAAAATGTTTGAATTCAGAACAAGAAATGCAAGCAAATCATGTAAAAAAACCAAACACCTCACACATCAATACATACTTCTATCCAACTTTTCCCCACGCTGGCAGGCGCCCACTAAAGCCATTAGAAAGCAACAAAGAATAACAATGAGGCTCTAAAAATTCTACACAGCATACACAGTCGTTCTTCAGAAGTCAGCTCTTGAAATTAAAGCAGGAATGTCCATCAGGATCCTCAGAGGGGACGTCGGGACCCGCCGCTCCCTTCCTGCCTGCCTGTGCTGTTTCTATCAAAACCAGCCAGTAGTCTCTTCTGTCAGGAGCAAATGACTTACCCATAAACACACACATTCCCCCCACAGCGCGCAGTGCATGCTAACACACTCACACACACACTTACCCCTCTGTAAGGAGTGCTGCTGGTGTCTATCTTCAGCTGGGTGGCTATCAGGACAGACATGCTGAAAAGTGCCACTCGCTTTGTGCTCACACCTTTGCGCTGTGAAGTTGGGGCTGCTGGAGGTGTCTAAGAAGTCCCCCCTCCTTCTCATCCACCTCCTCCTCCTCTCCCCTTTTTCTCTCCTCCCTCCCTCTCCTACAGCTAAGGGAGAGGGTGACCCAGGGGTCCAGAAGCCCCAACCAGATCTCGCCCTTCTCCATCCTCGCAGGGTGAATCAATCACATGGACACTGGCATCGCCTCCACAGGGGAGGATGAGGAGGTGGGATAGGCGGATGGAGAGGAGGTGAAGGCAGCCACTCATGATTTTCCTCACCCTCCTTTCGACACTCTTTGAAAAACTCTCTCTGCGAGACTTTTCTCTGGAAAGGTTGAGAGTTCAGTCGTGTCGGGAAATTAGCCACACACACGCGTTTACAATGCTGTATGTAGAAACAATAAACACAAATTGCTTCCTAACACACCAGCATCTGTGCAGCCTGCGGGCATTTTTCCTCCAAGTGTGTGTGTGTGTGCGCGTGTTTTTCCAATCCCAATGTGTGTACACATATTACCAAGAAATGGATCAATTCAGTCGTCTTAGCAGCGGGGTTGTGATTAAGCGCAAGTGATATTTATGCTGCCTGTCTTCCACATCATAAAATACAACCCTCTCTCTCACACACACACACACACACACACACACACACACACACACACACTCACACACATCAACCCATGCTAACAGGACAGAAGCCTGGCACGAGCCACACTGCTGCTTTATTTATGTGGCGTTTGTGCCTCATGTATTGAATCCCAGGGCTGAGACGGAGTAACCAGTTTATTCAACCGAAGCACAGAACAGCAAAGACTCATGGGAAAGAAAGAGTGAAACAGACTTTATAACAGGAATAGAGGAAGAAGAAGAAGAAGTCATATTTCTCAATGAAAATCCAAACTGTCTCCTCCTTTTCTTAATCTAATCTGCTCGAGTGAATGTGACAAAAGCTGGAGGCCAAAAGCCGTTGAGAGGACCAACACACACATAAAGCAGCTCCACCACACACTCACACACTTTAATAAAGTGGTGCACCGAGGGCTCAAAGTCAGGAGGCTGCGCGCAGTCAATCCCCGGTCAGATGTGGACTCAGGGGCTCAATCATGACTCGTATGGATGCTGCTGCCCAGCGCTTTTCCTGTGTGTGAAACCAAGGATCCTGAGGCACCAGGAACATGGAAGACGTATGCGGTGCAAGGGCATTAAAGCAAAAAAAGATCATGTCGCAGAAAAGAGCCTCAAGTTTTACACTTCATAGCTATCTAATTTAACATTCATGAGCAAAATGTGCACTGTCTTAATACGACCTTGCCAATTATTCATCGGGAAAGGGAATAAAGTTGGGGAGCCTATGTTCTTATTTCACGGACAGCGGCGTGTTTTACACCCTGTGGCAGGAGCTAGTTTGAAGTTTCACGGCGCTTCATAAATACTCAGATTTAAAGTCAGCTGAGTCTCTCTTTGACCGTGACTCATGGAGCCGTTTAGAGCGGGAGTCTTCCCCCTGCAGCTGCAGCAGTTTATCTCTAATGACTGCGGGGCTTCGGCTCATATTTCACATGTGTGATTTGTGAACGGATGACAAACCCAGAATGACAGAGCCAGGTAATAAAGGGCCAGATTTTTGTAATAGCTGGAGAGTATAACCTCAGAGGATAAGACAATAGCAAGGCAAGCTAAAGTTCATATTTGCATGCCATACTATAGGATATCACATTTCATCTGAGAGAATAATTGCTCTGGTGCTGCTGAATAGTAACACCCTTTGAGATAACACCTGACGTGGTGGTTGTAGCTATAACCATTGCTGTTAACAAGCTGATTCCATGCCATGACATTTCCACGGTGTCCTCTAAATGAGCCCTCGACTGGTCCGTCTTCCGGGTTCATTTTTTTTGTCACATTTACAGCCATGACACACAATCCCGTGATTACGAACATCGCAAGCTCACGGTAAGTCACTTTAATTGCAATTAGTAGGAAAGGTCAGCGCTGTTATTGCTGCAAAGCGCATAGGTGATGAGATGATTCATCATGCTGACAGAGGATCAGAACAATGCATAGCTTGCATATTTTCACATGTAATCCTCTACAACACAACACTGCTAACATTTGCTCCAGTTGATCTTCTGCTAATTTGGCAGAATTGAGTTCTTATTTAAATGTTTTAAAAGTTGATGTCAAAAAAATCTGGCATAAAGTCCATGAGATGTATTAGCTGCTGTGACAGCTTGCGTTTGCTCCTGCTAAATCACACTTATCACTGTGGGTAAAGGAAATGCCTAAAGCACATATGGCTCTGTGGATCCAGAGAGAAAGCTGGATTTATATTCAGGTGGCACAAGGATAATGAAATCATCACTCTGGATTTGGCATCTCTACCTGACTGGTGTCTACAGCCACTGAATTGAACTGTTGATCAATAAATAAGGGTTGTAAATAAACATCTTAACTTGCGATGAAGATGCAAATCATCTCAAATTGATTGGTCTTGTTGCATTTACAGTACAGACACATCAGATATCAGCAGGAAACGGCAGAATCGGGCCATGACAGATGAAGCCATTGCTGATCAAGCCGACCTGTACAGCAAAAACAAACATGTTTACAGCCTGGTACAAAATGATATGGGTCTGAATGGCTTGTTTATCTACCCACACCAAGCGGCAACCTCCGGTGTAAAAATATGAGACAATGCGGAAGTGCAAAAATCTGCTGTTTCTCAAGCGTCTGCTTGAGACTGGCTCTGGAAGTACCGGAAGTCATATACACACCAAGCCAAAATAAATCAGTTTTCACAGCAGAAGTTAACTTATTTACAGCCTGGTTCATAAAAAGTCTGTCTGAATTGCTAATTTTATGATCCACACAAACTGTACACGGGGGGGGGTATTAAGATAGAGCTCACCCAATCAGAGGCACAGCTCAGCTCACCTGACTGATGTGCGCCCTAAAGCTGTACTTGAACCCCCTGTCACTTCTGATATGGCCAATCTGCTTCAAAAGTCCACTTCAGAAACAGACAGGTGACATCAGGGAGACAACGCCCGTTATTTATACAGTCTATGACCCATACACACTTTATGGGGTTGGATTTTGTACAAACTTATTAGTTTAGAAAAATGATGGCATTACCAGGATATATGCTAAAATCCTGAGGTTAAACTCAATACCTTTTTACGACTTTTTAAAAAAAACCTTTCAAAAAGTCTTAAGACCTTATCGAGACGTTGATCTTTTGATAGCAACCAATCTTTGACAGTTGTAGTTTGCGTTTTAACATAAATTAGGTAAACTGAGAAGGAATGAAGCTTGAAAGAATAAATGACACTAAAGGCAGGTTAATTGACATTCTCATTCCTACAAGTAACAGCAGTTATTCAAGGCCAACTTGCAGAAAAAAAAGGAATTTATTTTATCATTATCAAAATTTCACATGGACATGTGCCTGAGATTGTGTGATTTGCTTTCCATCAGCGCTAGATACGGACGGCTTTTAAACTACTCTACAAACTGAGTTTGTTGTCACATCAGCCTACGGATATGTTGGACTGCTAGCGCTACGTATAGCCCGCGCCTCACAAAATTACAACTTTACTTGTTGTCATGTTTCAAACAACAGCGCTACGTAACTGTATTGATAAATACCTTATACCTAAATACCTAAAAGTTGATTTGAACAAAGAAAATTTGTTCCAAAACAAACACACAGGGGGCTGTAATGAGTGTGACGAGCAGAATGATCGTCCAATCACCAGGTGCGGTTATTTTTGAAGGTTCAGCCCCTGAAAACATTCTCGAACCAGATGGACAATTTCCATCGCAGATATATGGAACTGACTGTCTGGCGTGTCAGGTAAGTTTGTAACAATTGTAAGAAGGAAAATAAATATTCATGGATACTTTTGGAGTCGAAGCTTGAATACCAATTAAATGTAATACCTCATAACATCATGATTAAGACTTTTTAAAACTTTAAAACTCTTTAAGGGCCTTAATTTTCCCACAATTTATTTATAAACTTTTAATACTTTTTAATACCCTGCGGACACCTTGATTACAAGTTTGGCTTGATTAAGGGCAACACAACGTCTCTGTGCCTCATGGTATGTTGTCCCTGAGTCATCATTCTCAATATGGCAACTGCCATCAGTAGGCTTCAAAACAATGCTTCCAAAACAAATGGGTGACATCACTGAGATCACATCTGTGTATTATTCAGCCTGTGATCACCAGGCTTTAAGATATGCAGAAAAAAAAGTCTCTGTGGTGTGAAAATAATCTGTGTTCAGAAATCTTCATGCAAGTGCAGTTAACCATTCGCTTCAGATCAACAGTTCCAACTTGAGCAGCAAATCTACCAGTCACTTAATCATAAGAGTTAAGTGGTTGATTTTCCAGAGTACCTGGAATGCATCAAAAATGATCAATCTGACCTTTCACGAAAAAACATTGCAAACCAGTTTTATTTTCCTCTTGAGGACAGATTTAACAGAGTTTGCTTCTGACTGCTTACAAATAAGCATCATGAAATAGAGAGCTGAGAATCATCAGTAAATTACAGGAGCATCAGTTTCTTCCTCAGACTTATTTAACTAAAGTAAGCTAATAGTAGTACCATACTTATTTTAAACAGATGAGTGGGTACTACTCCAGAGAATGACCAAAAATGAAGGTGTTTATCATGACCGACTAACTGTGGCTGGAAAAGACAGTCCTGACCGTACATAGCTTTACTGTAACTGATGGCTAAAACAGGATCATGAAAAGTTAGCATCCTTTCTCAGGTATGAAAAAAAGATGATGACTGCTACCAATCCTTGAGATTAGTCACTTCAAAAAACCTTTTCCTGAGGATTTAGACAATCTTTTAGGAATAATTGCATTTCAATATCACGCCAACTTTCTTTGGGAAGCAGAAGTAACTGTATTGGGCACAGCGCTGCATCTCTATTCTGATTTGTCTGGTAGCCACTTTAAGACCATGTCCTTCAGTCCTCCCTTAATCTGATTTCCCAAAAATTGGCATAAAATTTACAAAACTGACATTTCGCTGTATGCAGAGAGACTTGGTATTCTGACACAGAGCAGACAGTCAGACAACTTCAGTGGATAATATGCAAACAAGTGGTGAAATAGTCCTTTGTTTCCTGTGCTACTTTGCAAAGTCTACAAGACAGTCCTATCTCCCATGCCTTCCATCCTGTGTGACCTGATCTTGACCTCTAGCTCATCCAGAGAACCTCTCCCTAGCCAGTCAATTCAAAGGCCCAAGCTTAGTCCACCTGTGCTGCTCCCTGTAGATCCCTCAGATTCACACTCCTCTACTTAGTATGCTCCCCAGATCAGCTCCTCTTTGAGCTCAAGGAAGGTCAGCAGTGCAAAGATATGAATAGAAAACACAACTTTGTTTGCGAGCTGAATGTGGGGGAAAGAAAACACGCATAACCAACAATGATGTGTCTTTATCAGCGAGGAACAAGCTGCTACACCACAGACACGGATATATCAGGTCATCTGTTATTGATGACAGCTATAGATGAACCTGACATCCCCAGGGAGCAATGCAGGAGCACGATTAAGTCCAGGACAAGGGACTTCAGGGTGGCCATGAGCTGCAGAACCTGGACAGCTGTGTGGAAACATGGTTCTCATCTTCAGCACACCTTTCCCTGGAGGGCCAAACCCTCGGCACAGCACTTAGCGGTGACAAATGACTGCTGCTAAATGGTGGTGTCCCTCTGTGCTGCCTGTCCGTGCTCGTTTCTGTGAAACCTCAGGATTTCATTTCATTGAACAAAGTGCTATTGTTCACCGCGGCATTATCAGTCTTAAAATGGTTATTGGCTAAAATAAACAGATGGTATCAAGATACACACTTAGAAGGCGTGTGTATCAGGGAAATGAAAGCCCTTTTGTTTCGGCTAACAGCGGCTGTGGGCAGCAATACAAACATTTTAAGAAGGCGATTCAAAGTGCAATGGTTCATTGCAGAAACACAGAGGCTCACTGGATGAATACAGAAACCTTCTGAAAGACATCTCATCCGTATACATTCCTGCTGCATACAAATCATTTCTGTGAAAGTTTGTCTGTACGATTCTACCCCCGGGGAACCTTAACATTCAGCTCAGGATGCCAATAAATCCTTGACACAGACTTTCAGATAGCTCTGATACAGGTTGGCTCCAAACTCACCTGATCAAACAGATTAAAGTTATGTTCGTGTTCACTGGCAGCTGGCTAAATATACTGGAATAATAACAGAAAGTGAAAGCCCCTAAGAGAAATTTATACAGAACGTTTGAACATCTCGTGTGTGTGAGTCTGGATACCTGAGACGGTTAGTACAAAGTGGATATTTTCACCAAAGGAAAAGAAACACGGATTTGTTAGGAAGTTTATTTTCTGGTTTACTGGGTACAATCACAGCCTGATCTTAATGTGGTTAAATGATGCAGGCAATCGTCTCCATGTGATTTTAAAAGCATGCAAAATCGTGGATCCAAGATGCACTTTGAATTCCGAACACACCCGCTGAATGGAAGGTCGTTGGAGAGATTCATTACCACAATGTGTGCACAGCGCGTCCTAAAAACACTACAAGATACCTCAAACTGCAGACCTACAGCTCTGTGTGGCAGCCTTGTTTACATGCAGCACTTCTGGATGTTGGGATTTGTGTTTTCTCTGGGGAGGCATTTCATTACGAGCATAATCACTGCTGAAAACATCAAAAACACTTCAGTACAGCGGTGGCAGCAACAGCAGCTTACAAACCGACAACAAACACAGCAAAAATGCTTAATGCAGTAATCAGTGCTGTAATACGATGATGCTTTCGGAGGTCCCTAAATAACACTGCATGCATGTTTTGTATGTAAATGATAAGCAAAAATATTGAATATTAATTCCTGGTAACAGCCACTTGGTTTTATGCCCGAATTGGATCACCCTGATCTAGATGCACAGTTTTCCAAAGATTACCAAAGCCGGATTACCAGTGCTCTAAATGGGACAACGTATTACAATGTGGGCTTCCAGCTACATGAAGAACAACAGGTAGAACTGCCAACATGGGCTCACTGTAAGAGTTTCTGGTTCTGAGACAAAATACAAAAACAACAGAAACATCCACTTCCATCACTTATTTCTTTTTTAACCACTCATCTGAGTAGGGATTGGTACCGATTTAGATACTTTTGTAAGTACCGACCAAATTCTGTCAAAAGTATCTGGTACCGATTCACGTAAAACCAAAAGGTACCATGTTTAGGTACCTAAATGCATCCTTGTGACTGTAAGGGAGTGAAAGAGTAGGTGATTTTCCATGCTGGACATGAACACAGCATTGCAAGTTTATAAATTGAATAATTCATATGTTAAATTGAAAAAGTATATGTTTTATTATTAAACAAATTAATATTTTTTTACCACATAAACACAAAAAGTACCGAAAATTGGTACCGTTGAGTACCGGTACCAGGAATCGGTACTGTATCATTTCAAATGTGTAAGGTACCCATCCCTACATCTGAGCCACAACAAATAAAAAACAAACCTACATTAACAAATACATTGTGGGTATTTTGAAAAGTCTTACATTTTAAAAACGGCTAAATATCCAACAAAATAAAGCATGCTCAAGTAGAATGTTTTCCACCAGCGTCCCTCTCTGTGCTGATGTTTATGATGCACCTGAGCCCATTGAAGAACCAGACCAACCTCTGGCGTTTTGTCAGGATGAGGGACAAACTGGGCATGTGGTAAGGGGTTAAATTATTTTTTAAATGTTCATCTCTGATGAGTTCTTCTTTTAAATGAACATACAGTGATATATGGCAAAAAAAATGCTATTTTTGTTTGTCATTGAAATCTGTTTAAAGGATTATTTCAACTATAATTTTTTTGGACTTTGTTCTGAAAGGCTTCATTGGTAGCCTCTGTCTACTTTATCTACGTCATCATTGTAACAGTTAAACAAGTCAAGTGCAAAATATAAACCAATACACTAAATGATACAAATGTTGTAATATTTGACTAATTTTGAATTTTCATACATTTTCTTACTGAAATCCTACCCCCTTTGGGGATCAGGATAATCCTGTTTTTTTTTTGGATCAAAGTTATCCAGATCCTACGAAGAAAAGTTCTGAACAACACAAATTGAAGGTTTGTTCCAATTTCAAACTGGGATTGGATTACGTGATGTAATCTGGTTTTAAAATCCTTCTTTCCCTTTTAAATAACCAGTTTTCAAAATTTGTTCAAAGTCATTTTTATTGAATTTGAATATTATATACATCAACATTTTACAAGTACATTGTATACATTAATCCCCCCTGCTGTAACTCCAGTATAAAGACTCTTTACTACTTGGGAACAGAACATTAAGTTGGCGGCTGAGATACATCTGTTAAGGCACTTGGTGGTTAGTACCCATTTTCAAAATTTGATCCAATCTGACAACTAAAATCTGATCAGATTACCTTTGAACAACTTGCTCAAAGGGATATGCATTGATCCGATTCAGGAGCATTCACTCCCTGCTAACAAACCGCAGCAATTCAGGGTTCAGTGTGAACCTGAGGAGGCTTCGCCTTGTGATATGTTGAAGGAGGAATTAAACCAACAACCTTCAGATGTAGAGATAACACACTACCACTGAGCCACAGCCACCTCAATAAGAGCTAAATACCTTTAGGTTTGAGTTTCACACAGGTTATTTGCAGTTGCATTGCATCAATGTCAAGATCACAGCAAAGAGCGACATGAGTCATCATCATCATTTATCAAAGTGCAGACAGGACAGGAGTAGAGCAGTCTGAAAGACCTGAGGAAGATGATGAAAATTCATGTTCTGATCTTCAGCAAGTGAGTGTGCACACCATTTAAGAAAAGGGTCATTTCAACCAAATCAGAGGTAAGAAGTTTTAGAGAGATATCGGCATTTTCTCCAAATTTTTTCCCCTCCCCTGAAAGAAGGGTGGGCAGCTCTGATATCCACAGGAGGACTTAATGATTTCTTTTCTATGCAAATTGACCGCAAATTATGTTGGAATTTAATAGGCCATGCCTGGGAGTCTTTAAGGAGTCAAACTGTGGTCACAGGAACTTCAGCCCTCATGGCTCTTACAGCACCGGGTTGGAAGTGTCAGCAGAAATGTGGAGAGTATGGCGGTATAGCTTCTGATTGAAATGGTGAATTTTGTTTTAAAATAAACTGGCTGGAGGCTTTTAAAGCTTAAGTAATGAGAGATTAAGCCGGCAATACGCAGGCGATAATTGTTGGAAACGCTTGGCAAGGAGGTTTGATGGGGAGTCAGTGTGTGGCTGTGAGCCTCCAGCAGAGGGCAAACTAACTCCAGACTGAGATAATATCATTGTCTTTGACAATATGGCAGCACTGAAAAATGACTGTGTTCCCAGAGAGAGCAGCCACACGTCTTTGTTTGACATGCTGAATTACACACAGTATTTAGGACAACAAAACACAAAGCATCCAGAATGATTGTGATTGAAGAGTTGCTAATCCAGCAGGGACAACACTCCACTCTTCATAGTCTGTTTACTTGCTCTCGGGAGGTTTTGAGGATATTTAATATTCTGCGTGAGAAACTGTTGATCTAAGAATTAAAACTTCTTAAACTGAAGCTCAGGTCTCAGTCAGCTTACAGAATCACCTAAAAATAGCTTACAGCATGCAGCCTGTGATCTGTAAACATTTTTGGGCAGGACATGCCCCCTAGAGGCTCACAGATCTGCCACAATTTCAACACATCTCACAGCTACCCTCCAGAGTCACACATTTGGGGAATTTGATTCTTGCGTCAATATAAATTTCTGTCTCCTATTGAAATGACGATCAATGCATCTCCCAGAGAGATTCAAGTTAACTTTGGATCTGATGTGTTAGTGGTGCTCGGAAATGGCATTGTGGGAGTGCTATTATTGGGGCATTAGTTTGTGAGATGAGGTTTGGAAAAAGATGATTTCCCCAAATGGGTGATGTTTCCTGTGCGAGGGGAAAAACAGCTATCCTCAGTAGGTAATCCACAATCTGGCAGATGTACAGAGCAAAAGTTGATCAGCTTTGTGGGAATATGGAAGAAGCGTTTGAAAGGACATGAACCCCTCAAACAAGTAGGTGTTGATACAATTTATTCAACCGAGTCTTCAACTTTTAGAGACGTGGAGCATTAAGACATTTAAAGAAGTGTGTGGGATTTGCCACAAAGTAGAGGCATTTATGTCCCTAGAAATTCACTTATATCTCATCCAGTCCAAATGCCAAAGTAAGTAACTAAACATGACAGTGAAGACACATCTAAAACTAACTTTTGTGCTCTAAGCCACAGGAAGTAAACTCTGACTAAGTTTAAAATCAAGTTTAAGAACCCAGAAGACAGAAACACATCAACATCTTCACACCAATTCTCTAATCCGAGTCTACAGCCTAGGAAACTCGTCTCCTCACGCCTTCAAAAGTGCTCCAACAGCGCCGTGCCAATTGGAGACGGTGGATTTTGAGCCTTACGCTTATGAAGACAAATGCCTGCTGGATGCGAGCAGGAAGTGGAAAGAGGAGATTTGGAATATAAATTACCTTATCCGCCTTGGTGGAACCCCTGCGGTAGTGTCCTACACCTGCTGATGAGTTCATGGCCCCGCGGAGCGATCGTCTGCAAGACAAAAATATTCACCTGAAGCCGACAAGACAATAAACTTCTGTCTCCCTCTCCCTTTCTCTCTCCCCGTCTCTGTCTCGCACTTGCTCACGTGATTACGCACGCAGTTGCACGGCCAATAAAAACAAGAATAGGCGCGCTTTTATTCTATCTAACCCACCCTGATGTGGGAAGACTCGCGTGGAAATGACTGTTTTTAGCTCCAGCTCGTGCAGCAATGAGCGGGATTGGACGCCACCCACCTGTAGTAAAGCTAAAGTGTCCAACATTCAATCAAAGCGTAAAGGCGCTGCTCCGGAGCAGGCTGCACAGCGCGCGCTCTCTGCCACGAAGACAACAGATCAGCAGAAAGTTTCTCCACAATGACAAATCGCGTTTTTTTTTTCAAGTCATTAGTGGGGATTCTTTTGTAGTTCTGTGTCGTTGTGTTGCTTCAAACTGAGCTGATCCACGACTGGAATTCAGGAGAAAAAAAAGAAAGAAAAAAACCGGAGAAGTGCAGCTGGCGCTTTATCAGCAGACTGCACATGCGTCTCTGTGTTCCCAGGAGTGCGAAGCCGCTGCAATCCTCAAAGTGTCCGCGTTTAAACTGTGCACTTTGAATCCATTTAGCAGAATAACAGTCTGCACTGCTCCTCATCTACAGCTTTTATGAAACGCTCACGCCCTGTTTAGTATGCCAGGACATATTTGGCACGGGTTAAGAGACGTTACAGGCGCCTCTGTGGGTCAAAACAGGCTTAAATAAGCATCTCAAACTTGTGCTGATCCGGAAAGGTTAGGTCATGACTGACTTTGATTCTTTTCCTCTTTGTAGAGTGCGTGTGTCTTATGTCCGAGGACAACAACACAAGCCAGCGCGTCTTTTCCTGCTGGTTCAGGGCAGACACTTCCTCATGAAGCCAGCAATTAAAAGCTTTTAGAGGTGGGTGGTGATCAAAGGGGAAACTGTGTCACCCCCTTGGCCCCGCAGCGGGAAAAATTCTTCCATAGGCTCTAATGAGGCAGGGATGCAAAAGAGTTCATTACAGAGAGTAAAGTGTGAATTTAGTGAAACCACAGGGAGCAAAGCAGCGACGCACTCTGCAAATACTAATGATCCGGGGCAGAGGGAGTTTTCTACAAACTTCTGCTGCAGCTAATTAGAGAGAACAAAGTAAAGACTTTTCTTTTGTTAACATGAGAAATATGATTGATATTTAGTTAAGGATATCTCTGTAAATCCTCTGAGGGAGAGGACTACTTTTTCCCTCTTCTGTGTTCCTTTTTTTCTTTTCAGACTTGTTGCCATTTCAAATCCAGAATCTCACTCTCACTACATGACTGATTGTAGTGTGTGTGGCCAGCAGAGACAACCGTGAAGCTGCTCTCAGTGGAAGACTGAAGGAGTGTTTAGAGGAGAAGAAAGTCTAAGCTGCAGCCCACAAACTTTTTCTCTTTCCTTCTATCTTTCTTGCTTTTATTTTTTTTTATTTTGCTGCATTGCACTGGTGTTGGACCATAAATAATTTAGCAGCAGAAATGTAGTATATAATACCCAAAGACATGCAGTTTAGGTATGACAATACCCTGTAGAGCTGTGTTGGAGAAATAGAAATAAGGAGACACTCAGATCTCTTTCTGTTTAATGCAGATGATAAATGATCAAAAATGCTAAGCACAATTTCTGCATCTTTTTGGACGGTTGTTATAGCCTAAATGCTTCTTTCAATAAAATGAATTAAATATTAAGCAAAAGTGATTCAAAATGTATGTGAATGTTTGTTGATATGTTACCCTTGCAAGTTGTTTTGGTTAAAAAGCTTCTCTGCTTTCAACCGAAAAAGCTTAAAAACCAACATCTTCTCTTTCCTTGTGTATTTTTTTGCCAGAGAAGCAATCATGCATGAGACAGAAGAGTATGGACTGTGGTGAGTGTGTGACAGAGGGCTGAGCAGCATGCAGGCAATCCTCCATCACAAAGCTATCATTTACAGATCAGCACCATGGACAGCCGCCAGCCTGCTCCACAGTGCTGTTAATGGAAGAACAGGCAAAGGGGCTCTAAAGCCACAGGAGACCAATTACAGTTGTTATACCTACTGTTGTGGGAATGCTCAAGTGGAAGAGAGGCTTCAGATGAGGAAGTGAGTTACAATGAACCCAGATAAATGGGAAATCAGGCTTCATGTCACGGAGTGGGGGAGGATGAAGGGAAATCTGCATGACATACATGTCTCATGTTACTCCACCTTGTTTTTCTTTCTTTATGCGTTTTCTCTGTATGACTCATAAACGATCAAAGCAGCTGTTTGGTTGACTTCTTTACATAGCCACCCTAACTTAGAAAAGTCTCAAATTACATTGTTTTTATTTCTTTAAGAAGCTATGAGGAGGATCTGTTTAAATTGGACTGCCTTGCCACCTTCAGGCCTGGAGTCTTATGCACACTGTTGTGAAGACATGACTTTTAACAACAAGTATATTTGTTTGGGAACAACTTTTTCTTGTGTAAGACAACTTTTTACCGGATACAACGCAATGAGGTAACGTAATTATCAGGACATTTCAGTAGGGCTGCACGAGATTGGAACAAACTGACATTGCGATTTTTTTTGGGTTGCAATATATTGCGATTTATATTGCGATATATATTGCGATAAATATATATATATATATATATATATATATATATATATATATATATATATATATGTATATATATATATATATATATATTGCGATATTTAAAAAAAACAATAATTTTCACCAGATGACCTGAAAAGCTCTGTTTAAGAAGAATTTGGTTGACTCACAATGACACCATTGTATTCCTATAATACCGTTAAATCCAGGCTAAGGGGGTTTATCTGTGAATGACGAAGATTGCTGTATAAGAAAGGGATCCAGGAGGCCATGTCTCTGTACGAAATAGAATAGGTTTCAATTTCAGTTGCTTTTTTTCCATTTCTCCAATAAATGGGGGAAATGCGATAGTCACATCACATGTGCGATGTGACTATTGCGCATGCGCATATTGGGATGGCGATGTTCAAACGATGTATTGTTCAGGCCTACATTTCAGTAGCACTGTTGTTTGAAATGTGACAACAAGAAAATTGTTAGTTAAGGATGTACCAATCTGATACACTGATCGGCTATTTTTGGTGGATCCAATAGCATCAGACTTCATTACATGATCAGGATTGATCCAGTTTTCATGTGTTTTCAGCACCGTCACGGCTGCTGTGAATCAAAACAGGTTGCAAACTGAATGGGACTTCTTCTCTTTGGAAAGCGATGATAGTAAAACAGCGTCTTGCAACATTCGTAAAGTGAGTTCCTCGAGGAGGTACCAACAGGGCTCACTTTAATACAACAAATATGATTCATCATTTACAACAGAATCACCCAATGGAGCACAGGATTTATCAGAAAAGAGGTACTGGTATCAGATTGTTATCTGCCAAACATATGAAAAAAAATCAGTTTGAAACAGGTAAAAAAAATCTGTATCGGGTCATCCCTACTGTCAGTTTGTAAAGTAGTTTAGTAGCCGTCCATATGTAGTGCTTCTGACAGCACAGTGCTGTGAATGTTAGTGAGTCCTGGTAATGTCCTGCCAGCGCTCATTTATCAAACAGAGCAAATGCAACCTCACTCTTCATTTCACCGTTAGACTTTCAAGTTTAAACAGACCGCTGCAGAATAACTGCTGCATGTAGGTTGGAATAAACATTATCACAAACAGCCTTGCCTGAGTTTTAACCTTTAGCCTGTGCTCTGTCACTTTCCAGTTAAGCTATGTTCTGCTCTTCTGTCCCTTTTCTGTCTGAGTTAGGCTCATGTGTCCACCATCACTACAAAATTAATCACAGAAATCGTTTACAGCAGAGAAAAACACGAATCTATCTTTTCACTGCGAAACTTTATCAGCCAGTGTGGTGTTGTCATAGAGACTCCAACGTGCTGTAAATCAAGCCGGTCCTCCTCGACCTGATCAGGAAATTACAAAGTAGCATTTCAAAATAACCTACAGTGGCGCTGATAATCTCATTTTAAAGTGTGTGTTATGATCAGGCATATATCTAGAAAGGAGGCTTTTTTAAGATCACTTAGAAACTCATCACAGCTCCTTTAAGAATTTGACCTGACCACCATGTCAGCTTGTTTCTGTGCTTAATGTATGAACTGGACCTCTGTAGCAAGAAAGTATCTCACCATTACACGATACCAGAGTTCATATATCCTTGATAAATAAAGCATTTCCTGTAAGACAGTATGTGGGAGCTTCCTGTGATCCTGTGTTGCATTTTCAGATCTAGTTTCAGTCCCTGTGGAACAGGTTCTTCAGATGAAGGTAAATATACTGGAGCAGCATGGCCAGGATATAGGTCAGCATTAAAATTTTCTATTGGGATAAACTGTTTTTTTATCTGCTCTGAAATAGACCAACAAACTTTTGTTTTGAGCAGTTATTGGAAATCCAATCTCAAAAGGAAGCTTTCAAAGTTTAAAACCTGACAATGCAAGAACCCAAAATCTCTCCTAAAGCAAGTTTATTTCCAAAATGGGTTTTACGGATTTGCACATGACTTATTTATTCCATCACTACCTCTGAAAACAGCAATCTAGACCCAGAATAAATCACAGACCTCTTGCTGGAAATCCATCTTTTCTCCCAGTTGGTCTCCCTCATTCACATTAAAATATAAACAGAGTTGACCACATGGGTTGTGCGGTGATAAATAAATCCTTGCTCTGGGCATCACTGATTTAATGAACTCTAAGGATCTCAGGGTTTGGACGTGTACATCTTTGAGGCTGCTGAAGTGATAATGGCCTGAATGACAGGGGAAGCAGCATGATCAGATGAGGAGGCTCCTCCTCTTAATGATGCACGGTGTACTGAAGGGCAGACAGGAACAGAAGGCTGGAGTAACACAGGGTTGAATACAGACAGCACTGGTATAGCCCCAGCTCTTGACATCCATTTTCACTCCCCCACTTTGACTGGAATTGCTTAACACAGGAGTCTGCAGGAACATGGATCATGTGACACCTCGAAAATGCATTTGTATCCCCTGACTTGGTGTGGAGTAGTCCAGTGAGGAAGACCACTTTCTAAAAGCACATCAGAGGAGAGGAGGAACAGCAAATAAAAAAACACTAACAGTAAATGCTGGTTTGCTTTAATATGCCTCATAGAGGATATTCATTGGTAACAAGAACACAGAAAAATATTTTTAGGTAGTGACAATATTCTAGGCCAAAACCAAAACCTTGCTGAAGTCTGTTTTTGTCTAAAAGCTTGAGTCATTTTATTAAAAAAAAACTTAAGTTATTTCCTTAAACATCTAACAACTAACAAAACTTTTTAGCAAACTCTGTAGAAAATAAGCAAACAACTCAAATATGTCTATCCTTTATCTTAAGGAAGGTTGCTTCTGTCGCAAAATGAATGCTGGTTTCACCTTGTGGTTTGATGGCATGTCACATGCATGGTGGATAAAAGCCTGGTGATTTAATGCATGTCATTCACCACCCACTCCCCCCGTTTCCAGCTAGATCTACTGTCCAATCCTTCCAATATGTGCATGAAAAGTTCTAGTCTTAAAATATGAAAGGAAACTCTAATTTGTTTGATAGATTTTCATCAGATTTTATTTTTTTTGATCATTTCAGGGCCTTCATTGTGTTCAGTGTTGATGTAATAAGTATGACATATTAACAGGTTGAGTATTAACACATTCTAAAGGCCTTCTGGGATTTAATTACTGGCTTTCTTGCCCAAAAATTGGACAATATTGATTCCACTCCTATGTGTATCCTGTAAAAAGCTACAGCCAGATTGTTTGCCTAGCTTCAAATAAGGAGTGGATAAATCTGAAAACAGCTAGCCTAGCGGTTAAAATCTACTTACTAGTGCTTCATAAGAGACTGTTTGTAGGAAGCAGGAGTTTTCTCAAGTCTTGATGAGGTTGCTTTGAAACCCTGCTGGAAAAAAGTAAGACACCGTTCTTAAAGAGGCTGTGTTGCTAGGCACCGCCCTGTTGGCTATGGCTGCCTTTTGCAGCAGCTCTCTCTTCTTTGTCTGTTTCTTGTAATTCATTTTCTCTCTTTTTTCTAATCTTAGTATTTGGAGTGGATCATTACTTTGTATGGCTCATTTGTTGGTCATGGACACCAAACTTTTTGGAGATCCTACATGTAATCATGCCTGCATTATTTACATGAGAACTCAGCTGTTAGCAGCCTGTAGCATGTCAATGCTAACTGGTGTAAGGCCTGATGTCTTCCCACGAGGTGAGGAGAAGGAGGTGAGTACAATGTGCTGGTTCTCAGGTGTGAGCTAAGAAGTGACGACATGGACCTGTCCTTCCATCCGTGGTTATTGGGAACATGAGATCTATCTCCAACAAGATGGACAAGCTAGCTGTGCTAACCCAGAAACAGAGGGAATACCAGAGGGCAGAGTAGCATCATACTATTCACAGACATGGCTACTGGAGCCAACATCAGACACCAATACCATGTTGGAAGAGCTTCACCTGCTGTGAGCAGACAGGATCTAGGAGACAGAGATGGAGCATGACTGAAGAAGCTCAGTCCTGGACCCTGTGGAGGTGGAGGCTGGCTGAACTGGAGAATGATGGACAGGCTGTCAGCATCTATTTTCTTGTGGACCTTTTTGCGCTTTCTATACACTTTCTTACTTTTGTTTTCTCGATTGCTGCTGTGACTTCAATTTCGTTGTACTTGTTACGATGACAATAAAGTTCTATTCTATTCTATTCTATTCTAAGACTTTCTGGAAAAACTAGCGTTAGCCTTAACAATAAAGACTCCACTTGAACACTCGCTCAACACTGTCATGAGGACATAACTCTGGCCAAGTTGTGTTTGTTTTGAAAAATTAATAGAGATCAGATCTTCTTTTCAACACTACTTTTCTTTATTCAAGACGTTTTCTGTTACAAAACATAAAATCGAGCAAGCTTTGTAAGCTCAGCTTGTAGCATTGTTCACTAACTGGCTATATTTAGTGCTACTCATATGTTTACGGATCCTTATGTCATACCAGTGCTCATCTAACAAGCAGAGCCAACATAACCTCACTCTTCATTTTATTGATAGACTCTCAAGTTTGAACAGACTACTACACCATTACTGCTGCATGTGGGTTGGAATGAACATTATCACAAACACATTAACTTGTGTTTTAGCCTTTAGCCCATGCTCTATCAAGCTCCCATTTAGCTTTCTTCTGCTCTTCTGTCCTTTTTATTTTTCCCTTTTTGCATGGTGTTTTGGCGCTGATGATCTTATTTACTTATTACTATCAGGCATTTATCAAGAAGTGAGACTTTTTCAAGATCACTGAGAAACTCCTCACAGTTCCTTCAAATTATCATTGCTCTTATCAATGATAATAATTTGTAATTGTCATAATAAATCACCCCCACAAAAAAAAACTAGACAAACTCCATTCAAATTCTACTTTCACACCTCAAAACAAACCACTGAAGAAGGCAATCCTTTTTACTCTGAACATTGTCCCCACTCCCAAGGTCAAATTTGTAAGACTGTCAACTAATAGACATGTAAAAGCATGCACACTCACACGCCACACACATACAGCTCTGAATCAGCTTACACATGCAGGTGTCAGACTTCCAGCCTCTTTATCTCAGGTTGTGGTGAGGAGCCATTTCCTCTTGGATTGGCTTTCAACCAGGCTGCTCCATCCAGCTCCTGTTTACCAGTGGGCTGACATCTATACATTAATTACACCTGACCCCAAACATCCTCACCTCAGCATAGGAATTGTGTGTATTCAGAGTGCACGCTGGCTGTGCAGAAGGTAGAAAATGTCTTATATTTCAAAGTACATCTTCTTCTCAGTCTGAGGATTGGTCTTCCCTATTCTCTGTGCTGTTCATTACCAAACAGATAGATTCTGTGACAGCATTATTACATTCTCTGTTCATGACTATGAAACTCTATTACTTTATTTTCAAAGAATTTCCTTGAAGCTGTGATTATTTCTAGTTAGTGGCATTACAAAGATTTGTGCTTTCATTTTGACTGGAAATTTCCCAGAAGATAAAAAGTAGTGATGCAGTGAAAAGGTATATGTGTTTATTTGGTGAGGTCATTTCTGTTGGATAAGCACCTGGCTGTTAGACATACAAGGCTGTGTTGTTTACTGTGCCACTTCAAGGCTGTGTGAGGACTTCCAAAGTAACACTGAAATAGTCTCACCATTATTTATAAATATGCCTGATCATAGTCCACATTTTTAATTGAGATCATCAGTGTGAAAATCGGTAATTTGGTCGGGTCAGACTCCCCCAAGAAGACACAAATCCATTTATGGAACGTAGGACAAAAGCTGTTGACTCTGCTTGGTGAGGATGTAGCTGGTAGATGAACACTTGTAGGACGCAATGAGGATTTACATTATGGGCACATCTTGGAGCAATAGGCTGTGAGTAACACTAAACAGATAGTTTGCTCACATTCTCTATATTAAACTAGAAAAAGACGACGTTTATTTATTTTGGGGTTACCATATTTCAAAAGCTGCGTTTCCACCAAGCAGACCAGTTTGGTTCGTCTCCGTACGGCGCGCATTTTGTCGCATTTCCACTGACTTATCCCGGGACAGATCCCCAAATAACCAAGACGAGCTGTCTCACTTTTTGGGACCCTTCCGTATGGGTGCCAGACTGAACCGATCTGCTCTCGGAAGTTGGAGCAACACACTCCAGACCGTTGACTGGTCAAAAGAATCGCCACTTACCCTGTGACAGTGGCACACAGACTTCTCTGAAACTAAGCTTGATTGCACTTTCCCACCTGTGCTCTTTGTTTACTGTGTCACGTTTTTCTTCTTTGTTGGATCAAATAGCGGGGTAAACTGTGTTGCGCTGCTACAGCGTCACGCTGTTGTTTAACAGCTGCGGCTTTCGGCATCCTGCTTACACGCCACCTACCACAAGAGGGAACCGTTTGGCTGTGGAAACGCAAACGGGATCAGGCTTAACTGTATCATATCATGCCAAACCGTACTGAACCGAACCGGACTGCTTGGTGGAAACGCGGCTAAATAATAGCGTTACATAACTACGAATAATTACATCGTCGCTTTACTTAGTCCTTACAACAGAGGATGATAGAGCTCATGGGAAATGGAGTCTTTATCCTGAAACAATAAAGATTTGGATAGTCTCCCCACCCTCTTTGATTGGAAGTTACTTTATAACATAATTTTTTAGTTGTTTCAGGTTTGTAATCAGTGCATTTAATCTACCAAGAGAGGAGCATTTGTTCCCTACGCTTTAATTTTCAGTCCTGTTAAAAAGCAATTAGCATTATACATTAACCCTTTTCAAGAAATAATTTTCAAGACATCTGTGACAAACATTCATAATGTGTGGGTAAACATATGTATAAATTAGAAGAGTTTGATATGTGGTGTTGCCTATATAGCCTTTTTGTGTTTGACATTCTATAACAACACGGTAAAGTTCCCAAATAGAATCAGTAGGTAGTTGAATTAAGTTTTGTTTTAAGTTAAAAATGCACAATCTTGAAGTCCAATTGTACGCATGACGTGTGGTCAAGGATGTCCGGCAAAGGAGAACATGCATCACATAGTGTGTACAGTAAAAAAGACAAAATTCTAAGACCAAGTGAGGAATTCCCCACTCAGTGTTGTGGCTGTGTCAGGGGAATAAATCACGCTCTCAGTCGCTTTGCTGTTTCACAGTGCCACAAGGAATGTGTTGACTCAGATTAATCTTCAAAATTAGCCAACAATTCAATAACCTCTGTGTGTCTGTGCTTGTGTGTGTGTGTGCGTGTGTGTAGACTGTCATATTTTATTAGAGAATTTGTCAACAGGATGAGGAGGAGACAGATTTTTTCACAAAGAAAGCCTGCAAGAGATTTGATTTGGACAGATTTGTGTGGGCTCACAACATTGTGTTTTGTACTGAAGAGGCAAACAACATTATGTGCATGCGCTGAGTAAGTGGCTGTCATGGAGGGTACATACAAAGACACAAATCTCAATTTTTTTATTTTTTAATCTGAGATGTGATACAATTTATTTAAAACATCTACCTCCAAAATGATTAAATAACAAATGTAAAGAGATGAGGATGCTGTTTATCTGCGCACCAATCAGATCCAAGCAGAAAGGAAAACGACCCCTTTGATAATGTTGCCCCATCACATTATTCTGCAGCCGTCTCATCGCTTTATGAAGAGGGATTACAAAAGGGAAAGTGAGCCAAATATCTCTTGTTTGCAGAAATTGTCTGCTCACGCAAAGGTCTACATATCCCAGCTCAAAAACAATTACTCATAATCAAAGCCTTTTGTCTTTGCATGCTTTGTTATGTTGACAAAAACAGGGAGGGGGGCATTCATCATTATGAGCAGAGGGAGACACTGTGAATTTGTATTGTACTGTACTTCAGCATATTCAGCCCCAGTCATGGTGGCTGGATCTCTAGCTTTAAGGTGGAGGTGATCCAGGGTCTATGATTTATGGGTCTTCAGGCAGGGAAAAACAAACCTGTACTGCATGTGTAATATTTCACTGAGGAAAGTTGTTGCCACACACTGATCAGAGACTCTTAAGGGTCAGCAGCCATTTGGTTTCTGGCTGCTGTTATGCCGAACAGCTAAACTCAAATTAAGAGTTTACATGGAGGTTATAGCAGGGGTTATAACACTGATGGCACTGAAACCAACAAGCATTGCTGGATATATCTGGGAAGTTGGGAAATGCTTACTGGGAGAGAAGAGTGGAAAAAAAATCTCTTTGGGCCTGATGTTCCTTAAATCTCTGTAGATCCCTGCTATAATAATTACTCAATAAAGGATTCAGACAAACTTGAGGTTAAATCAGGATGACAAAATCATCCGCCAGGGTAATCATTGAGGAAGTCCATTGCAGCTTGAAGAAAGCTAATCTCCAGAACACTGTCATCAGTTAGGTCTTTTATATGAAGAGTGTCCCAGTACCAAACCCCTCACTCGAAGGTACTTCTATGAAAAACATCCTTAGATACATGACAGACAGTAAATAATATCAACTCAAAAGTACAAGAGAACATCAACAACCTGAAAAGCTTTGATTTTTGTGTCAATTTTCTGGTCCCTGTTACGAATCAGTAAGAAATGGTTCAATCCATCAACTTCATTGGCCTTTATGCTCAGTGATTTCCTTATCAATTCTTTACATTACACCAGAGCTGCCAGACCTTACGTTGACTATTCACATTATCCATCGTAGCTTAGCATATCGATAACGGTTTCCCCAATAAATCTGATTCAGGAATGTGCATTACTCTCTCACATGAGGTTCCTATTCAATACATGCAACATTAAGGATGCGCAGATATGGAATTATGGCCGATAACGATATTCAATATTAATATTGCTGTTATGGCCAATAACTGATATTTACCGATATCAATATTGTTAAAAAAAAAACCCATCATCATCATGATGAGAAAAGTGGACCATGAAGAGGATCAAAGGGTGGAGTGCCCAAGATGAACGCGAGCAAAAAAGTAGGTTTTGTCTGTTTTTTGGATCAAAATGAAAGAAGAGAGTCCACTCTTCTTTGATAGTTTTGGTGTTTACATGGTCATAGAAAACAGTATTATTTGGTTAATGGTAAATGAACCAGTACTTACATAGCGCTTTCTAGTCTCTCAGACCACTCAAAGCACTTTACACTGATAGTCTCATTCACCCATACACACCACATTCACACACTGATGACAGAGGATTTCCTATTGGAAACCATTAGTTTTATCTAATACATTTAGACTCATGCACACACCACTGACCAACAGTGGGAACAATTTAGGGATCAGTGTCTTGCTCAAGGACACTTCAACATAGAGGTGTCCCGGTCCGATACTGATATCAGATGTCGGTCCGATATCAGCAAAAAAACAAATATCGGTATCATATCGGAATGCATCTAAAATCTCCGATATAAGCAGTCCATTCCAAACCCCCCTCCTGCTGTTTTTATTTAATTAATTTAGGTTATTTTCTGGGTCTTCTAATTTATTCTTCATTTTATTCAATTACTAGTATGTTCTTATGCTTAGTGTTAAAATTTCTGTTACCCATTGGTTAATAATAAATGGGTCAGTTTTTCGTCATACCTACTGTTGCTGATTACTGTTCTTTGTTTGAATAATATCACTTAATCAAGCCTTTTCTAACATGACAGACATACTACAAAATAAGTAATAAAAGTATGTATGTTTAATGCTATCGTATCGGATTAATATCGGTATCGGCCAACACTCAATGCTGCAGTATCGGTATCGTATCGGAAGTGAAAATGTAATATCGGGACATCCCTACTTCAACATAGTATAAATTTTCTTATTTACCAAAAACAGTAAACAAAATATCGTTAGCTCAACACTAACAAATTTGGGAAATTGGCATTAGCATTAATATGCTAGCGGTTAGCATACATTGGTATAGCTTTGGTTTAACAACAGATTTTCAACTTTCAAAGACACAAATCATAGTTACTCCCTGCAAACAGTACTGGCAACTCTAAATGTCCAAATACTAGCAGGCCAGACAGAAGACATGGTACCTGATGGCTACCTTTAGTATAACTACAGCAAGCTTATTGTTCTGAACAGCTCAAAGCATTGCTATCACCACCTGGAGACACTAGATGGTCTACTTTAGTCAATTACACCTGACAAAACAGTACATCAACGTCAAGTGACGTGCAGTTTTTACTTATTTTTATTATGGCCTAAGTTATTCAGATCCAGAGACCAATTTCATATTTATTACATATAAAATCAAATAAATGTTGTTGACACAGAAAACCTGTAAAGCTCCTTTTGTACAGAGAAAATTCACAGGAGATATTGATACAGGAATCACTAAAGAATCAAATTGATAAGCAGAATCAATAAGGGCATTGGTATCGATAAAATCTTATCAATACCCGACCCGATACAACAATATACTTTCCTCCTGATTTGTGTCATACAACTATGTATATAATGCCACAAAAGAGCAATAATTTGTATTGTAAGGGGAAAAAAACTGTACACTTTACCATTTCCCTGCTCATTTCACTTGTCACAATTCTTCATGAACCCTCATGAAAGTCTAATGATAAGAATAAGAGTAATGAGAACAGAAGTTGATTAGCTGGAGTCATTGACGGCAGAAAAATAGCAGCTTGAATCAAAGACAGTGAGCGACTGTTGAAGTATGATGAGATAAAAACCAAGAAGGAAAAATACAAAGAAAAGTCTATCCCAAGTCTGTCTAGCTCCATGACAGGAAAGGTGCATCAAAGTCTGCAGAGATTTGCAGGGATAGGTGGACCTGATAGTCTGTGTAGTCCAATTACTGCCAATTTTATGGACGAATGAAAAACGTAATCTGACAAGCAACAAACTGGAATTATTCACAAGCCTTCCATTGGTGCTTCTTTGTTGATTTTACTTAATGCTATGCAGGAATAGAAGCAGACTTAAAAAATACCTGGCTGTGGTTACTATGAATAAAACTAAAGCTCTTACAGACACAGACTCGCAGCTTACTCATATAAGTTTATGTTTAGTAGTTTGAGCATAAAGTTGGATTTCCAAGCACCAGAAAGTGTATTTATTTTCTAATATTTAAAATATTTTTTAATTATGCAACTTTTCCACTAAGAATTTTAACAATTATATTTAATTCACACAGTACAAATAGATATTCTTCTTAGAAACCAAACCAAAGTGCAGTTATGAGAGACAATTATATGTTGTAATGATTCATTATTGTCTCACAGTGTACCAATCATTGCGAAATGGCTTTTTCATATTATTGTTGAAGTAGGCCAGATGTCATGCACCACAGATGATATCTGATATGATATAATGTGATGATGATATACAGATGATATCAGTGCTAGGCGCCGCTCTGTTGGCTATGGCTGCCTTTTGCAGCAGCTCTCTCTTCTTTGTCCGTTTCTTGTAATTTTTTCGTCTCTTTTTCGTAATCTTTGTATTTGGAGTGGATCATTACTTTGTATGGCTCATTTGTTGGTCATGGACACCAAACTTTTTGTGACTTCAGCGATATTTTTACTACTTTTTCTTCTGTTTGTCTGGAGATCCTACATGTATCCATGGCTGCATTGTTTACATGTGAACTCAGCTGTTAGCAGCCTGTAGCATGTCAATGCTAACTGGTGTAAGGCCTGATGTCTTCCCACAAGGTGGAGAGAAGGAGGTGATGACCACGTGCTGGTTCTCAGGTGTGAGCTAGGAAGTGACGACATGGACCTGTCCTTCCATCCATCGTTATTGGGAACGTAAGATCTATCTCCAATAAGATGGACGAGCTAGCTGTGCTAACCCAGCAACAGAGGGAATACCAGAGGGCAGAGTAGCATCATGCTATTCACAGACATGGCAAACGGAGCTAACATCAGACACCAACGGCACATTGGAAGAACTTCACCTGCTGTGAGCAGACAGGATCTAGGAGACAGAGATGGAGCATGACTGATGAAGCTCAGTCCTGGACCCTGTGGAGGTGGGGCTGGCTGAACTGGAGAATGATGGACAAGCTGTCATCATCTATTTTCTTATGGACCTTTTTGCACTTTCTATACACTGTCTTACTTTTGTTTTCTTGATTGCTGCTTTGACTTCATTTTTTTTGTTCTTGTTACAATGACTATAAAGTTCTATTCTTCTATTCTATATCACTTTGTTTTGTATCATATTGTACTGCATATCCTGTTGTATTGTTTCATATTGTACAATGACATATCCTTCTCTATAGTATTGTATCACCAATTCCCACCACTAAGAACCCTGTTTGTTAAAGATAAAACAAAATAAAAAAAGCACTGTATGCTCTGCAAACTGGGGCATAATTTTGTAGACTCTACAAAAACTCCCCTTTTACCCTCTCCAGCCTACAACTCTAAATTTGGAAATCCAGACCTTTAAAACTCTCCAACCTTTGGCAAACACTCCATGGGACCTTCAAATATGTCTAATTAAAGGTTAAAAATAATGGCCCCTTAAACATGGCACAACTTGCAGCCTTTAGTGTCAAGGGCTTGTTCATCCTATCACCTGAATCAGTTGACTGGGGTTCTGCATATGCTGTAGCAGCAGACTGTTATCTCCCTTCACTGTTCATGCACTATTTTTGGAGCGATAACAACTCTGTTTGGCTAAAGATTAGAGGAGACCTTTATTCTTTTATGTTTGAGATTATATTTAACATTTCAAAGAGCCTGTGATCTGCCAAACTGCAGCGCCTCTTGTTCTGGCTGTTTCCAGACACACAGAGCCTGAGCAGAAGAATCTGAGAAACTCTATTTCTCCTCCTGTAAGTGTGTCATAGCTGCCCACAAAGGTACCTCACTGCCCGTATCTTGGTACTCAGGTCTATGTCATCAACACCTGACAAAAATAAGTCGATAAGGCATAAAAGAAAGCAATACTCATATGACTTTTTGCCACTCTGACCTAGTTCTCAGCACCCAGGAAGACCTTTATGGAGTTTGTGACGTCTCATTGCCTCCCTCATCAAACTTTGAGATGATCCTTCAGCCAGCAAAGAGAATTCTGGCAATCCCCTAATGGATTTAGACGCCATGACTTATTCAGCGACCTCACCTTCAGCCCAGCACCTGAATTTGGGATAGTTTTCACTCATTTCATGTCGGTTCACTGCATCTCTCCCTTGACTGCCAAAGATCCTGTTCTAATATAAATGATGACATGAAAGCCTGCACTTTGCTCGGCTGGCTGGATTTTTGAAGAGGTTGTTCAAAAATAAACAAAGTTACTTAAGTTAGCTTATATTTGATTCTAATTAATAGGGATGTTGGCATATTCCAATAGGCTGAGTTTGATTTATGATTCATGTTTTATGTTTTGTATAGCCAGCAGGAACAGTAAAGCATCATCTATTCTTTTTATTGGGATTTCCAAGTTCTGCTGACTCCAGCACCTGACCAACTCTGAAAAGTAGCTTTTGGCCACGGACACTACAACAAACACTACAACAGTACTGACATAGAAACAGAACAGAACAGTTCATCCAATACTACCCAATACTTTCTGTTCGTTTACTAAATAATTGATGTGACTGTTATGGTGCTGACATCTCATGCTGAGGTATTTGAGAGCCAAGACATGAGAAGAAGTATTTTGGCTACTGGAGCACAGGGATTGACATCACACCCTATCACTGACCACAGCACACGTTTCACTCACTAATAAAACGTCAAAGATCCCTCAGGAAGGTATGGTCCACAACAGATTCTCATGTTGTTTTGAAGCTGACTCTCCTTGTTACAGAAATTTCAACGACTCTGGTGTAAGTGTTTGTTACATTTTCTCTTACTGCTCCTTCTTGTCACGGCAAATCCGGTATAGACCATTACAGGGACCTCATTCATCAACAGAGCTGTCAATCATGACATCAATATGGTCTCATCTCAATGGTTTGTTTCCAGTGAGAACAATCAACCCAGAGAACAAACATTTGACTAAAAAACCTGAAATAATCTAGTCTTGCAGTAATTTAGCAATTCACAAGTGATAGCACAAAAATGCCAATAAGCCAACAAAATTCACCATCGTCATCCGTAACTCACCATCATCATTGGATTTAACCAAGGGTCTGCAACCTGTGGCTCTGGAGCCTCATGCGGCTCTTTGACTCTTTTGCAGTGGCTCCTTGTAGCTTTAAAAAATGTGATTGAAATATACATTTTTTATTTTTCTTACAGAGGGTAATGATGAATAAAGACACTGACACTGAATAAAATCATGCATTGACATTTTGTTGAACTAAACATGCATCACCTCTTGCAATAAAGATAGTTTTTTTTTAGATTTTTGCAAATTTGAGACTTTTTTTCAAATTTAGTTTAAAAAAAAACAAATTATTTTAAGATTTAGCAAATTTATGAAATTTTTGCAAATCTAATTGTTTTGAACTTCTGAAAACTTTTGCAAATCATACAAATTCCATTTTTTGGAAAAAAAAACAACAACAACAATTGTTTTTAATTTTTACAATTTTTTGAAATTAATGTTTTGTTCAAATTTAAGAAATTCTGGCACATTTTTGAAGTTTCAACTTTGGGGAATTTTTTGCAATTTTTTTAAAATCTATTTTCTTTCTTTCTTTCTTTCTCTATTTATTTTTTTGAATTTTTAAAAGTAAAATTAAGTTATATTGTAATTTTTTAAGATTATAAAATATGGCTTTACAAATTGTTCTTTTTTAATATTTGCAGATTTATTGAAAAAAAAAAAGTAAGATATCACATGTGCAAATTTTAAACACACAAATAACTTCGTTAAATCCAGGTGAGCAGAGGCAAAATGGCTCCTTTGAAAGTTAAAGTTTCAGACCCCTGGATTAAACATTAGGAGAGGAGCTACACGTAGCAACATAACGACACAACTTCTGCATTTTTGCATGGGTCAGCATCCTGTGTGACTTGTAACTTGCGCCTTGATAAAAGAAAACTGTGACATGTGACATAAAGACAGGCTGGCAGTGGTGATTGCTTTGAGCTGCTTTACAGCTGCTTGCAGTGTGAACACAAAGTATATCATGGTAAGAACAATGGTTTGTCATATACTTAAACTAAAAAAGCAAAAAAAGAACTCATAGGTGTGAAAGCATCTTCTAGCTCAGCTCAGGTAAATGAACATGTGGAGCCAAATAAGCATGTTAAGTACATCTCTCTTTAGTCTTACGCATATAGAGCAGGTTTCATCTCCATTAGTACAGACACAGGCAGCACTGTGCTTTTTACATGCTGCTCTGACAGACATGTGACATGAAGACCTTGGTACATCTGAATGTACCATATGGCTATACAGAAGATAATAACACAGCTGATGCTGCAATAAAATGGATATGTGCAGTTTCTTAAATGTCAGCAGAACAACCGTCATAACTAAAAGCATGGTCAGGGATGTGCTTGACGTAGACTTCATCATCCAGTTTCACTATGTTCCATCCATATAACATCAGGTGATCTTTCTGATATTTAAAGCTTCCAGTCACCATAGGAGTTTAGAATATATTGGTTTCACTTCCAGGGAACTGCTGTGACATCCATATTCTGTACAGTCAACGCAGTTACAGCCAAGATAGAGGTTTTGAAGTCTTCCAGCAAAACTCAAATGTATGTATGGCAGCACTCACAACACTTTGCTACCAGGCAGATATTTAGACATCTAGGGTTATTTTTTTTATTTTTTGTCTCTGTGGTGCAACCAAACTAGCGAGTTTCACCCCACTAACACTATTAATGCACTGTATTTAAATCAATGGGGAAATTTATATTCACTTTAAACCAAAAGTCACTGTCCACCAAGGTTATAATAGTTAACTAAAACGAAACTAAAAACAAAAACTAAAATTTAAAATACATTGCAGTTAACTCAAACTAATAAAAACTAGAAAAGAAAACAAAAACGATAAGTTAACTAAAACTGTATCTTGTGTTCACAAAACTAACAGAAATTAACTAAAATGATAGACAAAACTCCCTTAGTTATAGTTTTTGACAATATCAATAGCCTTTAGGATTTAATTCCCAACCAATTTTACGACAGTTTTCGGCAGTTCTCAGTGCCGTACGGCACCATCACAGCAGCGTATAGGGACGAGCTTGTTTACTGCACTGACTGGCTGACTGACTGACTGACTGACTGACTGACTGACTGACTGACTGCGCCGTGCGCTGTCAAAATATAGTGGAGCAATGAATTAGAGCATCTGTAATAGTTTAAGTGTTACAGAGTCCAAGTTTTTATTTTATTTGAGTCTGCCTTTATTGTTACAGAGTCCAAGTTTTTATTTATTGAAGCTCATATTATATTGCTTTTTTAAATAATTTATGTTAATGTTATTTTTAGGTAATATATGTCAACATTATTTTATATAATGTATGCTTATATTTTTTATACTAAGTTTATATTATTTTCATGTGTTTAAGGCAGCAGCCAACATTTCGGTATCAGCATTGACTGAGCAGTGAGCGCTATGTTGGACTTGAAAATAAACAGTATGACAAAATATTTACTCTGACCATTTTGAATCCTGCACCTGGTTGATAAGGTATGAAAAAACTAAAACTAAACTAAAACTAAAACTGAAACTAAACTAAAACTAAAACTGAAACTAAACTAAAACTAAACTAAAACTAAGCCTTGTTGCAAAAATCAAAACTAAATAAAAACTAGAATGCCTGCTCTAAAACTAATTAAAGCTAAACTGTAATGGAAAATAAAATGTCAAAACTAACTAAAACTAAACCACAATGACAAATCCAAAACTATTATAACCTTGCTCTCTACTAGTTCATTCATCCTTTGCTGGAGATCTGCACAAAATGACAATCCATCCATAGCTGTTGAGATATTTCAGTCTCAATAGAAGTGATGATCAACATTCATAGCCATACACAGAGTTCGTGTTTGCCTTGGCAACGGCCTCCATATTGTCAAATGGAGCTCAGTACTATCCAGGACTCTGCCATGCTTTAAAGTCATGTCATTACTTGTTTCATTTATCTAACTCCAATATGAGCAGCTTTATGACTACACCCTAAAACCTGCCTGTATCACTCAGTTAATCAGTTTGAATGTATAAAAGATTTATTACAGTCATAAATCAGAACCTTCTTTAATGGTCACAAAAGGAGTAAAAAACACTTCATCAAGTAAAGCAATGAAAGCAAAGCTGTGTGGATACTGAAGATTATTTAAATGTGAAATGTGATTTTTAAAATGGAGCTACAGCTTTCAACAGAGGCTTGGAGAGTGGCTGAAACAGAATTTAATTGGCTCTACCAAGGTCTGTGTTAGCCCTGTGGTAAACTGGCAGCTTGCCCAGGATGTACCCCATCTACTGCCCAATGTGTGCTGGGATACGTTCCATAAGCAGATGGATGGACGGATACAGATCTTCCTGTTTGACTGTTTTGTCCTTCTCACATAATCCTAAACAACAACTTCATATTCTCAACACATTACCTGAATCAGACACAGAAAGGGCTGCCTTACATCAGTTCAACTAAAATGTATCAGATTAAAGTCACATTACCCTGTCAGTAAACAGCATGCTAATGATGATAGTGGTACAAGGTGTAGCCCTAAAGGTTTAAAGAGCTCTTTTTTTTTCCTACACTCCAGCAAATGAGCTATTAGTGCTTTCTTTGATTTCTGACATTGTATAAATAAGCAATGAGAAGAATTAGGACGAAAACACTACCCACTCTTCATCATAGGTAAACAAACAATATGACAGCTTGATATCCCACGGCAAAAGTAGCAGTATTTCCTGTCTAGTATTCAGCATCACACTTGCAAACAAACCGTCAGAGATTTTTCCCTGCAGCCCGGGCTTATTACCATGATTCATATTTCTGCAAAGAGAAAAAAAGAAAACTTAACAGACGTTAACTGAGATAGATGTGACATTTTTTGGCACACTGATATTGGAGTAAATGTGATCTGTGCTGTAATGTTGTAGCCTTGCTCCAATAGATTTGACAAGCATCCGTGCAGTAAATACAAAAAACTTCTGGACGCTCAATGGCATGGGAAACAGACACTGTAAACAAAAACCTGTCCCCTTTTGCTTTGAACACTTGCCTGTGTTGTTCAGTAAATGTCATAATATGCTAAATTAAATGAAGAAATCTTAAATTCATATAGGCAGGGATGCTTTGCATTAACTTTAAAGCCTGTGTGAGGTACAGTCATTTTATGTTGACATTTCTCTGTGGACTAATCGGTCCCTCTTGATGTCTGTGCTAATCTTGCTAATCTTGTACATGTAAACATGTAAAAGTGTTTACTTATGATAAACCTCATCAAAAATTCTTCAGTCACTCTGCCTGGATCTTTACTGAGGAAATTTTTTAAAAAGAAAAGGCTGTGTGGGCAGTGTGCTGTTTGTCGCCTTGTCTGAAACCATCTCAGCAGCAGCAGCAATGACAGGCACTGAAAGTAACTATAAAGAATATTAAATCTCCACACTGATGGTCTTGTTTGCTTTTATGTATCATGTAGAGGCATCAAATGTTTGTTGCAATCAATACACTTTGATAAAACCCAGATAGAGGCTTTTAATTGCTTTACCAAGAAGCAAGCAGCTGAGCAGATGACCCTCACTACACATGGTATTACAGAGCTTGTTATGTACAGGCTGTGACGCCGATAAAACCTAACTTTATCATCCTTGGTAAATAAAGCGTGATCATAAAGTCTATGTTGAATTCATTCATTCACACCACATCCATATACTGATGACAGAGGCTGCGGCATAAAGTAGCTGTCAGTAATGACTAATCCCATTCACACACTGTTGGCACAGCATCCAAGGACACTTCAGCATGTGGACAGTGGGACCAGTGATTGAAACCCTAAACCTCCTATTGAGAGACAACCATTTCCACCACTGAGCCACGGTGACTCCTGTATGATGGCAAGTCAGTGAGTGACTGTTAAGTTATGAAGTACTGTGCCAGTCCCCCTCTGATTGCCTTCTCTTGATTTGCCTAAAAGTATAGTTCTGTTTTTCCTCAAGTTTCCATCAATATTGAAATATTACTGTGAATTTTTCATCCATGATGAACACTAGGCCAAAATCTGATATCATGGAAACCCTATCTGTACCTAACAACTACAAGAAATTACCATATGCTTGGCTTGGCTACTTCACTGGTTGTAGGATTACCAACTCCAGATTTTGAAAAAAGCTACACTTCAGCACATAACTAGATGTGGACTTGAATCTACAGTTCTACAGTTTTATTTAACAGATGCTTTTGTCCAAAGCGACGTACAACACAAGCAATAATTTAGACAGAAGGAAAACCTAGTTAGTGCGACAACAGTGCTTCAAGTTATTCGGCTGAGGGTGCTGCCATTAAGCGCAAGATTTATTGTTTTTTTTTGTTGTTTGTTTGTTTTTTTTTTGGAGAAGAAGAGTCTGGCTAGTGATTTGGAGCCAGGCTGGGCTGGGAGCACCAGGCATCTTTCACAAGCAGAGCGTAGCGGGCAAGAGGGAGTGTATGCCTGGATGAGGGACCCCAGGTAGGCAGGAGCCATTCTTGTTAATGTTTTGTAAGCCAGGAGAAGAGCTTTGGATTTGATTCGAGCTGCTACTGGAAGCCAGTGAAGTGAGATTAACAGCTGAGTGACTTGCTGTTTTGGGCTGGTTAAAGACCAGACGTGCTGCTGCATTCTGGATCATCTGCAGAGGTTTAAATGCATGCGCAGGGAGGCCTGCTAGGCGGGAATTGCAGTAGTCGATGCGTGATATCACAAGGGCCTGTACCAGAAGCTGTGTGGCCTGTTGTGTCAGGTAGGGTCTGATCCTCCTGATGTTATAGAGTTCATAATGAATGTATCAGAAAATAATCAAACAACTTTTTCTTTTGGTATATTTACCAAATTAGTCCGTCTTAAATTACAGGTTTTAAGGACCTTTTATTTCAATACTAAAACACAAATATTTTAAAAAGTAGGCCACACCTGTCCTTTTTATTGTTTAACTTAGATATCACTCAGAAGGTTATCAGTATATGCACCTGATTCTAGTAATAAAAAAATACTCGCCACATCCAATTGCTTAAAGAATGGCAATATAAAAGCTCCCATCAGGAACTTTTACTTCGGCATCTATTTCATTTAGAGTTCATAAATCTTGGTACTAATAGCCATTTTCTAACTCATAAAGAAACTTAAATATTTATTTCAGTTAATTTTTTCCCTTGATAAACACACCACCAGAACTTTAAAGCTCCATTTTCATCCAAGGGATCAAATATAATCTCTTTTGTTCATATGAAACATTAAACATTCTTTCTCTTCCAACAAAATTTTAAGTTTTCAGAAAATTCAGTTTTTTAATTGACTTGCAAAGAGAAAGATAAGAAGATTGCAGCCACCATTCATGCCTAAAAATTTAATATGGTGTTGAGGCAAGGGAGCTACTCTACTCGCTTCAACTAGACTGTGGCCCTGTTGACACAATGTTTCACCTTAAAACCCCAAAAAGGCAGTGAAACAGATCTGTTTACAAGGAAATGACTGAAAATGGTGTAGTACGCATGCCAGGCCCGTGGTTGGCGCTATTACTGTCTTGTCAAGAGCAGCTTTGGTAGATTTCCACTGAAGTAGAGTTGAAGTAGTCATCTGGCGTATTGGCAAATGCTAATTGCAGAAGTGGTCCAACAGATGCACATTTTGTTGAAAGACAGTCAGCACTTTTAGTAGATTGATCTTTGCAAGCACAACGCAGTAACGTGCGACAAGCGTAACACCTGTCAGTGTTTCCACTGAAAATTCCAGCTTGCTGTTCACACGGCAACAGTGGCTGCAAGGTTTCAGAAATAATCCACTGTGGACGTTGGTTTCATAAGTTTCCGCATGTGCCTTTTCGGTGTAAACAAGAGGCCGAAACTAAAAAAAATTTTCGTGTTTCATCTTAAAAGTGGTGTCATTTAAATGTCCCTTTTTGGCAAGAAACCACTGCCTTGCTCTGTCCATGCACACTGACATCTCTATTCTTTCCTCATTACAAAATTAAAAGAGAAAAACCATCAAGTTTATACTTCACTAAACCAACTACAGACCTGGAAACTGTTTTTCCTGCTTCCAGTTGTTCTGCCAAATCATGCTAAGATTGGATTACTAGAATTACCCAAATGCCAAGCTAGGCTTGGTGATTTCGAATAGTATCTTTGTTACATTATGATATAATAATAAATCTTCAGCACACACAAGGCCTCAGAAAGAGTTTCTGATTGTTAACAGGGTGTCCCCAAACAGCCTCAACCTCCATCAGTGTTCACCCCACTCTGCTCTCTCCTGCAACAACTATCTGAGAGCTCTATATGTCAACAGGCCCTGGATCTCAAAGCAAAACCAACTTCAATCTTCTCTGTCACATACACTTCACTCCAAGATGTGGCTTGAGGACAGAGCATCAGTTCTGGTGTCTCACGCCTCACTACCCTTTCTCCTGGGTTTATAAAGGAACTTGGGCCCACTGAATTCATCTTCTGTACTGCTGCAGCAGGCATGAGGAATTCCATAAGGCATTATTTGAGACAGCCGGCTGTTTTATGCAGCTTAGAGTCTGCTTTATGGCACCAAACCACCAAATAAAATTTTCTTAAATTACGGGAGACACTTCAACGAAAGCATTTCACCTGGGCCGGTTCTGTTCAAGTCTCTCGGGTGTAGGCAAATCACAAAAGATAACTACATTGAAGCTTTAACACAAGGTTGAAACAGTGTTGTTCTTCAGTCAAAAATCTAGCGACAATGAAAAACTGATAAGATCAGGAATTCTTATGACGGCCTTTTGCTGGTCATAGGATGATGAGGTGAAAAAAAACGAGAAGGATCTCCCTTGTCTTGTTGAAGCACTACCAAGATTCCTGTGCCCTGTAGACAGCATTGAGTGTCTCTGAGGATGCACAGCAAAGAATCCAGAGCTCTTAAAGTGGACAGTACCATGATGTCTAAGAGCAGAGAGGAGGGGGATTTAACCTCAGCTTTAATAAGACCTCCTGGGTGTGCCTGTAGAGGAGCCCACAGCATGGAAGTGCTTTGTCTTTTCCAAAAGAGAAAGTGCAGAGGGGATGTGTCCTTCCTCAGTGGAACATAACGGGGGACAAAGGGGCGTACGTACATAACAAGGCAGAGAAATGAGGACAACAAGGAGCTATGAGAGACAGGGTCCATAACATCAGCCATAAACAAGCAAGATGTTTTCAATAATTCTTCTTTAATGAATTATTTCTTGATGAAAAGCGAGTCAGGTTGTTATAAGTGGATCAGAGGCTATTTCAGTTGGTACTATTTCTGTATCCTTGCCTTTAAATAAACACTGAGAGGACAAATCTGTTTCTCTTCTCAGCTGATATGATATCAAAAACTCAAATACATCACAGTGTTTTGACCTGTCTGCTCTTTCTTGTTTCCTACATCGTGCACATGCAGCCGAGGGGACGTTTTAGTGATCCCAAAGCCCAGTTACAGACATATTCAGCGCCTCCATGGAAGTGCATGATGGGTGGTCCACATTGAACTCTCTGCTTTTCATCTGCTCCGGGTCACATCATTGCATAAACATTAGTGGCTGGCTGCAGAGAGCTGACAGCGTGGTCATGTTTTTTGCACAAAGCGGTGAAGCAGAGCCGTCTCCTGGTTGGAATCTTTGATGATGCAACCGCTGAGTGCAAATGAAGGTTAGCCAGAGACGCACAGAACAGAATCACAATCCCTCCTGTTAAATATGCAAAAGTGACTTAATAGTGTTTTTTGAAAAGTGAGATGTGATAGTTTTGATCATGTCGCTAACATATTTTGCTTCTTCATTTCTCTTCATACCCTCCAGAGAGGGGGCCCGCTGCTATGGCCCCTGAGAGCTTTATGACTGAGCGCTGTGATGAGAAGTTTCTAAAACTTGTGACTTTGAGATCAAGTGATTCCTCTTCTTCACTCAGCGTACATCGTTGTGTTACACAGGAATATGCCATAAGTGCTGCTCCAATGCTTTTCTCTTCCCTCTGAAGAAAAGACAGAAACTCTATCTTGTCGTTTGCAAACCTGCTAATTTGGTTTTGTCTAGCTCCTCGGATAGGAACGCCTTGGTTTCAGATATCATAGCACGCCGCCTGATTTTATAGCACCCCTTCACCACCTCTTCCCTTTTCTATCCTCCCACACTAGTGTAGCTCTTTGGATATATCCCCTATGATTATAAATAGATTCTAATTAGCTCCTCCAGCCATGGGCAATTGAATTGTTCATCAAATAGGGACTGCACTCAAAGGCCCTTATACATTAAAGCTTATGCAAAAGTCAGAAGGATGGCAAATCCCTTTTGCCTCTATTTAATTATTTTTTTTCTGCAAAACCAGGATTAATTTCCCTACTATGTTTTATCAGTTCAAAAATAATTCTGTGGAGCAGTCAATTTTCTGAATAGGTCACAAGGATTTTGAAAGGTCAGCCCAACCTTTTGAAAGTCACTCAAAACCAAAGGGAAGTGAAATGTAATACTCACAGCAATAAAAAAAAAAATGCTGTCAGTCATGTTGTTTTCAGCTTACTGCTCATATTGATTAAATTGAGCTTTGATGCTTTGGCAAAATCATTTATGAGTTCTCCTGCCAAAACTGCTATGGACTTAATAAAATAAAGACACTTCACAACTTCACCAGCTTTTTTGGAGAAGCTGTTGTGACCCCAAAACACTAAAAAGAGACTAATTACAAATTTGTGTTCACTTAGAAATATATAGTAATAAAAAGGCCCAATGCTTTGCTATGTTTAGAGGCATTTTCTACAGAATAAAATTCCCTGAGCATATGACTATGAGGGGAAACAGTCTTGGGAAAATATGTTTCATTGGTAAACTATTTTAATGCTCGAAGTGCATAAAAGGAGAATCTCTGTGGGTTGACCTCTGGCATTGCTTTTCAACAGCAGATGCTTATGTGGTCAATTAGAAACCAGGTTGGACAATGACCTTTAAATAATGCCAAAATCACATTGCTGTTGTTTTGCATTCATGAAATACAACAATTTAAAAACGTTAATATGGACAGAAATCCAGAAGAATCTTGTTTCCTATGAAGCCTGACAAGCTCCAAAGAAGCTATTAAGTCTAGCCAATTTTGCACACAAAACACCATAAGAAATTAAGCAGTGCATGACTTACAGTTTCAAAGTACCCTTGAATGAAAAATGATCACATAGACGCAAAGAGTATTGCATATATCACTTAGCAGCAACGCCTGAAATACACCAGATATGTCTACAGTGTGATTCCGTTTTGCTGCGTCTTGACTGCATTTGTCAACTTACACCGGCTGCGTGTTCAGTCTGACAAGCTGCATGACCGACAGACAGCTGGAGTCCCGAGACCGATGAGTTCCCGCGCTTCCCTCTTCATTGATAAGTCTCTCTTCATTCATGTTGGGCTGTAAAACCTTAAACCTGTTGACTCCTGGTCCGGCTCCGCTCATTATGTCCGATTGTCATCATAGTCAAGCTAAATACAAACTGATTTTGACACAATCTTTTTTATTTTGAAAGTCACTGGGTGTTTTATGTAGTTTCCGGTCCCGCTCAATCTTCCCTATGCTGAATTTATGCATCTAGCTCCACGGCTGTCAAAAATAGGATTGTTGCGCATTTCCTGCAACATGACGGAGCAGCCATGCAGACTTACTGCCACAGAACAGAAGTTGGCCCATTGACTTGAATGGAAACCTAACCTGCGGAGACGCACTGCAGATGCATCTGGTGTATTTCAGTCGCAAGGGTGGGTAAAACTATTGACAGGGGGGCAGTTATTCATGTTATATGGAGAGTGGCTGGGCTAGACCAAACAATAAACCAAAGCAAGCAGCATAAAGCCAGCTCCTTCAACTTTTGAGACTGACGTTTGGGTTGCTGTATTGCTCCAAAATGTGAGGTGACATACCACATACATTCACATGGGCATGAATATTGAAAAATTGGGGCATTTAAAACAATATTGAGTTGATATCAAATCGCTTATCAAATCGTGAGGTTCTTAGCAATTCCCAGCCTTACATAGCAGCGGTCACACTGACAAGGCTGCCTGCAGGGTCTGCAGATGTTCTTTCTTCTTTAATCAGCCTTGTGAGTGGAGGCATCAGCCAATGCCAATACAGCCCCAGATCACAGCAGATGTGATTCAGAGTTCCCTCTATCATAAATCTGGTCTATACTAGTGCTGCACGATTTGGGGAAAATGGTGCGATTTGTGATTAGGTGGACAATATTGCGATTGCGATTGTGCTTGCGATTTAATAAAAAAAGTTGTGTCATGATGAGTCTACAGACTTGGTGGGTTATCATGGAGAAAAATCTGAATTGCATGTGGTGACATTGCAATTGGGATTACGTTATCCTCTTTTGCGATTACGTAATTACATGTGCTGACATTGCGATTGCGATAATCGTGCAGCCCTAGTCTATACCTTTTTTTTTATCAAAGAGAATAAATAGCCTTATCGCCAAAGATCATGTGATCTTTAGCGGGCAGTGAAGTTCCTCGCATTTACACACACAGACAAGCACATTCCGTATAGCGGACAGAGAGCTTGGAAAGCCATCACAACAAACATCTCCCAACACTTTCTCCATGAAGATGAAAAGCAGCCCCCCCGGCCAACAATGTCACCCCACCCAAGCTGTAAACCTGGGGAAACACTGCCAATGATGTCACTAATCCGCCCGATTAAACAGTCAATCTCTTCTCAGTGCTTTTCATGTCATCAACAGAGTTCATCTGTTCGTTTGAGGTACTGTACTAATGTGATACTAATGATTAAAGATAGGCTAAATTACATCAAAAGACTTGATCAAAGGCATGAGGGATTGATTAGTGGAAGGCCAATAGTGTTCAAAGTAGAAAAAAGAACATCTAAACACAAGAAGACACTGCATCATAAATTCATGACTGTGTATTTGCTGCACTGTAGTCTGAGAAAATCAGTTAGAAAAGCTTTGGAGAGAGGAGGGAGGAGGGAGAGCACCAGAGCTAGTGAGAAAGATTCTGTTTACAACACGCACAACCTCATGGGGTCATTCCAGGGGAGGGAATTTGGAGGTGTACATGAAAGAGTGATCAGTCCAATATGTAGAAAAGTTCGCTGTGATTAGAAAAAACTGCAAGATTGCACAGAATGCAAAGTCTACAGCCTGGATGAATCAGCTTCCTGTAAGGATTGATTGAAATATATGTTTAACAGGATTCTAGGGCAACCCCTCAACACAAAAAATGGATGTCAATTCTATATCAGTCCGCCAATAATGAAAAGACGAAAGCGATATATTTGCATTCCATTGGTAGCCTACCAATGTTAAGTTTGATCACATCTAATCATGTTCAATAAACTGTCTTATATTGCTAAGACCCAAAACTTTCAACACCCATTTCTTTCCACTTTATTCACTGCCTGTCAAGACCAAAGGCATGATTATGAGATATGGTCGAGAGAACAAACAGACTTACTCTCTGTTTTTCCTCCCTCTCATATCCTCCTTTTCCACCTTTTCCAATTTGGCCTGATTTAAGTTTTGCTCTTCAAAAGTTCATGTTATTGTTCTTTAATTAGGTGGTAATAAAAGAATCTCTTTCTATTTAAAGGTAAGTAACAGTCAGACCACACTGAGTTTAAACTCCCAGATGTCAAAAGAAATTATGATGCAAATTTGTTCCTGAAATATTTAAACATTTTATCTCTTTGAAATTAAAGATTAAAACAGACTCCCTGTCCTGGAGCCTTTTGAAGTTTGTGTACTCTCTGTGGTCTTCAGCACTCACACTGAGCCTAATTACTTAAAACATGTTAAAGTATAGTAAGTATTTTGCATGAAAATATGGGAAATACTCCGGCTCTGCAGTTCATTAAAATGAGCTGAATTCTGCAATACCTGTACTCTGCAGACAAAGAGTCCATTCAGCATCAGGTTTCATCTGGTCTCCTCTGCTGTATTCATTTCAATCTGCTCAGCTGGCAGCTGTCTGTCCCATTTTCCTGGAATGTCTATGGAGGCTGCCTTTTTTGCCCTGAGCAGCATCAATGCTTCGCCTCCTATACGAAACCTTCAGGGGAACATTAAAGAAGGATTATTTTCAGTCTGATACTCTGATGTAACAAACGGTTCTTTTCTTGTAGCTTCAGCAAAATAATGATGTGATGTTTCACCAGACAAGTGAATCCTGAATATGCGTAGTTTAAATCACCTTTTATTGCTTTAAGATTGCGCCAGATAACAATATCAGAGATTGCCCATAATGAAAGGTAATTTGAATGTATGAAATGGACTCAAACAACAATAAGGAAAATCACTGCCAATGTAAACAGAATGCAATTATATCGTAGGAACAGCAATGCAGACCCCATACATTTCAAGACCTAACACCCATATGATGGCTTGCATGGCTGGTGGAGTGTAGGTCATTAGCCTTAAAAGATCCTGTTTTATCCCCTAGACACAAAGACTGTGTATTTTCTACAAAGTGAGCCCTTACTGCTGATAGCCAGAGGACAACAATTAAGTTCAACAACCAGAAAGAGCTCCTTATGCATTTATCCACTCAGCATTTAATTGTGTTTTATTTTTCTGGAGTCATGCATTGCCTTAAAACACATCTGTATGCTAATAATTATATGAACCTGAATTTATTTTGAAGGCTTAGATGAGCTTTCAGAAGTAGGGATAGCCTCATAAAGGCATGTATGTCAATAAAACGTGTTCACATGGGTCCATTCCACTAGATGCCTTCACATAACCATCAACTAACATGTAAGAAATAGTACTGGAACACACAACCCTGAGATTTCTTAAAAAGGTCAGCTTATCTATAAAAACAAATGTCCAGATAATTACAATAAATAGATGGACAAAGGCAGAAAAAAGGATGTATGGCAAGAGCCAGACAACATTTCAACATTGAACTAGTGATGTAGTCACAATTTCAGTGTTGTATGAAATAGAGTCATGCTGCCCTCTGTCTGTAATGGTCCAAAATTGTTCTTCATAACCCAAAATAAATGTCATTTTTATGCAAGACAGTCATGGTAGCTTTTTTTTAACCCTAGTCTTGTTTGGTGACTAAGAAATTAGATGTGAATAAATATCAAGAATCCAGTTATCAGATGTGCAAACTTTCTAAGTCTACAGGTAAATACTATACAGTACAGTTTGTCTTAAAAATGTCAACAAAATTTTACTTGAGTCATGAGCCTGTTTGTTGTACAAGGCCTTGTACAAACTTGTCTAGGTACGAAAATTTAAGGGGCAGTTTGAGGGTGTTGTGAGCAGTTTTCAAGATGTCAAATTTTCAACAAAGTATTTTAGGCGGGAATCTTCTTAAATCTAAAATTCACTATGTGCACATAGCTAGTTTCAATTTATTATTAATTCAGTTGCAACAACAGAGAAGAAAACTTACAATGTGATGTATTTTTTAGTTTAAACTGATCCCGAACCAAAACAAAAGAACTTTAACCCTCGAAAGAAAGTCACAGGAAAGCAAAGAACAGCACGAAAGGCAGAGTGTGTAGTTTTAGGGGTTTTCATAACCATTTAAGCTACGTTACCTAGTAGCATTAAACGAGGTAACAACAGGGTAGCATAAAAACAAATATGCTTATTACACTTACAAGTTGCGGACACTTCATGAGATGTCTGGACCTGACTGAGGTACACACAGAACCGTTTAGCCGCCCTCACTGTATCCAGTAGCTCTTGGACCGTCTTTTCACCAGTCATTCTTTCCGCGTCCATTAGTAGTGGGCGTGGCCTTCTTGTTTGAGCAGTCAGCTCTGCGTTACTGCCCACTGCCCACTGAGTTACCGCCACACTGCGGTTTCGAATCTTCCGCACGAAGTCGGAAGTTACGAACAGAAACACGGTGACGGTCCAAAATTTAGTATTTCTCTAAAAAACGAGATAACAAACAAACAAACAAACAAACAAACAAACAAACAAACAAACAAACAAACAATAAATAAATAAATAAATAAAAACACATTGGAGATTGGCCCCACATCTACCTTCGATGTTCAGTCACTGTCAATAAAAATGTAATAATAAACTGATTCGAAATAATGGCAATGAAATACTAATCTCATGTAGACGGAAAAGGAGTCTTATTTAACGAAAAGGTTTTTTTTTTAATCAAACGAAAAATTAAGAACAATCAGACATTCCCTATGCCATCCAAAAATGTTCCAACATTTTTATTGACAAAAACAGGACCCTGAAATCTGCCCCCAGTTCAAATAAATTTAAAATGTACCTGAAGTTAATGAAAAAATAATGAAACAATTAAAACACATATTATTAGATTAGATTATTAGATTAATTTATATAATTCCTAAAATTAAATAACCCATTTCTTGTTTTACCTAATACAAGTTATTCATTTGCATATTAGCTACTGAAATGTAAAAATTTACTTTTTGTTTGTTTGAACATTTATAATAAACCCAATAAATCAGTTAATAATATGTCTCATGCCACTTTCAAAGACCATTTAAACATTACTAACTGCAGCAGAATTCTTTATTTTATTATATATATATATATATATATATATATATATATATATATATATATATATATATATATATATATATATATATATATATATATATATATATATATATACAGAAAGATTTCCTATTATTGTAAAAAGATCTGTGTCTTCTTAAAACATTTTTCAGCAAAAGTTACATGTAAAGACTATTTAAAACAATCTAACTATGGATTAATATAAATGTCGGTTTAGCTTTTCCACATCAAAATCTGTATTGTGTGAGGTTTTTAATCCTTTTATTCATAAAACACAAAAGCAGTGTCTCCATTGGTGGTAAAAGACTTGGACAGTAGGTCTTCAGCTGCTATAGGATTGAGCCCACAAGAGTAATGTAGACACCACACTAAACAGCAGCTTCATGTGTTTTGAGGTAATTAGGTCAATGGTACATAGCGGTGTAAATGTATACCAGCTCATTGGCCATAAGTTAGACAGTGACACCTGTACTTAGGGTGTCACTAATCTGTTAACCTCAGATGACACTGCTAAACCCAAATTAACTTTTGAAGCCACAACTTATTTACAGCTCAAATCATTTTTGTTTTTTGTTTTTTTTTACATCAACTAATGAATGAGATGCATAAATTCAGACAATTTCTTCACATAGCTGCTGCTGTATGATGCTGATGGAATAAATGTAGAAAGCTTAGCTTACACATTTTTACTTGTGGTGTCTTCCTTTGATAAACTGATTCATTTTTATATGATATTCATTTTTCAGGAACTTCAGAGCTGTAAATTTGTATCATACATTCTGCAATTTATGTTTTTATGCAACACTGCAAGGTCCCTAAAAATTGAATCAACAGTATTGAATAAATCAATATCTGAATTAAATCAACAATAGAAGCAGTGTTGGGGATGACTGTGAATGCCACCGCACTACATTTATATTGTTTTGAAACAGAAGAGTGAAATATATTGCAGTTTCGAGGAAACCCCTGCATTTATTATGTAAAACTAAACTGTAAACAAACACGTTGCTTGTCATGGCTTGGATAAGCCAGTTGGGGGCACTCTGTGTCCAGGCAAGAGGTGCTAAGATATACAATTGAAAGGAAAAGAGCTGGGTTCATTTCCAATAAATTTTCCGGGGACTACAATCTAAGTATGTTAGTAAGTCTCTGTCAAAAGCTCCCCTTCGCTAGAAATGTACGTCACTACGTGCCTAGTACCCACAGGCTCTGTTACATGTTATGTGTAGCTGCTGGAAGCCGACCCCTGGGGGCTTTTCCGAAATTTAACCCTTTCGTGCACTCAATGTCTGCCAGCTTGCAGGGCTTGCAGGCTGCCCACTACGAAACAGCCACTTTAATTCATTTTTCATTGTGAACGTGCATTTGTTCACGTATATATGGTGAGCAAGAAATGGGTAGGTTTGGGGGGCTGTGGCGTTTCTTCTGGTCTCGCTCTTTCAGTGAGGATGCTATCTGGACTAGCATCGGCGCTTGGCCTCACTCGTGTACCCCACTCAACCCATCTTTGCTCCCTCCTCTCTCTGGAGAAGGCCGGTGATGACTGCTGGTATCAGTACAGCTGCTGCTGCCGCTGGCGAATTTGCAATGAACTGGTTTCCAACCCTACTCCAACTCTTCTAGGATCCAGGCTCCGTCTTTTCGTGCCCTCCCTAGCCATTATTTTATTTACTAAATTCCCATATCCCTCCGCCGGGTCAGAGAGTATTTTGAAGAAATTGACAAATGCTTAGCGTGTTATTTTAATAAGTTATTCTCAGCGACGTTGTTAAACGTTTATCAGGCATAGGAGACATCGCTTGTTTTGAGAGCCGCATCAATGTTGAAAGATTTGCGTGCCGTTTATGCGGCAGGGGGAGGTGGGTCTAGATCATGAGGAGCCTAGAGGGGCTGTGCTTTGGTGCCACTTATCATTAGATATGGCCACCGTTATAGAGTACACCGAAGCGTCATCTTCAACTTAATTTTGTGGTATTCCATACATTTTTCTTTGCTGGGTCATCGTGGCACACAGGGTGTTGTTTTGGAAAGCCAATGCTTGTTTTTACATGTCTTCGGAGGCGGTTGTTACTGCGTGGCAGGCTGGCTTCGAGAGTCTCGTACTGGCCGCTTGGTCCCCATAGCTTGTCGATGCTGAAGAAAATAGAACCAGTTGCCAGCCAAGCGGTCGGAACCAACATTTGATTTGCGCGTTGCTGTACATTCGCTAAGGATCCACCTCTCAAGTTTCGTCCACGGAATTTTGACTTTTGCTGCCACTTGGACTTTGGCTTGGACCTGTTCATACGTTAATGGTAAAATTGTTGGCCGCAGACTTGGGTGGCTAACACAAGTAGCTATATAAGCCGAACTCGTGCGACGACAGCTGTCATTGGAGAAAGGAAAGTGATCTCCTCTAAATGTGTGTGCCAGTGAAGCGGGTTTCTGTTGGATTTAAACCATCTGCATACCCATCAAATGGGAAAAGTATGGAATAACATCGCAACGTTGGAATACAATGATATGCATGATGCAACTGTAAGAATTGCGGTGTTGCTTCATTGGAGAGAGGCTAGCTAGCTCCATTAGCTTGCTAGCTAGCTGGGTGATAAAAGTGCGACGTTTCATCCTCCAGTTTTTTGGACATGAAGAGGATAATTCGCTATTCATAGGGCTGGAAGGTAGGCTACATTAATATGTAAAATTGCTTTGCATGCACACAAAATTTGTTCCTTATTTATCCTGTGAGCTAAAGCCAAAATTATCCACCTACAGTCTGATGTTGGGGGTTTGTCGCCGCCTTGGCTCTCATGACTCAGACTATTCAGTGGAACGGAGGATTCAGTAGGATGGTTCATTGGTGCTATATAATCAGAAATAGTAAGATTTCAGTCATATTTTTAATGCTTTACACAATATTTACCATCAACATCCACTCACAACTAAAGTTAGCTCGAAATTATTAGCAGAAATCAAAGCCCATGTCGTTGTATAACCTATCATTTCACTTCTTGTGTGGCATTGTAGTTCTCCTGAACACTTTAGTTTCATTGAATAGACCGAGCCTTTGTGTGTTGGGAACAAATGCTCATCATTGAATTTTACCTAGTTGCCTTTTGTGTTTAAGTATGATTCTGATTCTTCAATTATATGTACAGTATTGTATACAACCTGAAATACGACTTCAGAAAAGGCTGCAGCTTTAACGCCTTTTTGTTGTAGGGCATTCGTTTCAAGGTGCTGCGATGAGTTGGGCAACTAAAACTGCAACCATAGGTAACCTGTTTGCTCTGAGACCCTCTTTGAAGTTGTCCTACTAGCTACTTTTGCACATAACCGTATCAAATCTGCTTTTGACAAAACAACGAAAACGCAAATAGTCTTGTTTTGTCGAATATTGACAATGTCAACTCCACTTCTGTCTGTGGTCGCAAACGAAAAAGCGACAGAGTTCTACACAACAGGCTAGCAATCGTTAGCTCTATGCAACTGCTTTGTGCCTAAGCCTGAGTTAACAAAAGCTAACGTTAGCATGTCTCCAATTGTGCCTGTGGTGGTCGTGACTGCCTTATGTCTCCGGGTGCTAATCTCACATGCCCTAACATTTAACGCTATCCTCATCACTGTCAGTTGTGGTAAACATGTGTGTTAATACTGTTATAAAGTGATTCATACCCAAACAGTTATTGTTACATCACCATGTACAGTAGAAATCATTGAGCCTTGAATCGCAATGAAGCATCTAAGGTCAGATTCACAATTTATGAATAATTGTACTGACAAATGTAATAGCTAAGAATAATTTGTGTGGCGTTTGGTGTTGTTGGACCACCATCTGTCCACAGAGCCTGGAGGCTGGTGGAGGCCAGTATTGATGCAAGAGGAGAGAATTTCTACTGAGTAACAGAGAAAGATGATGTCAGTTTCACAAAAACTTACTGTAAAGACCTGAATGGAGACATATGTATGTCAAGAGTTCATTTTTTTGAAAGCGTATTTGGCCAATTGTGACACACTAGTGAGTTTATAGCAGCGGTTTTTAATTTCTGTTCGACAAAATAAACCTCAAAGCTATATCTATGAGGTGTGAGAAAAACATGTCACCTCATCATTGATATACGGGTCTTCAACAAGTCAAGGATATTGTTACAGATCACATCCACAATAATAAAACAAACATTTTTACAGATAACAGATGAAACTGAATACCAGCAAAGTTGCCTTTCTTATAAGTCATCTTAAAGATGACTCATGAAGTAGTCTGATGTAATTGCATTTTGGTAAAAAAAAAAATAAGCACATGAAGTAATAACCTGTGCAGATTTCTGTCCCAAGGAGAACCGTCAACAATTTTGCTTGTAGATGAAAAATGGTACTGTGTTTGCAGACACTTAAGCTTTTTGGTTTATTATGGGCTAGTTCAAAGCATAGGGGGTGACGTTGGTCTTTTTAAATAGTAAAATTATTGATATACAAACCTAGCTTTCAGCAAACAAGTGATCTCAGTAAATTGTATTTCAGTTTTTGCCTCTTTTTTATTTTAGACATTTATCTTATCCCATCCTCGCTTTTATAGGTTCATGATACGTAGGCACACTGTATCCCTGACTGATCTCTAAATGTACTGAACCATAACACCTTAAATAAGGAGAATCATTTTTTCCCCTTAGTCTTAATCAGGTAATTAATTTGAAAGCTATGATCAGAATGGCTTATGAGAACAACAACAAATAAAATTTGCTGGAACACAACACTCCAGGCTTATCAAATTGACTCTGTCTGTGCTAGCTATGGATTTACTCCTTGTTTTAATGACAATTTAAATTCTGACCAAACAACGAGTCAAAAGGTAAGAACTCACTCAAAACTGTTTGAAATATACCACAGTTGATTAACTCATCATCAATAAGTGTCAATTCAATTACAGTTGTTGATTGCCAATGGCGACTATGAACATCAACTATGTGTTTGGTCTGTCAGAGCTTGTCCATCAATACCAGGCTTGAAAACTTAAGAACTGATTAACTGTTTGTAGGCGAAATCAGTGCTCTCTTTGGATGGTAAGCAACAAAACTACTTAAAGCTCATTTTCCAGGTTTTTCGTAGAAATGGATGTTTTTAGTGAAATCAGCCTGTGTTCTACTGCTCGTTAAAAAAGAACTGAAAGGGATAGAAACAAACTTTTCTTCCTGATAAAAGATGAGTCTGCTCTTCCTGTTGGTAGTTTCAGAATACAATATTCTGTGGGTCTTGGAAGATCAGTCGCAATGCCTTTAAACAGCTGGCAGCATGGGTCTCTGCTCTGAAAACGACTGGCAGCCATTGACTTAAAGATGGCAAGGGACAAGCTATGTAATAGGGCTGAACAATTTTGGAAAGTAATCTAATTGCAATTTTTTTGGATCAATATTTCGATTGTGATTTAGCAATCGCAATATTAAGGGAGGGGTATCTTCTGTATTATTCACGAGACCCAAGTAAGAAATTATTCTGTAGTTTGAACAACACGACAAAGGATATATATATATATATATATATATATATATATATATATATATATATATATATATATATATATATATATATATATCACATATGAACAATTCTTTCTTTTAATATTTAATTGAAAATGAAAAAGGAACTTTGTGAAATTTTATTGATCTCCAGTTGTCAGTGAAAGTAACAAACCATACAGAATAAAGTGAACAAGGGGTATGGCTCTGCCAGCCACAATCATTCTACTGGATGGATCTTTGTAGCTCACAGCATATTGACTTTTTTAATAGCAGCCTTTGTGATTTGAAAATTGCATTCTATTGCATTGTGATGTTGGTTTCAATTTGATAAACTGTTCACATTGACACATCGCTTTGTTTCAGCTATAGCAGAAATGTATTATCATGCATCCCTTAACGTTTGTAATCATTTTCAGAGATTTTATCTGTTAAGAAATAAAAATTGTGTTATACATTGTAACAAATGTAGAATTTCGACATATAGCTTCACTAAGCTCATATTGTTGGTTTGATGTTATAGTAAAACTAGATATGATCTGGTTTTGATGGGCATTCTTTTATTTTGAAAGTCACTACATTTTGTAGTATTGTTTGAGTGTACAACTTCCTGTCTTGCTCGGTCTGCTCTGAGTAAATGGATGCGTTGTTGCCCCGGCTGCTGGCAAAATATACAAGGTGTGTGTGTCCGGTCTGCAGGGCTCTGATGCTCTGATGCTCTGATGCTGTAATGAAGCAGGGGCAGACCAGAGACACATCTGGAGTATTTTGGCCGTGAGAACATTTGACCTAACAGTGGCTGGCTCATGAATTCACACCATTTTACCAATCACACAATGTCCAAGGAAGCTGTCAGTTACCCTTAAGTCATTTGGTTTCATTGAAGTGACAGCTGCATGGTTACCTGGTGTGATGGCTGTGGAGAGTCAGGAGCAGCAGAAACCAAGGAAAATATCTTTTTTTTTAAAGTCAGTAACATTTTCACTCTTTGGAACCATCACATGAAGGAGAGGTCCAGTTCAGTGATGAGGGGCAAGTAAAGCTTAGTTTTCTTCACTTTTCTGTTCCAAATAAAAGACAGCCAAGAATGACCATCTTTTGGCGTTTTGGATCTGTTCGACCAGAGGCCCTTACACCATATCTTATGGTTTGGACCATGGATCATTTTCTCTTAAGCTGAATCGTCATGGTTGCCTTGGAGCCAAACATAACCTGATCTGGCTAAGGTTATGTTCTAGATAACAGAAAAGCACCTGTAAAATGTAAACTGGTATCATTATTAGAGACAGTAGGGCAATAGGATGGCTACCAGTAAAAATGTAGTCTGTTCCTGATGATGTTTTTATAAAATTAATTTACAAATATCAACCTTGAGCAGAGACTGAAACACACTGAGTTTGTATCAGGTTAAATATGAGACATGCAACACGACATCATCCTGTATTAAGAGTTATGTAATTAAATGCTAATATTTATTACAACATAGTAGCCCAGAAGTATGACAAGTCAGTTTCCAACTGAAGCAGAGTTATGATGCTGACTTTGTGAAAGTGGGTACCAGTGCAGCCAAATGTCAAACACCTAAGAAACACAGTCTTACAGATTTTAATGTCCAAAAATGGTGGCCCCACAAACAACAGTGTGACAGTGTACTGAGTGATTAAGTTCAAAGAATGAGACAAGTTGAAATGAAGTTTTAAAGAAAACTTCTCTGATTCAATAAATGACTTTTAGAATACTTCAAACAAAATTCCAAAGATTGAATACAATGGAGGTCCATTTCTGAAATGTTTGAAGGTAGTTCTAATCTTGTAATGAATGTCACTGCACTTCCACTTTCTAGAGTATAATTTACCAAATGCAGACTGAACAGACACTGAGCAGTCAGCGGTGTCAAATTTACATCAGTCTTGTGAAACTCATGAAAGACACAGTCATAAATGATCAGATGATCAGATTTAGGCCCTGTTTACATGACAATGTTCATCCGAAAATGCTAAAACGCTGTGAAAAAACATCTGAGTTTACACAGAAATGCTGAGGGACTGAAACCACTGTTGTAAGTACACCAGGTCTGTAGTTGGCACTGTAACTGTCTTGCCTAGAAGCCACTTTTTGTAGATCTCCACCAAAGACGAGTTAGGCCGATCATCTGGTGTATTGGTGAATGCTAAGTGCTGAAGTGGTGCAACAGATACACATTTTGTTGAAGCAGATTGAGCAGCACAAGCACGATACAGTAGTCCGCGACCATTGTAACAACGGTACTGTTGTACTGTTGTATGCGCTTGTGCGAAGCGGAGTGTGACGTCAGCGTTTCCACAGCTTACTGTTTAAGTGGCAACGATGTCGGCAGCGCTTCAGAAAAATTCCCCCCTGGTGGCTGTTTTCAAAAGCTTGCGTGTTTGGTCAATTAAAACACTGTTTCCGAATGCAACAATACTTATGGGTTTCACCCTAAAACCATGGTTGTGTAAATGGCCCCCCTACATGCAGTCATTGAATCTGGTACTGCGGGGTCAAACTATGAGGTAAATCTGTCTCATATGAACTCTCCCAGGGTTGAATTTGCATTACATTTAAAGTTTTGGCCACAACTTTTGACAGATTCTCCCTCACCACCTCTTGGCAGATAACTTTTCATTTTCTTCTTCATTGGCACTTACCTTGGCCATTTTCCTGCTGCACTGAACTGATTTGGAGACAGTTCCACCAAATCAGTCTAGTGCTGTAATTGCTGTGAGGAATGACAAATTCACCAAGTGCTGTCCTTGTAAAAAAAAAAAAAAAAAAAAAAAAAGTGTTCTTTATGAAAACAGTGTCAGACTCTAACGAGGGCTGGAGATGGTACTGTAATTAAGCTAAGGCAGCCACCTCCTGGTTCATGCAGGAAAAACCCCCTGTGTTATATCCTAATCTTGCAAGACAGCTTTTCACCTTGACGAGAACTATCGTCACGCTTTGGTATCGAGAGATCTTGAGGCACAACATGTTGTTACACCCCTGCCATCAACAGATCCATCAGTCATCCAGGAGACTGAAGCTTATTTTTTACCTCTATGGTAATAAAATACTGGTACTGTTAGTGGTTCATGAACGCATCCAATTATATCTAAGTTCATTTTAAATGTCCAGATTCAATTCAAAAGTTAAGAAGGAACATACTTTTGTTTTAAATACGTAAATTTTCATAACTCATCTTGTTTTTATTTTAGTTACTTTATCATTATTTTGCAGAAAATGCCTTCCCTGTAAAATTACGTTTTATCTTTTTTCTTAAACCTGATCTGTCCTATAATCTGGGTTATCTTAAATGTGGGTCCATACAGCCTTTATTCCCCTTTTAGGACATATGTGTTAGCATTTGAACTTAAGATGTCCCAATCCTGATCTCAGGTATTAAATCAGAGGTGATCTTGTTTTTTTTCTCTCTCTTTTTTTTAATTGATCAGTGAGCTGTATTTTAGCCGATCTTTAGCTGTCATTGAGCATAATTTGCTGCCAAAGCATCAGTATCCCCTCACTCTCGAAGTTCACACAAACTTGAAGATTGATCTGAAAATAATAAAATAAGGTATGATACATTGATGTGACACAGCAGCCACTTAGCTATATTACAGAACACATGTAAACAGCCAGAAATGTTACAGGAATAATATCTTCCATGCAGAACCCTACAGTAACTCTCCAGGGACATACAGTCTAAAAAGGCAAACACAGGACAATCTGTTACCTTAGCATTAGCAGCTCTATGGCTTAAATGTCAGCAGTGTGGAGATGCATCCATCGGGGAAGTGAAAACAGTCCAACAACCACAAATGAATACACTTATGCACAACAATCTTTTCCTGAGGCATTCATTGTTTCCAGGCTTTAAAGGAATAGTTAAAAATCCATGTAGAGGGCGTCCAAAAAGCTTTCAGGAGACTCAGGTTTATGCTGTCTCCAGGATTCAGAGTATGTCCTGCCTCACTGGAGCTGTTCAGAACACAGACCATGACAACATGCGAGGTGATTTAAACACTAGCTCTCGGTAGTCCACGCAGAAAATGTGGGTTTTTATGGACTGATTATTTTATTTTCTAGTGTCGAATGACTCAGATCAGTCAGAGTTGACGTCCAGTTTGTGGTAAAATAAAAATCTCAATGAAAAGGGAAGAACACAAAGTAGTCGTGTCAGTGTCAATCTCCATTCTAAAAATGTGAGGCAACGCATAAGCGCTAAAATCATCAGTTCGTCAAGTGTCCGCTTGAGTCTGGCTCCGGAAATAATGGAAACCATATACACAGCGTGTGAAAAGAGCTGTTTTTACAGTAGAAATAAACATGTTCACAGTCTGGTACAGAAATGTCCTCAGATAGCTTATTTCTCCAACAGCAAAAAAAGCCGATATCCAACATATCGACCGATATCCGATATATCGGCTGATATATATAATAAATTCATTGATATACACAGGATATATACTATATATGAACACAAATTATTATATGGCCCATATGATTCAAGACGGAGACAGAACACTATTGAATTAAAACAAGGAACTTAAATTATAAAACTGTCAACATAAGAACTGTAGTGTAAACCAATGTCAATTAAAAACAAGCTGTAAACACAGTAAGTAAAAAAAAAATTAAACTGTAAACATAAAGAGCAACTTACACGACATTAAAATGTTATTCTATAGTCTTACATTAGATAATGGTGGACGTGTGAATTAACAGTAGCATTTATCTCTGTTTATCTCACAAAAAACTTTCGTGACGTTTAAATGTCGACAGTCTTACATTACATAATGGTGGATGGAGGGGCAGGGCATTCAGGCAGCGTGCAGCCCAACACACAGGAGCAGGAGCGACAGAATCTCCGTGGAGCTAATTTTTTTATAATCTGCTACATTTTAGCCGATGTTGATTAATCGGCAACAGGCATAATCGGCCCGATTAATCGGCCGATTAATCGGCCGATTAATCAAGACCGCAAGTTTGCCCAATCAGAGGCACAGCTGAGCTGATCAATTGGCAGGCACCCTACAGCTGTTGTTGAGGAGGCTCAAAGCCCACCTCATTTTCAATATGGCTGCTGCAGACAATGTGCTTCAAAACTCCATTTCAGAAAAGGACGAGTGACATCACAGAGATGACGTCTCTTTATTAAAGTCTTTGGTTGGTGTCAAAAATTACGTTTGTAGTCTTGTTTCATTTCTTGAGAGTTGTGTTCAAAGCAGCCTTGGATTTAATCTTTCTGTATCACATCCACACTAGATCAGGGGGCCTTGTTTAAAAAAAGGACGTAAAATCGATGAATCTCACTTCAAAACTAGTTGAACTGAGTTAAATGGAATTAATAAGTTGGAGAAATAGTTTAACTATCATTATTTACCATTAATTATTGTTTTAAAACAAAAAAGTGTGCCGCTCCACTTTCTTACCTCTCAAGCAACGTTTATCTCAGCAAAACCAAGTATTGGAACGGGACTCAGTATCTGCAGATATTCAGTACTAAAAAATATATCAGATAAGTATCAGGGGAAAGAAATGCTGAATGAGACATGCTTCGTTTTAACCATCTCAGTTTAGTTTTATATTTAGATTTTAGCTTAAGAATGAGGCAAAATGGTGCGTGAAATGATCTGAGAAAACTTGTAAGTGAAGGGAATACTTAAATGTACTGAAAGTCTGATGTACTCCTTTTTACAGATGGTGATTTCTTTTCCAGCAGAACAGTGTTTTTTGGCCCGGATGTGTTACATTTCTTTATGACTTTTTTTAATGTATGAGAAATATTCACATTGTGCTGTCTCACTTTTTTCTGGTCTAATGAGCTAAATTTCTTTAAAAAAATGAATAAAAAACAAAAACCAACCAATGAAAAAAGGGAGCCATGTCATGAAATAGAAGTTTGGGAAATTATCAGTAATGATTTGGAACAGATGTAAATCATTCACAATTTTAGCATCTACATTTGTTTTATAGTGTCATAACATCCAACCCTGTTTTGCTTAGCCTGAAACAAATCTTAATCCATTTCCCTTGGCTTATCCAGTGCACGAATGCCTCCTCTAAATTTCCCTTAGCATTGTGAAGTCTAACCAGAGGGCAGCATTCCCCATATATTTACTGTTGTGTGATTGTTACGGGGATTGTTTAAATGGGAGGGTTTTAGGGAATATAAAACATGGAGCAGCTGAACATGGAGTGACTATTGAAATGTCAGTGGAAGTCATGTTGGCACATTAGGGTGTATAACTGGTATTGCATCATGGGCATTTAAACAGCACATGCTTAAAGAGCATTAAAGATGCCCACAAGTTGTCTGTCACTGCTAAAAGAGGATGGTAGGAGTTTCTGCTTTTGTGGCACGTTATCAGCGTAAGATGGAAACTTGAACCCCTTTTTTATATGATCATGCATTGGAGCGATGCAGCTATCTCATCTAAATAAATGTCTCAGCGAACAAATGTTGACTGCTGTATTTTCCACCTTTAAGGATAGAAAGATCTATCCATGCTGTTTCTTTGTTTTCCTATCCAAGCATCAAAACCCTGTAAGACAAAAACAATAGAGTCGAAAATGAACACCTGTTTTTTTCAGTGCCGTAAAACACTGCTTCACTTTTAACATGTTTGCAACATTTTTTTTCTCAGAATGGCATCAGAGGATAAGACTGTGGAACCCTCTGACCAGGGACCCTCACCGCCCTCCAGCAGTGTAGGGGCCACGTCCACAGGAAGTCCTGCCCACGCAGACAAGCGACCACGTGGCAGGCCGCGAAAGGATGCTGTTGCCATCCTACCCCAGGCGCCACCCTCATCCACATCTAAGAACAGAAAGAAGTAGGTTTTCACCTTTGATATTAGAAATCATTTTACTGTGCTCTGATGATGCTGGGAAGTTTCCTATTCCTCGAAATGGACCCAGCAGTATGCTGTTGCCCAGCTAATGTAATATTAGACTTAAAGAATATATATTTCTGTTACTATGACACACTAATAACATGCTGTATTGCTGTCTTAAAACTCTATTTCCCATTATATGTAAACTGTTATTCCAGTCTGTTCCACTGGGTTGTGTTTCAGCTTTTGAAAGTTTGCAGATCTCTGATCAGGCACCCTGTTTGAGTTACACTCAGTGTCCTTGTATTAAAGGGTTTTTAACTGTATTAAAGCAGCTTGAGTTCAGGTAAGGCAAGCACAGAAATTTCTTATCTGGCTTTGTGCACAGTGTCTGGCTTCTTTGTAACTTCTGTAGCAACATATAATACAGCTTAGAGCCGCTCTGTAATATAATGCCCCCAAGGTTCTTAACTCTCTCCTTAGTCTGTCCTCTCAATCAATCTTAATACCCTGTTCCCAATGGATCGTTTAATCTGCAAGCATCCAGACGATGCGTTAATGCTTCAGTGGAAGGGAGGATGACATGGGACCAACATGAATAAGTTCATGTTGTTGATCTGGTGAAGAACAACCCATCTGCTGAACTCTTTCTTTTCTTCTGCTTGTGTTCTCAGAGAAAGTGTTGTTTCAGCCTGATTTTGAACCACAGTTATTGGTTGTGTTGGAACAGGTTTTCTGTGAACATCCACTCAAACCAAAGAAGAGAACCTAGGTGATAGACACAGCGTTTTACCACCTTTTAACCACTTCATCTTCAGTTTTTATTGAATTTTTGTTCTCAAAAGCAAAGTGTAAATGAGATTACTGGTCCCTCTGACTTGGTACTACCTATAAATTAAAATCATGCAAAATGAAATCATACCTAGCATGATTTCTCAATTACACACACTTGTAACTGAAGCTCAACAAAGCTTTGAAATATCCACATAGACCATTTTATGTGAGGACCAACTGGCTCCCTCTTTTAGTGGAAATGAGCAGCGTGGAAGTAATATTAAAATTACCAGTGATGAGTGTTAAAAGCCAGTTTGCTTGTGACAAAAGAGGATGTGTCAGAAATCTCTCTTGTAGACCTTGTTGTTGAAATTTACTAGATTTGCCCACGCTCCATCTGCTAGTCAGTCCATTTCAGACCAGCACGCTCCAGTTCAGGTTTTCCAGGCAGCACCCTCCTAGCTGGGACTACTTACCACAGCATTATTTTCACCTTTTCTTTTTTTCCTCACTCTCTCTCTCTGCTCCCTCTCTCTTCCTCCCTCCCTCCCTCCCTCCCTGTGGGGGGATAAATTGTGCAGGGTATGAGGTTGAATGTTAGTCTTGAGTGTTTGTCAGTGAAATGACTGGCTGTTTCAGTGTTGAAATCTGATGCCTTCAGCGTAGATGCATGCAGTTGAATGTTGATAATCAGTATGTAAATACGTCATCAAGACCAGCAGCCGCTCTGTGTGTCTGCACCAGACATTAATTTTCAGACAGCTAGTTGGACAATAAGATGTTACTTCTTAAAACCAACTTAAATGTCATTATTAAAAAAAAATGCTGCTGCACACTATGTTTTTAGGTCCTGGTGGATAGTGGTCAGTCGCTTTCCCCATCTCTGACTTTCATGCAGGCTAATCATGGTATTTATAGTTAAGAAAACACACTGAGGCTGTAACTAATGACTCTTGGTTGACAAACTGTTGATCATTGAAATATTAAACCAACTAATCAAATTCTGAATTGCACAATTACATCATAAAGTGCTCTACAAAAAAATCAGCAAAATAAAAGAAAGCAGCAGCAGTTGGACAGATGAGAAAAGGACATCACAAGACATGAAAATATCTTTGATTGAAGAATTCAGAAAAGCCTTCCTTTATCAGGGTTTGAAAGAAGCTAAATATGTTGACTGTCTAATTATTAATGGCAGAACTCAGAACAGTCCTGGGGTTCGTAACTGCAAAGGTTCGGTCATGGTCCAGGCCCACAAGGGGTCAAAGTGTGGGAACACAGTACGGCCTGCGGTTACACCACTCCAATATGAACCAGTCTTAAGGCACACGCGTGGCCCATTCTTGCATCATCAAGTGTCTGTTTACACAAAGTGCAGTCTCATCAGTGTCGGCACACTGGGGAACACAGAGAACATTGCTACAGCTTGTGACTTTTTGGCTTATGTTCAGCCGTTTGGGTCCAACACATCCCTGATAACCAGTTATTGTTTAAAAAATTGTCGAAAGGAGCAGTCACAGCGGGTATAAATCAAGGATTATAATTCATGCCCTTGTTGTGTATGCATGCTTGTACTGTGCCAAGCACACCTCTCCAAAGCGCGCCAAAATAGAGAAATGTACCATGCCTTAGCACGGTACACTTGTGGTCACACTGGCCAAACGAACTGGACTTGAGGGGTGAAGCATGCTTGGGCACAGTCTGGATGGCCAGTGTGACTGCGCCCTAATATATTCTGTAGCTAGTCCGTTTAAAACATTAAAAGTAATTTTGTCTGTGCCTTTTAAAATACAAGTGGAGCTGTTCTGAAGTATCTGGAGTGGGTAAAGGGACTTTCAACTAATGTCATAATGTTATTGCTGTCTGTTGCAGTAATCTAAATGAACAAATAAAAGCATGAATGATAAGAAACAGAACAGAGGGAGAGAGAAATGATCCTGTTTTAGGGGTTGGCTTGAGATGGAAATAACAGGATTTAACTGTATTTTTTTTCATAAATATCAAAATAGGGTTCTGAGTCAGTAGTCACTCCCGAAAATTAGGCTCTCATTGTAATATTGTTTGGGGGGCAAAATGTGTGATGTAGACGGTTGGAGGAGTAAGAATGACCAAAAAAGTAGGGATGTCCGGATATTACATTTTCACATCCGATACGATACCGAGACTGCAGCATTGAGTATTGTCCGATACCGATATTAATCCAACACGATATTAGCCTTAAACATGCATACTTTTATTACTTATTTTGTAGTATGTCTGTCTTGTTAGAAAAGGCTTGATTAAGTGATATTATTCAAACAAAGAACAGTAATCAGCAACAGTAGGTATGAGGAAAAACTGACCCATTTATTATTAACCAATGGGTAATAGAAATTTTACATTAAACATAAAAAATACAAGTAATTTAATAAAATAAAGAATAAATTAGAAAACCCAGAAAATAACCTAAATAAATCAAATAAAAACAGCAGGGGTGGAGTCTGGAATAGACTGCTTATATCAGAGTGCTTATATCGGAGATTTTAGATGCATTCCGTTACGATACCGATAATTTCTTTTTTGCTGATATCGGACCGATATCCGATATCAATATCGGACTGGGACACCTCTACAAAAAAGGTTAGCATTTAATGTTTCTCAGGGCTGGGGGTTAAAAAGTTATTGGACATCAAGTCTTAAATGTCAGTCCAGCAATTAATATATGATCAAACCTGATCAGATTATTGGGATGAATAATGTACAACTGTTTTTATTCTGCATATGAATGAAGAGAAGCACTATTTCCAAATGATCTGACTGCGAGGTAGCATGCAGATGGAGAACAGAAGAGGGACAAGAATAGATCCTTGAGGCACGCCATATTGGAAATAGAGAAATCCTAAACCTTTTTTCAAAAGTAAGGTATAGGATCAATGTGGTGTCAGTGTAAGGTGGGTGATTTTATATTTGTGTTGCAAGTCGACCATCGTGCTATAGTATGAGTTTGCTTCACTGTCAAATGCTCTGAGAGAAGAAAGTAGAGATCATGGCGAAAGACATTAATGGAGTGTTTCAAGGTATAAGACTTAAGTATTTGGTTTCTGTGTCAAAAATGTCATCTGACTGTTTCTCCTCATATAGTTCAATTCAAAAAGATAAACTCATCTGATTGTAGAGTTGGTACGCAGAGATACAGTTCCATTTGTAAGTTTTCTGTTTATGTCTCTTCAGCTCAATTTTCCACATTCAGAAACCTTCATAAAATCAAGTTTACGGTTAATTATGTCAAAGCCAACACTGCTGGAGGCCTCCTCTGTCATTCTTGGGGTTTTTAGCGTTGTTCCTTATCTTGGCATGGAAGTCATTTAGAGGGAGGGGTTGATTTGGCATCCAGCCATTTGTGATTTTTCTCTCCAGTGGCACTCAAAATTACCTCCCACCCCCATCCATGCATCTCCACCCTCACATCCAACCCCCTGAATCCTCCTGAGTGCCTGGAAGACAAGCTGCTCTCATCTGGCCGCTGTTTGCTCTCCCCACTTAGCATGCTAACAATTGATGTTGCCATTTAATTTGTATCCTTGACAATTACCCCTCCACATGGCGCTTCCAAGATTAGTTTAACAGGGATCCCACAGGAGGATGCTGACACTGACAGATCTCCCCTTACTGTCTGTGGAAGAAGGATGTGTGGTAGTTTGTGTGCATGCATCTGTATGACTCTGCACATTTAGGTACTGTTGGAAACGCCAACATATTTGCCAGATTTGCTGACACGGCAATCATAGTTGCACCCTCTTAACTATGGATATAAAATGTTTTTGAAAATTCAAATGACATTTTTGAAAGGGATAGCATCTTGAAAGATTTGATAGCAGGGAGTGAAGGCTAAGACACCTGTTGGTAGAGTAGCCCAGAGTAGAAATCTTTAAAAAATGTTAATGACATATTTTTGGGTCACTCAGAAATTAAGTGAGATAGCCAAAACACCATTTTTTATCTTGTGTTTTTAATAACATGTGCATATTGTCATGTTTTAGACCTGTCTATTTGGGTGGTCACTATGTTAGATTATGCAAAGGGAGCTGAGCTAAATGACACCCAATGCTGTATCTCTTTTTTCAGTCTATTGATGTAGCCCTAGTCATTGAGTCAAGGATGATGCCAGAACTTGACAAATGTTTACTCTTTCACATAGTTCCAACTTAATTACTCTGAGTGCTCTGGGTACTCATTGGTCAGAGTGAATGACGTGCTGCGGGAAGATGCCAGGCTTTCTGTCAGAACGTTGTGAGGATGTGGTCTTGGTTGTTGTTTGCCTTGACACATTGTATTGGTTAAAATGATCAGTCCTCTGGGGTTATTGAGTATTGAAACCCTATATTTTCAGAATTTGGCTAGAATCTTGCTCATAACATGTAGTTAGTTTTCGGCATTGTTGTGAAACTGCTGTAGCAGGAAGTTTTAGAGTTGATATGAGTTCCTACTGCTTGACCAAATATCTGACTTCTAGTGATGCACACACTGGCTGTATAAAAAATGAACATAGCATCTGTGACAACACACATCTGTTTCTGATGAGTTGTTTTGAAGCCTATCATCGATGGGTTCATATTGGAATGCTGAACTCAACCAAGCTTTGAGGCAAAGGGGCAGCTTGGATCATAGTGTTTCATCCTTAATACTTTATACTAGGGATGCACGATATTGGATTTTTGCCGATATCCGATATGCCGATATATCGAAATCCCTTTTGGCCGATACCGATACTGATAATCACAAGTTTGTTTGTTTTTTTCACTGTAAAGAAAGCTAAGTCTATCCTGTACTGGCATTTATATGTTACTCTTATTGTGACGGTCTTATTTGTTTAAGAAACACACATAAAACAAGACAAAAAAACATTTGATTTTACCATAAATAAGAAATGTATTATTTTTTCAAACTCAAGACATTAAGTATTGAAATACAGAAAAATAATTTCTTTAGATCACATGAACTTTAAATGTACAATGCATTTTTAAACATAACCAAGTTGCATGTGATTATTTTAGAGCTACTGTAACAACCTGGTGACAGACACAGAGCTCTGCAGTGCAGATAAATGAAGTGCTACATTTTATTCAAGGAGCTTATTTTTCAGATGGAAAATAATAATAATCCTAACTGAATAGCACCTTATCGGCTGTGCATATCGACAGAAATTTTCATATCTGTCGATACCGATAAACATGTTTTTAAGCTTTTATCAGCCGATACCTACATTGTGCCGATAATATCGTGCATCCCTACTTTTTACTGAATATCTTCAAACACATTAGTGGAAGGATGCAGTGCTCTGGGATGTGTTGGAAAAACGGAATATAAAAGTGTACTCCAGATTTAAAAGCAAAAGAATAATTGATGTATCTTATCTGGTTTCCAATCTACTGTCAATCAAAATGTTATAGTGCAGTTGCTCCTACGCTAGGTGGCGCACTATGCTATAGGGCTGGATCAGTATGCTTTTCTCTTGATTTGGTTCTTTTGCGATTTTTGGGGTGACAATTTGATTTAAATGGCGATCCTTTTTTTTTTTTTTTTTGCAATTTTTAATTTTCTTTTTTAACACCAGATCAAGTGAAAAAGTTGAATGATGATGATGTTTACTGACTACATCAGGAGCCATATTTTCCCCTAAAAACTGCATATCACATGCGGTTCAGCTTTTAGTTTTTATTTAGGGGATCTGATATCTCCACTTATTTCCAACCAAGTTTATAAACAGAGACTAAAATGACAGACTTAAATTTGAAAAAAAAAAAAATTGAATACAATTTAAAATCGTTAAAAAATCCTGATACTACAACACATCAATTTTTTCTCTCCTATCTCTGCTATGCTGGGCAGCACACTGCACTGGGTGCTTTTGAGTTAATTACCAACCTATTATCATATTATTCATGATGTTTAAATTCATAAAATCATAATCAAAAACCATATTTTTTCAAAGAATTTTAAATGTGTGATGATGTTAATATGAAGCGTACACTTTTCAGCTCTTGGGTACGAGCAGCAGGCAGTTATGATTTGCTCGTTACCCTAACTGAACTGCACAGGCTTGGATATTGTACTCTTTGATGATGTAAGTTTAAGCACCTCTTTACTCACATGTTCCAGTCTTTACCTGAATTTTCAGGGCACACTCATTCAGATTAGCCCTGCCTCCATGTATTAACTCCACACACGACTGCTTTGTTTTGTACTCCCTCCCCTCTACCACCCATTTCTCCTTGCCCAGTGGCTTGAGTGCCTCCATTAAAAATCAGTGACAGCTGTGACGATATTTAACTAATTCATGACTGCACTGCTGCTCGCCCCCCTCAAGAGTCAAAATATGGTACTTTTTCTTCTCTTTTTCTTGTATTCTCTTTCATTGCCTCTGTTTATTTGTTTGTGTTTTTTCCTAACCCTAGGGGTCGCACCAGAGGGAGGGCTGTTTTGGATGAGGAAGACAGCATGGATGGGACTGAGATAACAGAGTCCACAGGCCTTCAGGACACAGGTGAGACCCTGCACAGCCCCCTTTTCGCACACGCTGGTCATGTCAGGAGCTGTATAAGACTTGAACTTGCTCTTCCAGGCAGCTGCATGCAGAGAGTGCTTCAAAAGGCTATTTCTGTTAAGGTAGAGGAGTCTCCCTCTCCTGGAGAAAGGATGGATGAGAGCTTTTTCTTGGCACCCTGTGTGTCTACTTCAGGGCTATAATTGAAAGGGTTTAGCTTGAGCTGTGAAGCTGCAGTGGGTGTGTATTTTTTTTCCTCCCCTTACTGCTTCCATCTCTCCTCCTGCTTCGAGATTGGCATTGAGGTGCAGTGGGAAAGAGCCCAAGGCTAATGCCCTCTAAAAGCTTTTTAAAATCCCATCAGTCTCTCCAGACCCATTTATGTGCTTTTTTATGTGTGTACATCACATCACGTGATCATCGCTCCCATTCTCATACATCTCTGTGCTACCCTGTTGCTGTGCTGCAGATATTGGGGAGTGAAATTTTGCCTGTGGCTGGCATCACTTACATTAGCTGTGTGTTAAGTGACATAAAACATGGAATAATAAGGATTTTTTGATTAGTTCAAATATGTTATTCTCTTCTGATTTATTTTAGGAAGTGTGCATGCGCGTGAGTTTGCCTAGAGAGTCTGATCTCATATCTACAGCAGACACATTAGGTCCCTTGTGGTCCCTGTTTTTGCCCCCAGGCACTTGTCAAAGTGAAACCTACAGTTTCTTTACAGTCCTGTCTCTGTGGTGATGTGTGCAGCTGAGGTCATCTTTGCTTTTGAAAGGGTCAGACTTAGGTTCCTGTTGATATGATGTATAACATTTTTCTCCCTCACATGTACACTGTAGCCTAAATGTTTAATGTTAATCGTCTCTGTACAAGTTTTAAATATAAATGAACCAGATGACATACTGTAATCTATGTTCATTTTGAAAATTTAAGATCAGACATGTTTAAATTAATAACTAAGCTGCTGCCAAATATTTAGTCTTATTAACACAGTTACACAATGTCTGACTCCTTCGTCGTATCACAAAGCTGTATTAAGTCTTCTACAGGTGCCTTTGTGATTCAGTCACTATGAGGCTGAATTTCTCCTTGTGTAATTTGGTTGGATGACACTGACTCATCCCACTATTAGCCTAATTACATCAATGAAATGTTAATAAAATTTTGCATGGCCTGAAGTCTCAGTGAGAGATACATTGGGAAGTTGTTTTGAATGATTAGCGTGGTGAATTGAGTCTTTTTTTTGCAATTCAGATCAAAAGCGCTCATGATAGTGACCAAATTGGGTTTAGCTGCATTTAGTCCAAAAGAATTTCCCCATTAAAGTCAAACCCCACTTTTTGAGACAGTTTGCTGCTACGACTCTTGTTTTCTTTCCTCCCTGCCTCAGTTGTAATTGCCATTCTGTACAAGAGTGAGATGTTCCCTGTGGGTTCAGTGTAATCAGTGCTGGAGCATATGGTTCCCATATTTTAACATCCGTTTTGCTAATAAAGGATGTGTTATTGACCTGGAGGAAACTGACTAGAATACAATCAACCTGCCCTTAGACAGCTTGTATTGGTGAGAAACTGCTTGCTGATTTTTTTTTTCACTCATAATTTCTCATGTATCCCAGAGTTGATAGGTCAAAGTTGAGATGGTTCTATCTAGATTTAACGCTGACTTCTACTTTTTTTATTTTATTTGCTCTCCATCAGAGACGCTGATCCAGCCAGTGGAAACTGAGGAATTGGTGACCACTGAGGTACCAGAGGAGGACAAGCCCTCTTCCCCTCTGGCCCAGAGCCCTCCAGCCGAGTGTCCAGCAGGACCATCTGTCCCAGCGAGGAGGGAAGTCAAAAGCAGGTTGGAAACACTAAACTTAATCTGAACCATTATGTTTTGAAATATAGCAACCCCTGTGTGTTTACCCTTCTTTTATCCATATCTAATAGGAAAAAAAAAACATTGGAACACAACTTTGCATTCCTGTTTTGCTATGCTGTATGCTGTTTACCCCACATGCATGGTGAAATTTAAATGGGATCATCAGCTGGTGGAGGCTTCTCCCAGGTGCCACTCTGTTAAAGGTTGTAATCAATCTCCTGGTCTGTCTCTGCTATCAATGTTAGTGATGGAGGGCAGACCAGCAACGTCTCCTGGGATCTTATTAACAAGGCCATCGTATGCTTTAAAAGTGATAAATATTTATCACACATTTTATATCTTAACTTTCCAGCTCTTGGCAACTTTTCTGTGACTTTGTCTTCAAACGCTCTGACACATGTAGTATGAAACACTTGTATATAACGGTAGAATCATATGGTGATTCTTTAAAAGAGCATTAGTGGTATAAACTGTTGCATGCTAAGCTTAAAGTGATACTCCGGGATGGAACAAGTTGGGTCCTATCACAAGGTTTAGGGCAGAAATTACCCCTACAGCAGTGTTTTTGTGCAGCAGAAGCCCAGGGCGCTTGCACCAAACACCCCCTCCCTGCTCCTCTGCCGGTTTCCTCTGCATTCAGACGGGACCAATTTTTACTTGACCAAAAACACAAATAAACGGACTCCCACCGAAAAAAATCTGATATCAGTCTGCATTCAGGCTTTATTCAGAGAATTTTCAGCGCGTTACTTTCACACAAAAACATCACTAAATAAGACTCTAGTTCTCATTAGTTTGCATTACAGCTGGCTACAAGGCACTCGCCGCTTGGTGTATCAGTCCGCACTCGCAGCGTGCCAGATATAAACAGACGCAGGTAGTCTGCCAGGACGAAGAGACACGATGAGAACTAGAGCCTTATTTAGCGGTGTTTTTGTGTGAAAGTAACGCACTAAAAATTCTCTAGATAAAGCGTGGATGCAGACCAAGACTGATATCAGACTTTTTCGGTGGGAGTCCTTTTATTTGTGTTTTTGGTCAAGTAAAATATGGCCCCGTCTGAGTGCAGAGGAAACCGGCAGAGGAGCAGGGAGGGGGTGTTTGGTGCGAGCGCTCTGGGCTTCTGCTGCACAAAAACACTGCTGTAGGGGTAATTTCTGCCCTAAACCTTGTGATAGGACCCAACTTGTTCCATCCCTGAGTATCACTTTAATGAAACAAATATTATGGCTGTTTGCTATGTAACACATGGATTGCACAAGATTTTCTATGTATGTTTGTGTGGGAACAGTTTTATCTGGGTGCGTTTGCACTAAATGTAGACCCTCATACGTGTGCCAGTACCCAGGCGGTCTCAGAGGAAAGAGGCCTTAATTCATGATGACATATGTGCTGTTTTATTAAGCCACAATAGGTATATATAATTAAACACCCACTTTCTTTGTTTCAGTGAGCGTCTCTGTGCCTTCTGTTACTGTGGTGGCCGTAGCCTGCTGGGTCAGGGGGAGCTGCGAGTATTCAGCACCACACTCAGCCATGAGGGTGGAGGAGAGTCACCGAGCGAAAGCAGCGATGGCGATAAAACCACTCAGCCAAAAATGGCAGGAGAGACCACCTCAGGACAGAGGGAGAAGACAAGGTAAAACGGCCTGGCTGACACTGGCGTGACTGAAGTTAGTCCAGACAGCGTGATGTGCCTGTGGTTAGCTCCTCCTTATCACTAGGTTGTGTCGTCATTCTTCATCAAAAGGCGGAATAATTACTTTGCCCTTTGCAGTCAGTGTCCCCACACTCAGGTGTTGCCTCAGCAGGTGAAAGGTGCACGTGAGCCTTTTCCCGTGCGTATGTGTCTGAGCCCTCACATTTTTGCACTCACTGCCAACAAAGAACCCTCCTCGGACTCTCTGGAGAACAGCCTAATTTGTTTTGCCCCTTTGGAACCAATTGGGCGTCTCTCTAGGCTCCCAGTGACGTAATGGGCAGTGGGAGCAGTATGACTCTGGCCTCATGCCAAGCCAACCAGTAGCCGCTGTGTTGCTGCACTGTGATTGGTCATGGGGGCTGGTCATCTGTTAAGCCACACAGAGGCATGGTAGAGAGCACAGGCCAGGAGGAGAAATTATATATTGATTTGTTAGAGAGGCAGAGGTGGAGGATTGAGTGGAAAAAGTATGGAAAAGTGAGAAGGTGGGAAAAGATCATTTCATAAAGGGTGATGAAACTTCGTCTGTGAACAATAAGCTGTCAGCTCTGCTTCTGTCATGAGTGTGCCATCATGCTTCCAGACACCGGTCTCTTGATTTTGGCCATTGCTTTGTTTACTGGAACTTGGGTCCTTTTTAAATGCTAATGCTCCCTCTCCACATTTTCCGCATGCTATGCAGCTCACTAGTTCAAGCCAGGGACTGGGGGAAACACATCCTTTTCAACAGATTTTATGAGACAGAACAGCCAGCCTCTTGTGCACACACCAAACAAGATGGCCCTCTTCTTCTTCCTCCTCCTCCTCCTCCCTTTCCTCCTCCTCCTCTCCCTCCTCCCCCACAGCCTTTTTATTTGCTCTCTAACATTTTCCCCCAGCTCATTCTCTGTCTTCGTATCTTCGCTTTTGAAAAAAAGAGAAAAAAAAAAGCACATCATCCTCCAGATTTATGCCTCTACTCTTAGTTCATTCCTAGGTTGATTCGGGCTGTCTATTTCCTGCATAGAATATCTTTTAGCTGTCCTTTGGTGATGCTTAGCTTTCTCTGTAAACCTTTTCCTTTGTTTCAGTGGGTCTGAATGCTGCCAGGAAGAACCAGACCCAACAAGTCGATTTTGGGATGAGCTCTCTCATGTTGGCCTTCCACAAGATCTCAATGTCCAGTCTCTCTTTGAGTCAGGTAAGCTCTATCTATGTAGCATCAGTTGACACTTCTCTAATATAATGATACAGAATTTGCATAAAAGATCTATTTGATTTGAATTTTTGCCAACATCATAGCTACTATTTTCTACTATTTCAGGGCAATGCTGGGCACATCAGAGTTGTGCCTTGTGGTCCGAAGGTGTTTGTGAGGGCGAGGGACAATCTCTGCTTAATGTGGACAGAGCCATTGACTCAGGGAGCACAAAGGTGAGTCATGGGAGAACATCTGAGGACTAATAGGTGTTAACACCATCTTAATGTGTTGGGGCAGCAGGGAGGGACTGCTTCAGTGAGGCACAGCAAACCTGATGGATCAGACTGGCTGGTAAAGGTCGGCCCGGCAGCGTGGATCTCTCAGCTGTGAAATGGAAAAGGTCACGCCACTCAACAGAGCTGAGCTCCCATGGCAGCTTAGCTCTCAGTGTTAGCAGCAGCACAGCTCGCAGCTCTTCGATTGCATTTGCAGCCCATTGGTTGTGTGGCCCATCAGCAAGTCTTCCACTTGATCTCCGGAGTGGCTATTACTGCACACTTATAGCACCAAGAGAGACGGGGTGACTGGGATTCTGTCATGAATGTGATCATCAGGGGCAAAATACAGAGTTTAAACAGGGGGTTGGAGCCTAAGCTGAGAAATCTAATGACTACTTTTCCCAAAGAGACATTAGAGGATAAAATACCATCTTTAACATAAGCTGAATCATTCATAAAAAATGTAATAGACATGTTTTAGACTTTGATGTTTCTGTCACTGTTCAGGGACTTTATTAATTATAGGGGCAGGCAGATGAGGACATTTCAGACATATTTGATGATCCATCTCTCTCCTCTTTCTCTGCCTCTCTATCTGCAGCACTGTGCATACTGTAAGCGCCTTGGAGCATCCATTAAGTGCTGTGCTGAAGGATGTGCTCAACTCTACCATTACCCCTGTGCGGGGGCAGCTGGGACCTTTCAGGATATCAGGAGTCTGTCACTCCTCTGCCCAGAGCACAGTGAATTGGCCATTCACAAATGTAAGTTTACTTCATTTAGATTTGTTGATATAAAACCGTTATTTTTATTATTAACTAAAAAACATTGTATCCACTCTTTTGTCCATGTGTGATCGCCTCTCTGATTTTCTTCTATTTTCCTGCCTCCAGTTGTGGACGATGTAAATTGCGCACTATGTGACAGCCCAGGGGACCTACTGGACCAGCTCTTCTGCACCAGTTGTGGTCAGCATTACCACGGGATATGCCTGGACATGGCCGTGACCCCTCTAAGGAGGGCAGGATGGCAGTGCCCTGAGTGCAAAATCTGCCAGACTTGCAAGTGAGTCAGCCCCTTCTCCCCCCCGCCTAAATAATACATCTCCGTCTGAACGTTTCTGTGCTCTCCAGCTTTTCGTCCACTCTTCGTCTTACTTATTTTCTCGATAGCTACCAGGCATGGTGCTTACTGCTGGTTTGTTTACCACTGGGGCTTGAGAGGAGCTAACTGGATGTTGCACCCCGCAGCTCAGTCTTGTAACCTTTGACCTTATTTAAACAGCACAGGAGCTTAATCAGTCCTGTCTGCCTGAGGTGAACACTATCCGTTGAGTTTTCGATTTTAAATTTACATAGAGAGCCCCAGTAGCATTTTATTACTGCATTGCATGGTATTTTTTAAGACAGGAACGTGTTCATGATTTTTGTCAGAAACTTTGGTGACTTGCCTAAGATTTCTCTTTCTATAACAAAACATATTTTTGATGGACCACTGCAGGGTTTCCGCTGCATGTAAATGATCGTAGTCCTCCACAGTTTAAAAAAATCCTGGAGGAAACCCTTTACTGATATCAGGACTTTTGATTCGGAAGCCTAAACAATTTTAAATAAGTCTAGTATTAATAAAAGAAGTTTGGAAACTGCCACTTGTTTGTTTTCAGTCAGCTTGTCTTTTTTTTTACAGCCAATTCTAAAGCCTTACTCATTTCCAGCCTTAAAATTAGTAACCTACAACCCACACGTATTGTGAAGCACAGAAACATTCAAGCATATCTCTCTGCTGGGTTCATATTTTGGCATACCAAAAGTGACACTGGGAAAATAGTTCCTTTGTTCACCTACTTTGACCACTCCAATTCTCAGCAGCCACTCATCCCAGTGTTAATTCTGCAAACAAGCAGCTGGGAATTATAAAGTGTTGGCAAGAAATATGCTTGAATTTGCTCTCAGAAAATCCTCCTGCATGTAATGCAGAAATATTGAGGGCAGACATTGCTTCTTTTAGGAGGAGGAGGCTTGTTCTCTTTTACCTCATGCATTCATTAATTCTTTCACATCAGTATAAATGGAAGCGACATTTTCCTTAAGACTGATAACCAATTCAGTTGAAACGTCAGACCAGTTCAAAGAAAGAAATGAAAGTCTCTTGAAATTTCCCTGCTGTTGTTGTGCACTACTGAAAGAATCAAAGAGTTGATGTGCTCAGCTGAGAGGTTAAAAACCATAATCTTAAAGTAAATGAGCAGTGTATCAAAGTCTTTTGCTGTTCTCTTTAGAAAACCGCTTTTCTGTGTTTGTAGGAACCCAGGGGAGGACACTAAAATGCTGGTGTGTGACATGTGTGACAAAGGCTACCACACCTTCTGTCTCCAACCTGCTATGGACTCTCTGCCCACCAACGGCTGGAGATGTAAGGTAGGAAAGGCTTTATGATGCTGGACAGAATATTTTGTTGGGTATAACACTTGGGCTACTCTGGCTGGCAACTGAGAAAAATTGGACCAACCAAGTGAACAAGATAATCCTAATTGTTGTTGCAAACAGGAATCAAGCGGATTATTTTATAAAACTGTAACATTCATTTGGATATGAATCACGATATGAGTTCTAACTCAGGCATATCTGTCTACCACCCTTAAGCATATGACTTTATCGAGTGGTGTGTATTTGTGCTTCCTGTGGTAAAGTGACTCACACTTGCTGATCTTTCAAAGGCTTCAGTTTGGCGTCAGTGCCTTGAGAAAGCATATTATATATGTGTGTGCATAGCGATCACACGCACCCCCTCAGAGCGGTTTCACCCAACAGCCCCCGATAGGGTAAATGGTGTACTTGTCATTCAGGCGGCAGGTTAACCCAGATTGTTCCCGCAGTCGGTGGAGGTCGCAGCAATAGAGCCAGTAGGCGACGATAGGTCCTTGCACTTGGCTTCTCTATCTGACTCAGCACATGAAGACAACCAGCCCACTCACTCCTCCTGGGCGCTCACCATCAAACCCCATCCCTCCTCAGACTGTAGATCAGACTGTAGATAGTTCAGTTGTGCTGCAGAAGGTCAAAGCAAACAATAATCTGTTTTCACTTATAATGCTCTGTCAAGTTCCTGTGGATGATTTCCGTCCATTGATTGGCTGGTTTGTGTTTTGATTTAGAAAATGGAGATTTAGTGTCACAAGTCTTTATTGTATTTTCTACTTTTTTTAAGTCTGACATATTTTCCTTGTACTAAAACCAAACATATTACAAGGATATCTCTCAACATCCTGGTATTGGAAACAGTTATTAGGAGTATATTTATCTAAAAGTTGCCCAACATTCATTGTTTAAACGTTTTTTACTCAGTCTAAAATTGGGATATCTTAACAAAATATGGCTTTTGCAATTATTGCTCAATTGTAGCTAAGACTTTTTGTATTTTTCTTTTTCAGTGTGTCATGATATTCTGCAGTTGAAAAGAAGTGTCCTGAGTTGTGACACGAAGGCTTTGTCAAATTTCTGGCAGCCTCTCTTCATTACCAGTATGAGCAAAATACTCAACTCCAAAAAGCTGTTTTAAAAGAACAGCAGCACTTCAGAGGCCTGTCACTGAAATAGAAGCCAAATGAACACGTTTTTAACCCAAAGCGGCTCTGCCTGCTGGTGCACGCTGTCAATGTGGGTATCTCATCAAAAACACAGGCTGCCATGGATTTTGCTTGTGCTTCTCTGTGGCTCTGGCGCTCACAGCGCTGCGCTCAACCAAACTGTTCCAGTGCTTTTTGAAGAGCAGTGGGACTTTTGTCAGCTTGCAAAGCTGTGCTCCATGTTTGGATTAATGGCAACCTGCTTTGATTTAAAGTGTCGGCCATTTGTAACTCTACTTGGCAGAATGTTGCAGCCAGTCATGGAGCGATGTAGCCAGAACTCGATTTATATGGTGCCAGTGTTTGAAAAAGTTTGATTCTTTTAAGTCTAAAATAAGTCAGGAACGTGTTCAATATTTATATGTTTGCACTGGTGGTATTTATTAAATTCTGGTATTTAACAAATTGCCTCATAAATCCATGGCATAGAGGTCCATAAACACTGATTTTGTGTTTCAGTCATATTCCCCCTATTCTGCTTCAAAAACGTTGCCAGAAAACCACAGACATGCAGACTTGACAAATGCTTATTTCCCAATTATGTCATTGAGGTCCAAATCAGAATAGCAGTTAACCTCACCTTGGACGTGAATGGCTATCAATGCTATATAACTAAAAGCCTCATTTACTTCTCAGAACTGCAGAGTATGCATCCAATGTGGAACACGAACCAGCAGGCTATGGCACCACACCAGCCTGCTGTGTGAGAACTGCGTCCAAAACCAGGACCCCGCTCTGTGCTGTCCTACATGTGCCTGCATCCTGGACCCTGAGCATCAAAAAGACTTACTCCTCTGCCACACTTGTAAAAGGTACAGAACATTTGTTTAACTCTCCTTTTCTTGTCTATATTTTATTTATCTACATAAGGAAACAGAAGAAAGTGACTGTAATTGATGTGTCACATTTTAAGATTTCAGATAGCCATTCCTTAACATTCCTCTGCACTTCTTTCAGATGGTTACACCTGGAGTGTGAGCGTCAGAACTCAGGCCAAGCAGAAATCCACCCCAGAGAGGACTATGTTTGTTCCAACTGCAGGTCTCCTGCTGCAGAGCAGCCGCTACAGGCAGAGGATATGGACACCGGCCCAGAGCTCAGCCCTCAGCCAGCCTCCATGCACACAGACTCTGAGACTGGCCTACAGCTGGCTAAAAAGCACACGGACCTAGAATCTGGCACTCAGCTGCCTCCTGAAATGCACAATGACCCCAAACCGGAATTACTCGCTGTTCCATTGCACTCAGATCCAGAGCCTGTTCAGGCTACCGTCCAGGAGGAGAAGCTGGCCACGTCAGCCCAGAAGCCTGGTGGGTCTTTGTTCCAAAAAGGTTAGATTATACACTGGGAGTTGACTCCTCAGATCTCTATCCTCGTATTATCTTGAAGTCTTTATTTCCCTCTGTACTCAAGTGCCCCTCCTGAGAATCCAATCTGTTTTATCAGCATATTAATCACATCTTGTTATTGCAAGGATGAGCCAAGAATGTTACTCTTTTGATTTTACCACACCATACACACAGGGACCAGGTTATGATATTGAAAATGAAAGAGAATCTTTGTAGTTCAGGGTCCATTCATTCAGCCTCCAGCCATGCAGAAGGACTTAAAAGTTTTGGCCATGCAACACAAAATCGGGCTGTAATGTCAGCACTGATGAAGTTTTGAAAGTCGCAGTTGTTGCAGATGAAAGGGCTGGGAGTTGTTTGGACTCAGACCAGAGAGAAGCACTCTCTCTTTTATTTGGAGGATTTTCTGAGGACTCCCCAATAACCAGATGGTGTCCTACTAGCGGCAGATTAAAGCCACTGCTTTGTCTTTGTAACTTTTGTGTTTTGAAAATTAAAAGTACTTTGTTTCTCCTTCCTGTCTCCTGGGGAGGTGGTGTGTGCTGCCAGTCTATAAGAATAGGAAGTTAATACTTCAGAGTGGCTTTTCTTTAGGTTTCACTCCGTTGCATAGCTTAGTAGGCTACACAGAAGTTGAAGCAGAGTGGAAAGAGATTGACACATGAGGCAGCTGCCTATGATACATCAGCTTTTTATCTTTGTTTCAGTCAAAAGACCTCTGAGCCTGAGATGATTTATGCTGTTGAGTTAGGTTCATTTTTTTAATTTTGAAGGTAACTTAATAAGATCTGACTTCTTTATGATAAACCATAGCCCCTAAAATAGTCAACCTAGATTGAATGGCTAATGAATGGCAATTGCTGGTGTATTGGCTGACAAACTATGTGACAGATGAGCTATTGCTGCTCTTTGAATTTTCCTCAACATCAGGTTACCCGGTTTAATTTAACAGAACCTTTGAAGTTTTGTACCACAGATGAAGATTGCTCAAGGGGTTATGTGTTTTCTTTATTCACTGATGGACTACAACCATGTGCATTGCATAGCCATGCCATTTGCTGTGCAACCAACCTTGTTCATTCACTTTGAACCAGTTGATGGAAAAGCACCTTATCCCCATTTATGGACTCCAGTGTTTCTCCCAATTATACGGCCTAGCAGGGGTCCTCACCTGTTTTTGGTTTGATTTAAAGATTGATCTTCTTCATGTCGGAGCTAAAACAATGCTTAAAATTTATTAGACTGGCTGTTAAAGTAGACTAGTTGTTAAAGTAGAAAGAGAAGTTGAAGAGAATAAGTAGTAATAATTTGTGTACACACCCTGGCCACCCCTACCTATGCTGCTGCCGTCATTGTGCCACCCAAGCCTGAAGGTCTGGACACACCCCTGTACAGATGCTCATAGTAGCAGTGTGGTACAAAAGCTAACAGGCTTTCAAGATTTTTCACCAAAAGCTGGAGGAAAACAATGATAATTTTTTTTAAAGAATGGGAGGAAAGATGGCCAAAATACAACTTCTGTCCTAATGAGCCAGCAGAAAGGTGACTACAGTAGGAGCGGAAAGGGTATTAATGATCAGCTGGTGCGTTATGTGAGCGTGTGAATTCATAGCCCAAGCACAGCACTGATCAGCATTACAGTCTCCCCAAAACTGATCAGGATGAATGTAAACCGCACAGTTTGACAGGGAGCATTTCTGCTTGTACTGATTTATTTGTTAACTTAAACACAGAAATAGCAATAGAACTAAACTAAAGAAAACATAGTTAGATGATAACATGTATTTCTATCAAACTAAGTGTGAAATCAACGGTCTCCAGTAACTGTTTCAGCGTTACTGTGCACGTCTTTTTTAACTGGGGTGGATCTCCGCCATGCAAGATGCAGAAAGCAGAGAGTTGTAAACGTGCTACCATGTAGAGACAGAAAAAGCACAAGATAAAATACTTAAGGATGTTACGTTTGTTTAATGAAAGAAGAAGGTATAGGAAAGGTAACCTCAACTTTTGATGTGATTTGGTGCTACAAAAGCCCCGTTTCTACCAAGCGGTTCAGTTTGGTCCCCCTCGGCGTAGCACACGTTTAATTGCATGTCCGCTGCCTAATCGCAGGATAGATCCCAAAATAACCAAGACGAGCCATCCCATTTTTTGAGACCCTTCCGAAGGGGTGCCAAACTGAAACGATCCGATCCCAGAAGGTGGAGCTACGACACTGCAGTCTGTTGATTGGTTGAAAGAATCGTCACTTACTGTGTGACAGCGGCTGTATTTCTCCTTGCGGCACACAGTCTTCTCTGAAACAAAACTTTATTAACAAAGAGCCACATGCCAATCACAAAGATGACGAATTGCTGAATGTCTCCCATAGCTATTATTTCACTGATGCGGCCATCGTCATCTGGCTTACAGACCTCCTACCACAAGGGGACACTGAGCTCCCCTAATTTAATTGTAGACACTAGACTTTTCAGTATTTTGCCTAATGGTTACTCACATCTATTCGCTAACAATGCTTTGACCTGGTGATGCTGGTACAGCTGCACAAATTTCAGAGCTGCATCTCCGCTCTACCCTGTGTGCGCTGTGCCTGCTGTAGAGCTGTGGAGTTTCAGTGAAATCAACCCGTGAGCTGGAGATGCTAGTGGTAGCTCCGCTGCCCACTCTGTCTAGACAGCAGACTCCACTGGCAGTAGAGACTGGAAAGGAATAGTATGATGGTGATGTTATTAGATCCCCTGTTTGCAAACCTGCCTGGGAGCTACACTGGCTCATTCATGAGTGCTCACACAGCTTGCAAGCTCACTGTACACATGGGCTCTCGTTTTACTAGCTGTTTCCTGTGGTCATGAACTGCCTCATCATTGGATTCAGCTTGCAATGTGATGCTTTCTTCTCTGTAGTTTTGAAGTCATGTGGTCTATTCTTGATCCCAGTATGAGTTGTAGAGAAGACTTTTAAAGCTTTATGTTTGGTACCTTAAAAAAAGTTACCCTACAAATGTCAGAATACTCTCAGTCCCCTGGAGGATATCTTTATAAAGCTTGACTTTATATCTTCCGATTGGCATTGTTATGTGAGATCATGCCTACGCTGCCAACCGCCCACACTTTTAATGTAATTAAAAGTCATTAACTGGTCTTTTAGCACCCGCCAGGATTCTCCAGCACTCAGGGTTTAACAGCAGGCTATCTGTGACTCAACTCACAGATGCAGTTGGATCCGTTCCGCGACTGCAAGACGGACCCAAATTTAGTCCTCTGCTGCATTAATGAAAGCCGTGTACTTATCTCACCCATCACCTTATTCACTGTAGGAGATATAGGAAGCTGGGGGTTGATATGAATGAGTATGTGTGTTCAGCTTGGTCAATAGTTGAAGGCTGGAGATGCTTGGAGGGCCGTCTCCTAATTGACTTTCTGGCATCAGCACCGGATGAGCACCTGCAAGCTGCACAGCCATGAGCTCAGAGCACACAGACCCTGGGATGTTGGTTGTCATGGTTACTCCCTTCCCTGGCAGAGATGCTTAGCAGGTGCATGTGCGTGTCAGGATCAGTGTGACATGGGAACTTGTGGATTGAAATGGGGGGTGCCTCGTTAAGACTAGGCTATCTGTACGGTCAGAGGCCCTCTGGCAGTGTATTGGCTCGGCATGTGGATGCCTAATAGCCAGGAATGACTAGTTCTATTCATAGCAGACTAGTCAAATGCTCTGTGGTCTATAATACAAAACCAAATGAAGAGAGGATTGGGAGGCACACTTCGCAACCTAGTAGAAATAGAGAGCTGAAACACTACATAAATATTTTGCAGTCGTCTAAGTTTAAAGGCTCACCTTGTTTGGGTCTGATTTTAGAAATACAGCTAACAGTTTGGTCACTCCCTTTTCAGGCTGATGCTGTGATAAAGTAAATATACAACTCAAGATTATATCTATAGCCAAATGTGATATATTCTTTTAATTTAAGCTTTTGACCCATACAAAATTCCCTCTCTCTGTTTGCTTAAAAGATATATTGCCTAATTTTGTCTTTGTCTGAAAGAATTCTAAAAGGAGAAAGTCCATGACTTATTTTGACAGTAAAATCAGTAGCAGATAAGTGAAATGTTGTGTCCAAAGAATGGGAACAAACAGGAAAATCTCAGTTCTCCAAGTCTGTTTGATTACTAAGCATGAAAAACTCTGCAGAGTCCCTTTCTTTATTCTCTGAGCTCTCTGTCTCTATGTTCAAGCCTTTTCAGTCTTATCAGTGTTTGTTAAAAATGTGCAATTTTTTATGTGTAATTATTTAAGATCTTCTTTTTGATTATACATTTTCTTAATTGCAGAAGTCTCAGTGGAAGCAGACGTTGAAAGGAAGGTGATAGAAACGTCTGTCAACGAAATCTTAACAGAATTCAAACCAGGTTTGTACACTTACGTTGTCTGTTCAGTTCTTCATTGTCACTGTTTCATACTTTAAAGTGATACTCCGGGATGGAACAAGTTGGGTCCTATCACAAGGTTTAGGGCAGAAATTACCCCTACAGCAGTGTTTTTGTGCAGCAGAAGCCCAGGGCGCACGCACCAAACACCCCCTCCCTGCTCCTCTGCCAGTTTCCTCTGCACTCAGACGGGGCCAATTTTTACTTGACCAAAAACACAAATAAACGGACTCCCACTGAAAAAATCTGATATCGGTCTGCATTCACGCTTTATTTAGAGAATTTTCAGCGCGTTACTTTCACACAAAAACACAGCTAAATAAGGCTCTAGTTCTCATTGTGTCTCTTCGTCCTGGCAGACTACCTGCGTTTGTTTATATCTGGCACGCTGTGGACTGATACACTAAGCAGCGAGCGTCTCGTAGCCAGCTGTGGCTCTGCAGCGGAGGTAGCGCCTGTTTTACGACACAATGAGATTTTTTCAGTGGGAGTCCGTTTATTTGTGTTTTTTGTCAAGTAAAAAATGGCCCCGTCTGAGTGCAGAGGAAACCGGCAGAGGAGCAGGGAGGGGGTGTTTGGTGCGTGCGCCCTGGGCTTCTGCTGCACAAAAACACTGCTGTAGGGGTAATTTCTGCCTTAAACCTTGTGATAGGACCCAACTTGTTCCATCCCGGAGTATCACTTTACTGCAGCTGTAGGCATACAGATGTCCTGTAGAATTGTATGGAAGAAGCCATGCAAGAAGCCTGTTCATTGTTTTTAAAATCTTTTCATGCCCTTTTTACCACTCTTTATTTCTTTCTACAGAAACTAAACCAGCAGCTAGAGTCCAGTCTACAGAGAGTCCTGGGTCTTTGGGGACTCTCAGGCAGGAGTCTGAGTCTTTCCCAGTCCAGGTCCATATGGATACACTACAGACAGAGGATACCACTTTACAAATGAAGCCAGCAAAGACAGAGGCCTGCCCTGAGCAAGGCATCGCCAGCCCCAGCACAAAGGATTTTAAGGCCATCATCTCAACCACCAAAGAACAAAGTACTGCATCAGTATCTTTCACGGACCAACCAATGGAGGTGTCACTCCCCCAGCCTTTGAGTATGGATGTAGTCAGGGCTTCTTTTCTGGAAAGTGCTCCAAAAGAACCTAACAAGGAGAGGAGTGAGGGTATTTTTCATAGGAACCTGGCAGAGACTGTTAAGCCCTCAGCCTCTCATACATCAGAAGAGAGGTACGCTACACCAGAGAGCAAGCCTAATCTGTCACTTTCCAGCCTGTCTTCAGAGGAAAAACCACACAAGACGTGTGTGGAGAGGTTGGCTGAAATGGTCTCCTCTCCTTGCCATCCCTCCCCTCTGGCGCGAGGGATATCTCCCAGAGAAGCACCCCAGACCCAGATGCTACCTTCACTGGGTGACCACAGCAGTCTAATACCCACCACGCTTATACCACTCACCCCTAAGATTGGAATGGGAAAACCAGCCATCACAAAGAGGAAGTTCTCTCCTGGGAGGCCCAGAGTCAAACAGGTATGAACCATGACATCATGTCAAAAAGGAGCACTGATGTGTTTCATGTCACAGGCTGGAAGAGTGGATGAGGGCAGAGACAGAACGTGTAAAATACACAGGTTTAAAGTTGGTGCTTCCAGCTGCTGATATGTGTGTCTAAGTGTCCTGTGGCTCAGGCAGGTTTATGTCAAATTTGGTTGTTTGTTGCGGCTTATACGATTTTTAGTTCGTCGATTACATTTTAACTATTTTCTCAGTCGAGTTTTACTTCTCTGTTTGCTGCACTCCAGAACAGGACGGCACTATGAGGAGGGATGTTCTTTTCAACTCCCCGAGTCCTTATTCACATGTTTGTGCATCTCATGACTATCTCATGCAGACCTTAGTTAAATGACGTTTTTACGGCTAAGACACCTTCTGGTGTCCTCACCATATTCCACCTAAGAAGCATTTCTATCTCTCATCTCATATCCATCCTGTGTTCCCATTGAAGAAGAACATCAAGTCACCAGTAACCATGATCATTCTCACATCCAAATCATCTCCATCAGCTGTAATACGCTTTGGAAAACTCAACAAACGTCAGTGTTCCAGTGTTGTTAGAACATATAAATTACAATAGAGACAATGACTGCAGACTTCCTCAGACAGAAATAATGGGAATCACACCCATGGCTATAATCTATTATGAATGATGCGAATGAGGGAGGACTCACTTTGTTCGCAAAGTGTATTTTTTTCCCCAGATATATCCTCTCTCTTAAGTAAACATATGGCTCAGACTAATGTGTTACACAAGGCCTGGGGAAATCTATTCTAGAAATTTAAATATTGCTACAGTCCAGCATGCTGCTGTTGGATGAGCTCATGAGCTGCCATACTTATGCAATTATTCCCTCTCTGTCAACATGCCAAACATACTCTGTTGTCATGGCGAGAGGTTGCAGGGCCTCTTTTTTCGGCTGCATGTTTAGTGATGCTCTGGCACATTATGCTGCGTGAAATCTAACTAATATGATTGTGCTCTCCAGTTTTTAGAAACTTTCCTCTTAAGCTTTGATGCATGAAAAGCACTTGGATTGACTTAACACTGAGCGTGCCTTAATAACTTACCCTGCTCGTATTTTGGCACATCAGCTGCTTTCTAATACTGCATCTGTGCTTTTAAATGAAAAGTGTGTGTACATGAGAAATCCCACATGGCTACATTTACAGCTCCATACATCTTTCTAACATCCTCCTTTGTATGTTTTGTTTCTACGCTGGCTTTGTTTTTAAGTTGCTGCATTTTGTCGCCCTCCCTCCCTCCCTCTCTCTCACTCTTTCTCTCACCCAACCCTCCCCCTTACCTTAGGGTGCATGGAGTCCCCATAGCAGTGTGAGCTCCCCCTTGTCCTGGTCACCAGACCAGCCAGAGGGGTGGGACGTCCCAAAGACCAGGCAGTCCTCTGGCAGCCCAGGCTGGAGCATCAGAGTGGTAAATACTGCAGCCCAGCAGAGACAGCAGGGCAGCAGCTGCCCTCTGTTTACCCACACTGCCCCAGTGTGCCCAGTGTTACTGAGATGAAAAGCCAAGGTTTACCACCTTACAGTGATGAGATTTATGGACCTAACGCTGTCGGTAGAGCTATGATTCACGCCCTGTGTTGACAGCAGGATGGCTGGTTTTGGGGTTGAATTCAGAGATTTGAAGTTTAATGTGGTAGATAGACGGTCGACTAAGACATTCATGTGTTTATATTTTTTATATAACATCTCTGCTAATAGATGAATGGGTCCCTTTTCAGCTCTGCTCTGCTTCTTTGCATTCAAACCTGTTCAAGTACTTTTCTTTCTTCCCTTTTGATTTTGAACACAGTGAAAAGTCTGCGGCAGTGGGTTGCCAAGGCAACACTCATTACTTTTTAGTAAAGCTGGGTGAAGGTTAATTTGAGCACTGTGGCAGGGGTCCAGTCCAGGTTAAACACCACCGTACAGTGTGTCCATCAGCGGGCGCAGTGGAGGGGGAAGGGGCTGTGGTCGGGGATCAGTGTCAGACGTGGGGTAAATGGGAAGGGATTTGGGGGCAGGTGCTGCAAGGTTCAGTTCGACTTCAGTTTGACAGTTGTGATTAGACGGGCCTCCTGTCGGAAATATGCCAAGGCCACAGTGGAGCTCGCATTGCAGGAACAACAGCTTTGTGACTTTTTTTTTTATGCTCTTGCTCACTGACAACAATTTCTGCCAGTTTTTTTGATTAACAAATTTATCAGGGGTATCAGGCTTCTCTTTCTTTTTTTTATTGAACATTGACTTGAGATTAAGATATAAGAGATTTCTGAAAGCTCCAGATTGCCAATTGTTACCTCTTTTCAGAACCCATAATGTCAGGACTTATCAGAATGGCAGCTGAGTACATTAACATCTGTGTGTTCATTAAGGAGGGTATTATGCTTTCCCCTATTCAGACATGTTAACTATGTTAGATGCTGATACTTAATGTGGCAAATTTTCAAACACCTACATATCCAGATGTTTTAGAAATTCCTGAATCTGTAAACTGACCGGAATGGCACATTTTGAAAGTAGTACAAGGTCTTCACAAGATCTTTACATGACTTTCTGAAATGATGAGGTCGTCGTACAGGATTCCCTAACTGGTCTGGTTCACAAACACCAAGATCTGCCCATAGCTCTGCCTCCAGCAGACCTCCAGAAGGCTGACCAATCAGAGGGAAGGGGTTTTGTGCAGCCGGGAGCCTTAAAGAGACAGCAGCTAAAACAAAGCATCTCAGACAGAGGCTAAAACAAACATTTTCTAAAACACCAGTGTGAGAAGAAGGAATGTTCTCTAACTGTAAATCATACACAGCTATTATGAGGGTAGTAGAGGGACATTATCAACCCTTGTAAAACCACAACACCTCTTTTTTAAAGAAGAAATTCATGCAGGAATTTGCTGGGACATTGATTACATAACCAAACTAGAGCTGTTTAAAAGAAATGCTCTTCCTAATGTCCAACAGGCCAAGAGTCAAAGGTTTCTTGCAGCCTCTCTGAGCAAACTGTCGCTCTGATGAGTCGGCACAAGAGAGAAACGATTTCCCCTTGTCTGCTGTTTACACTTTTAAAGCTGAGAGATTTTAATTTTGCCCATTTTCCTCCTCTGCGCAGCTTTTTCTGATTATGTTTGTCTCACCTCCACAGGGTCGAGGTTCTGGTTTTCCAGGTAGAAGGAGACCCAGAGGTGCTGGTCTGTCAGGTAGAGCTGGACGTGGCAGAGCCAGAGGCAAGAATGGAGCATGTCCCAGCATCAACCCTGGGGTATGTGCCATCAACTGGATGACAGCCAAATGTCACACTATATGCAAAGCACTGCTTGTTCCCCCTCCAGCTGAACACACGGGTGTGGTATGGCAAGCAGAGTGAACATTATTGATAGGTTTTGTTATTTGTTTGGATGATGTAGATTAAAAGCTAATGGTTTTGGGTAGTGTCTATGACTCTTCAGTATGTGTATACAAATTGTCATTGGCTGTCTTCTTTTCTTTTTTTACACTATTTTCTTTGAGCAATGTGTATCTTTACCCCCACTTCACAGATCACCACAATCGAAACACAGTACCCAGTCAAGGATGACGAGGAGAATGCCATGCACAACACAGTGGTTATATTTTCCAGCAATGACAGTTTTACTCTAAAACAGGTATTTTTTTATTTTAATCCAATGAATTTATTTATTTTCACCCTAGACTGTATAATTAATGAACATAGTCCTCCCCCACCCATCTGTTTTCTCAAACAGATCTTTGAAGCAAATTGGCTGTTGCGGCCATATTAGACGTGATGCATGCTTTGACTTTAACAGCTATAGGGCGCCCGTCAGTCATGTGAGATGAGCTGTGCCTCTGATAGGGCGAACTTGCAATCTTAATATCCTCTAAACTGCTAAGTTAGAAAAGAATTCACCTCCCTTACAGTGTGTGCACTCGAGATAAATCAATCTTGAGGAGCTACAACAAACTTCCTGCAGAAATTGCAGTTAATTATGTAATACAGGACCATATGGCGTTTTATTGTTTCTTGATTTTTGTCTTCAAAGTCATGAACTTGAACTGTATGAACATAATTTCACTAATATTTTAGGGGGGGTTTCATGATATCAGTGGTAGTGGTTGGAATGATGAAAAGTCAGTATTGCGGTTTGACGTTTTGGGTTGGAACCCTTGTGTTAGACAAATCACAACAGGGATCAATCAATAATGTTTGAAATGGAAAGTTTTAAAGGGGAATACAACAAACGGGTGACTTTTTGTCTTTTGCACATTTTTATTTGAGGAAAAAGGAAAACAAAAATGTCACTAACTCCTGATATCCTGCTTCCTCTTTAGGACATGTGTGTGGTGTGTGGGAGTTTTGGCCTCGGTGCAGAGGGCCGTCTTTTGGCTTGTGCTCAGTGCGGCCAATGTTACCATCCATTCTGTGTTGGCATAAAGGTGACTTCATTTAAAAGTTTGCACATCACACTTTTATTTTGCAAAACAGAAAAACATTCCTGGCAAACACAGTTGTCTGTATTTACATCCGATCGTTACTTCCACAGATCACCAAGGTGGTACTGAGTAAAGGCTGGCGCTGTCTGGAGTGCACGGTGTGCGAGGCCTGTGGCCAGGCCACAGATCCTGGCCGCTTGCTTTTGTGTGATGATTGTGACATCAGCTATCACACCTACTGCCTGGACCCTCCACTGCAGAACGTGCCCAAGGACAGCTGGAAGTGCAAATGGTGTGTAACTCTTAGATCATCTTGTCTTACTCTGCTTCACACAGAGCTGCATCATTTAGGTGAGAGGCTGTTCTCAGGTCACTAAAAGCATTGATAAACTGAACGCTGGCTTGTCTGCTGTACTTGTCAGCAACTTACGACTCGCCATTTCAACCATTTCTTGATTAATGAAATGATTACTTTATAGGTGTTACTAAATTTCTTAGTTTGAAAATGTTGTCTTAAAAAAGGTGACTTTTTAACCCAACTCATATGTGTGAAGAGAAAATCTTAAATTGTTTTGTAAACATGTTTAAAAGTGCTCTCAAAACGTGTTCCTGACAGGGACAGCAAAGCATGTTTTCTGTATTTTTGCAGCCCAGTTAATAAGTATTCATGCTTTTTGAAGTTACCTGAGTAAAATGACCTCTGTCCTCTCCATCTCCTGCAGGTGTGTGTCCTGTACTCAGTGTGGTGCAACCACCCCAGGCCTAAGGTGTGAGTGGCAGAATAATTACACCCAGTGTGCCCCCTGTGCCAGCCTTGCAACGTGCCCCATCTGCCTAGTGGACTACAGTGAAGGCACCACAATTCTGCAGTGCCGCCAATGTGACAGGTGTGCAGTCTTTCTACACAACCTGTCCACTCAGGGGAACTGGTCCCTGATAATGCTTTTCTTTTTTCATATATATACAAATTTGGCTCTTATCTGAAGCTCTTGTTTCTCTCCAGATGGTTCCATGCATCTTGTCAGAGCCTCCATTCAGAGGAAGATGTAGAAAAAGCTGCAGACAGTAGCTTCGACTGCACAATGTGCCGAGCTTTCAAGACCACTAAAGGTGGGAGCACATTTTTTTATCCTGAAGTGTGCCAAAGCACTTTATTCACTTGTTTCTGCTGTGTTTTAAATGACTTTTTTGTCCTGTGTGGCTTCTATAGTTGTAACCAAGGCCAGAGACACCATTGAGCCTGCAGTTATGACGCAGATAGTCACAAAGGCTAAAGAAATGGGTAAGTTCGGAGCTATAAATCGAATGGATTGTGGAGGAAAAAGTAGACTGTTTTCTTTAATACTTATAAGATGTCTTGTTTTTTTGATTAGATCTTTCAAGAACCTACACTCAAGATGGAGTTTGCTTAACAGAGTCAGGACTTTGCCAACTGCAAAGCTTGTCGGCCACAGCATCACGGCGCAGGAAGCCCAAACCCAAGCTGAAGCTGAAGATCATTAACCAGAACAGCGTGGCAGTGCTTCAGGCTCCTTTGGACCCCCACTTAGAGCTCTCTCGTGATGAGGACATGGAGGACAACAGAGGTAGTTGTCTGCTTGCATAATCCCCCTCTTTCATCTCAGGTTGTTAATTCAAGGCTTTTTTCGTACAGCGGTGACTTGGAAATCTGTGCCGTCTTATTTATTTGGGTGTATTAGTTTTTATCAGTGGGACTTGAGATGTTTTTAAAATCACACAAATGAACAAATAACACTTATATATTACATAATGTTATGGAAGTTTTCAGGTATAGTTCTGTAAAATTGCATTTTAATAATCGAGATGATCTGCACTTATGCCACATTAGTAATGCTGTTCAGTGACCTCTAATGCTCATCAGATTTTTTTTACCTGGTTCATGTGTGAAAAATGATAATTAAAGTAAAATGTTTGAAAGTCCCACTAGAATAGATTGTTTGTTACACACTTGCTTAACTTGATTTCAATCAGGCTAATGTCCTGCCACAGAAGGGAGTTCAGAAAGAATTGACCTTTTTGCTGTGTTGAGGGGCCTGGCTGGGGTTTTCTCTGCAGCAGGGCTGTCGCTCGTCATCAATGGTCCTCTCTTTGCAGAGGCTGAGCTCCTAGATTGTGAGGCCAAGTCCGACTCGAGCCTGGAGCGAGAGCCGGCAGAAGACGACTCCAAGGGGGCCGACGGCGGCAAGAAGAGGAAGAGGAAACCGTACCGGCCGGGTAGGGCACCTGATTGAAGGAGACAGCTCCTCTGATGCGTGAAATGGTGCAGTACATGCCCGACACTGTAGCTGTAGCAAAGCACTGCCATCTCTGGGCCTCTGATTTACTGAGGGCTCTGTCTAGTGTTGCTGAGCATTTATGCTGAATGCACAGGACAATTAATAGAGCCATAAAGCCAGTACACCTTATACATATCATACTCATAGCTTGTTTGAATGTTTTGTGTAGGGATATGCTGTGTCCTATTCCAAAAAGTTTTATTCATTCTCTTCTCCAGGCATAGGTGGGTTCATGGTCCGCCAAAGGAGCCGGCCAGGTCAAGGTCCAGCCAAAGCCAAAAGATCCCTCTGTCGAAAGGACTCCTCTGGCTCTGTGTCAGAGATTGCAGTTGGAAAAGATGAGGGTAAACTAATCACATACGCACCATCTTTCTCTCCATTCATCATCCTTCAGCTGTCATTTAATGCCTTGTATTGTTTTGTTTTTTTTTAATTATAGGATGGTCAGAGACTTTGCCTGATACTCCTGTGGACGAGATGCCGCCTGGACCAGAGGTGCCAGAAAAAATCAAGAAGCGCTACCGAAAGAAGAAAACAAAACTGGAGGAAGCTTTCCCTGCCTACCTGCAGGTATGTCGCCAAGCTTATCTTCTGGTAACAGTGATAGTTGTGAGGTATGGCCTCACTAGCTGTGCTCATTTTTCTGGGTTTGCACCACCTACCTCTGCCTGTCTTAATGTACCCTCTCAGATATGAAGCATTTTGTAAACATAATGGAATTATTTCAAACAACCAATTTATATTAAATAATTTTGTTTTAGAACATTTATATATTTTGTGCATTAATTTCTATAAATAACAACAAAGGCACATTTTTCATACTGCAAATTGTGGAAGAGGACCTCCCTTTCAAAATGAGTCATTTCATTAGTAAAAAAAGCTCATTTAATTAATTACAAATTATTTCTTTTGTTTTACTGTCATGCTTTTTATTTGCACTGATTTTATGCTCTGGTCTGTCCAAATCTTTATTTAACTGCTCATGGGAAGGTTTGGAAACCACTGAAAGAGCTTATGTGCCTGAAGCCTCTTAGCTGAGTTTTAAGGAAGAGGAAAAACCTACTGGCAGTCACCATTCTCTGATGGTCCTCTTTAAATAATCTCTGTTTGGGTTGAGAACTGACCCACAAAAGCATAATTCGAGATGACTTCAAGGTCTCTTGTGTCCAGCTGCTATCTCAGTGTCACCTTCTGTTGGCCAAAACATAGATCTGTGGTGTGCATTAAGCTGCCCACATCTGTCACTCCTGCTCTTTATCCCACTACAGAGAAAGGGATTTTGAGTTTAACCTAAAGGTCCAACACAGTGAAGCATATTTCATTAATTATTGAGATAGCAACGCACCGTGCTTTTAATGTCTTGGTGCGACCGGCAGCTGCAGTTGCATGTCACCGAGGATAGTAGGTGACTTGTGGAAATAAGTGGTTGGGGGAGGAAGGTGCTGACAAAAGTGAGGTCAGCAGCAACCTCTGTTAGTCCCACAGCTGCTCTGTTTCAGCTCCTTCACTTCTCATGGGCTTTCAATGTGTACGATGATAAGAAATGGCAATCTGACTTCTCTGAAAAAGGAAAAAGCGGCCTTTGAGAACTGACCAGTGCTTTGTGTCGTCATGCTCAGGAGGCCTTCTTTGGAAAGGACCTCTTGGACAAAAGCAAGCAGAGCAGGCAGCAAGGGGTCGAATCAGGTTTACTGGAAGAAGGACAGAGCCAAGTGGAGAGGAGGCACCCCACCACCACCGGCTTCCTGGACCCTTCATCAGCTCCTTTGCTCAGCGCCTCCTCATCATCGCTTCCCAACAGACCAGCAGCAGCAGCACGTATGTACTCAAAGCAAATGTGTCTTTACACCTCTTGTCCTGGAGAAGTGATTTACTGTAAGTGATGCCTTTGACTAAATTCTACTAAAAAAGACTGAAAGGAATCAGTCTAGGTGCTGTGAAGGCCAGAAACAACAGGGTATCTTTTATCTTTTATTTTTTGCATATCAGTATGGGTTATTCCATGCATTCCTTCTTCTGTCTCATTTGCAAGTATCACCAAATGAGCGTTTTGTCCCTTTTCATTCTGCATGACAGAGGTCATCTAAACACACGTTAAAAGCCTGTTCCAGCCCTTCATACAAGATCAAGATGTCAAAAGTTCAGATTTGGCCTGTTGCATTCACAAACTAGTTTGTGCAGCATTGTTTACAACACAACTACATAATAAAATTTGAACTACTTCTACATAAGATACAACGGGAAATTTCACTTCCAGTTCTTTCCCAGCTGCCCTCTTACTCTGTACCATTGCTTTTTGATCAGTGTATTCTTACATAAGTTTAGCATGTTGGTCTACCTCCTTATATGATGCTTAACAACTCCCTCATCAAGAAGAACAAAGCTGAAGTAGTTTAACATCATAGATAAATTAAATCAGTTGGCCAAATATTTCATGTGGTTCCAAGTCACATTTTCATGTCCGTTCAACATCACCATCAGTTATGATTTTTGACAGTTTGGTTTCTTCCTTTTTGTTTTTGTTTCTACCTTTTTTCTCCATCTACAGAGACGTCTGAGGAACCATTAGTTGATCTATCTGATGTTCTGAACTCTGATGCAGACATCTTGGGAATGCTGGGAAAGCCAAGCAGTGACTCTGGTGCGTCATGTATCTCACAAGTGGTCACAGTAGCAGGAGTTTCCACCTAGTCGTGGGTTTACAGTTGCACTTCATGAATTTCCCAAACAGCAAGATTAGTGTGCTTCCACCACTGAAGTGATTTTGTTTTAATGCCACATTCTTTAGCAACACTTCATCTTTGAGTTTACCTTTTGTTTGTTTTGCATTGTCCAAAGCGTGGTGTGCTTGTGCTCTCATCACTGTTTTTCACTCATTTGATCTGGTTTTGGGTTCTTGTAGGTCTTGATTTTTGCTCCTTCCAGGTTGACAGCTCACCTCCTCCTTTTGGTAAGGGTGCTATGGCCTACTAATCCACTGCTTTAGTGCATTCTTCCTCTCTAACAGTGTGTGTCTCTATGAGTCTGCATGTATTGAAGCTGCTCTAACTTAGCTTCTCATCTATTTGCGGTTGTTTTAACACTCATAACTTGCTTTTTACTGCTTACCTAAACTCCTGCACAGTATTCACTCCTTTTTGTGGTAGCCTGTGTTAATCTGACTTTTTCAAAGTGTGAAAGTTATTCTTCATAAACAAGGGAGCTCATTTACTACACCTGGATCAAAGATGTTTGTGAGATGGCAATGAAACAATGTAGCAAAGCCATCTTGGTATAAATGAGAAGTAAAAATCAAGTGGAAGAAAGGAAGCCTTGGCAAATGTCTGTCCACTTACTACTATGAATGTTGTCTGTTCTCAGTACAGTGGCTGTAAAACAAAAATCACTCCAATACATGGCCCTCACGTCAGTGCTTACGTTGTTCGTTTAATGTCCTATGGGCAAATAATATTTCATTTGGACACAGATGGCCAACTAAAGGTTAAAACCATCCTTTGGCCTTGTTTTGACAGAAGTTCAAAAGGAATGGAAAATAAAGGCAATTTAGAGAACAGTAGCAGTATTTGTCTAGTTATATGGCGCTCTTGTATAAATTCAGTTTAATCTGCCCACAGTGTGGTAATCAATGATTATAGATGTTTTCATGGATCTGATCAACAGTTACAAAAGGCAGCAGTGAAACCTACAGTAGTGCTTAGGGCATTTAATAAAGAACAAAAAATAGCTTTAGCAATACTTTCCAGCAAAACACTGAAGTCTTTGTGTACCTTTCTGAAAGTGAGTGACTTGTATAATCCCTGAACCCCTTTGGAACCCAGGAGAGCTGTAATTGTATACCACTTAATCTGCTGTGATTGCTTTCCACAGGCTGATAAAACAATAAACATGTTCCTACCTCAAGTTTATATCAATGATAATCTTCTCGTGCGGATATTTGTTGGTTGCTGTGGGTCTCTGTGGTTGCACATGCTTGTTGTGATTTGTTTTTGTATGCCTGTGTGTGTTTCTACAGCTGGTCTAGACATTGGGCCTCTGACAGACGGTTCCCCAGTGGCGCCTCAGTCTCAGGCCGGCCGAAGGACACCTCGAACACTTCCAGAAGAGCCTCTGGACGGCATACTCAGCCCAGAGCTGGACAAGATGGTCACTGATGGTCAGTTTGGAAGACTTAAGATCTAGACACTTTTAGTTATTTGATAGTTGGTTTAAATTCATCTCATGGGGGTGGAGGTATGGCTTAGCGGTTAGGTCTTGCATCACATGATGGCCTGGGTGGTAATCAAACCTTTAGCCTCTTTCCCGCTTGTCAGTTCCAAATCTCACCCTGTTCCTGCCCTTTCCACTTCCACATCTCTCTGAATAAAGGCTTAAACATGGACAGAATAACACTTAAGAAACAGAAACACATAAACCGTCATTAACAATATCTTCCTTTCTTTTTTTTTCCAGAATCGATTCTCAGCAAACTGTACAAAATCCCAGGTTTGTGGTTTAAACCTTTCTTGTAAGAAACAGTGAAACGTGATCTTTTTTTATCTTATACTTATGAATGTGGCACTGAGTTCTCCAGGCTTTTTTTTACATTTCAATGAGATAATCTACACAAGTCTCTAAGAAAATCAGTTGTATTCTAAAGTAAATTTAATAACCTCTATTTTGTATTGGTCATCCTTTAATTTCCGTTTATTAAGGTGGACAACATATTGCATCACCATATCTGTAGCAGCTGATAAGATAAAGGAAGGTTATTAATCTTACCGTAATAGATTTTATCAGCACACACAATATTTATTACTCTGATATGTTACAGAACTGGAGGGCAAAGATGTAGAAGATCTCTTCACAGCAGTGCTAAGCCCCAGCACAAGCCATCCACCTCCCCCACCACAGGTGCCTCACCCCCAGGGTCTCGGGCCCCTTCCTACAGCAGCTGGCACTAGCATGCCTCATCCCAATGCAGGTATATTTTATTGCACTCTGTATTTGGAGAAGTTTCACCTGTGTTTGGTAAACTATGATGGTGTTGAGTGTTTTATCAACTTCTTGTGTGCACAGGGAATCCAATGTTTCCAAGAATGCCAATGATCAACGGTATGATGGGACCAAACCAACGCTTCCCAACAAATCCAGGAGCAGGTCCTTGCATCCCAGAAAATTTCTCCCCCCTCAACCGTATGCCTTTCACTGACAATCCAAGGTAATGCACTACCTCTGTTCTTTAACTGTTAGATTATTCCACAGCTGAAACAAGAATTAGCTGGACTAGAATGCTCAGCTGTTTTTTTGTTTTTGTTGCAGAGAAAGAAAGTTCAATCAGATGCCACGAGAGGCAGTTGGTCAGTGGCCCTCTTCTGCCCATGGCCCTGGCCCTGCACCCCCTGGATCTCTGCCGGAGGGGGAGACCGAAGCCATGTCGAATGCCCAAAGGAGTACACTCAAGTGGGAGAAAGAGGAGACACTTGGAGAGCTCGCCACTGTAGCGCCTGTCCTATATACCAATGTCAATTTTCCAAATCTCAAGGAAGAATACCCAGGTTGGTAAAAGGTTCTAAAGCTTTAACGTCTATTCCCTCTCTGTTGAGTTCTTCAGGCTTCTTTCCTGTCATTTTGAATTTTCTCTGGGTATTTGTTTGGGTGTACCCACTGCACTCTGTCAGTCACACAGTACAAAAATACCTTGTGTATGCTGTTAAGACTGTTGGCATGACAACTTCTCTCTTTCTTTCAACAGACTGGTCTACAAGGGTAAAGCAGATAGCAAAACTTTGGAGGAAAGCTAGTTCGCAAGACAGGGCCCCATATGTGGTAAGATCACTAACACTGTGTAATGCACCTTTTTTTTTCATTGTATTTCAGAGTCCCAATCACTTTGATCTCCAGCAGTAATCACACTATCACCACCAGTTGCACAGGTGTAGACTTGATCACACCCTGTTAATTTAAAGTGAGATTTGAAATCCAGCCATTCTGTCATCCAGTTGAATTAATTGAGACGAGACTCCCTGCTCAGTTAGAATTCACCATGGTTCCAGTAATTAAGATCATGAGAAGTAGATTTTTCTAGCAGAGGCAAGTCTCAAAAACCCAGCTTTGATTACAGTGTTCCCTGTTTCATTGGTTTCAGGGAGTTTTGCTATCTGTTAGCTGAAAAAACTTTGCTGTGATGGCCTTTTTTTGATATCCAACCAAGCTATGGCCAGGCAACTAGAAAGATCCCTGTCTCCCAGTAACATAATGATAGTATGACAGTATGACTACATGTCAAGACCATGGAGTATGTTTTTCTAGCCATACCACTCTTATAGGTTATCAAAGTACTCAAGCCTCATAAATAGTCAGCTCTTATTGTGAAAACATTTTCAGTCAAATGGGAAACTTTTTCCCAATATCAGTCCTTGAATTTTCAGTCTGAAAGGAAATCAGTGTTCATACACAGCCCACATAAAACTAACTGGGAGTTCATTTTTTGATACACACACATAACCTGGAAATATTGTACCTGACTTGTATCATATTAAGATATTGAATCAAAAAGAGACTTTAAGAGATGGTCTTTTCCTGCAGTAGTGTTTAATATACTAATGCCTGTTTTCTTCATGTTCTGCACCCGTGATTGTTTTGCTGTTTAGCAAAAGGCAAGAGATAACCGAGCAGCCCTGCGAATCAACAAAGTCCAGATGTCGAATGAGACGGTGAAGAGGCATCATCCACAGCAACAGCCTCCTGAGGTGTTTGATCCCAACATACCACTAGACACAGAACTGCTGTTTAAAGACCCTTTGAAACCAAAAGAGTCAGAGCATGAACAAGAGTGGAAGTTTAGACAGGTAAGAGTGTATGCAATGAAGTCAGGGAATGCAGCGGCAGGTCCACTTTATAATAAGACAGCTAAGAAGTGGTTTAGTAAAGCTCCCTAAACAACTGCACTGTCCTCCACATTAACCCTGATGACATTGGTGGTTAGTAGGTCCTGTTTATATTTGGCCCATGAGACTGATATATTCCACACCCCTTTTGATATTTAACCCCATTTCTCACTTCTGTGTCCTTTCAACAGCAAATGAGGCAGAAGAGCAAACAACAAGCCAAAATTGAAGCCACTCAGAAATTGGAGCAAGTAAAGAACGAGCAACTTCAGCAGCAGCAGCAACAACAACAGGGCAACAGCCTTTCTGATGGAGATGGCAACAACAGTGGCAACCAGAGCCCAGCCTCACAGCCCAGCAACGGCAGCTTGTCTCCCATGCAGCAAGTCAATTCTAAAGAGGGCTTTGCAAGGCCGCAACTCCCAGGGACACCCACTTCGTGTACTCCAGAGGATGTGTTCCTGAGACCCCCTCCTCCCCCTCCATCTGGCCCTTCCTCACAACCCCAGTCTCCCCAAGTATTCTCACCTGGGTCCTCTGGCTCCAGACCGTCTTCTCCATGGGACCCATACGCCAAGATGGTTGGGACCCCAAGACCACCAACCCTTGGGCCAAATATGTGTCGCAGAATGGCTACAGAATCTGGAAAATCCCCCAACTCCTTGGTGGATCAGCAGGACAGAGGGAGGCCCTCTCCTGCTCATGAATCTTTTGGCTCCCCAACATCCATGAATGACCCATATGCCAAACCTCCTGACACCCCAAGGCCAACTGGGGAAATGGACCCTTTCCTTAAGCCCATGGGACCCCCCAGAGTGAGTCAGGCTGCTCAGGGAAGGCCCCCAATGGGATCTCCAGGCAGGGACCCATACTCAAGACCCATGATAAGAAATGAGGCCTATCAGCGCATGGCTCAGAACAGAATGATCTTGTCTGACCCTTACTCAAGACCTTTACTCGCCCCAATCCCAGGAAGTAACGAGTCTGGCTCGGTCCCCTTGTTCAAAACCCCCATGCCCCCTCCTCAGGCTCAGGACCCTTTCAACCGACCAGGGCCACATCAGTCTGACAGATTCTCCCAGAATCACCAGAACGACCCCTATGCTCAGCCTCCACACACCCCAAGGCCATCAGGGAAAGACAACTTCACCAGTCCTCCTAGAATGGGCCAGCATCACACTCAGGGGCACACATTTGTCCAGCCAGGGCCCATGAACCAAATGTCAAGAAATCCTTACGCTCATGCACCTTCCACTCCGAGGCCTGACCACTTCACGTACGACCCCTTTGCCCAGCCTTCTGGCCCCAACAAGCCAGATCCTTTCTCACAGCCAACAGGTAACCAGCGCTCCATCAATGAACCAGGTAATCAGCCTCGCCCATTTTTTGAGCCCTACGCCAGACCTCCAGGCACTCCACGTCCACACGACAATTATGGTCAGCCCTCAAGCACACCCAGTCCATCCTCAGACCCTTATTCACAAGCTCCTTCAAATCCACGACCTGGCGGGATGAACCAGTTTGTTCATCAGTCACACCCTGGGCAGAGGATGTCACCTTCCCACTCAGTGGATCCTTATGCTCAACCACCTGGTACTCCAAGGCCCTCAGTGGGAGAAAGGTTCTCCAAGTCACCAGGCAGCCAGAGGGGGCCAATAGAACCATTTACTAGTACACCTGGAACATTAAGGTCAGGGAGCAGCGACATGTTTTCCCAGCCTGGGGCCCCTAGGCAAATGCTCAATGATCCATACTCTCAGCCTCCAGGAACCCCAAGGCCTGGACCAATGGGAGGCCAAGATCCTTTCTCCCCACCTCAAAGCAGGCTTCAGGAGAACTTTCCTCATCCAGGCTCACAAACACCAAAACCATCTGGTGTGTCCGAGGATGGATTTACTCAGTCACCGTCCAGAAGACCCAGTCAGACCCCTGGCCATGACCCCTTTGAACAAGCCCCCATGACCCCTCATCCAGCATCTACAGAGAAAATTGAACTCAAAGATCAGTCAGTTATGGGCAACAATGGCGTAGTCCCTCACGACCCACAAATGCCCAGTGCTTCCTCTGAGGCTCAGGGTGTTGCTCTGGCTGAGACTGAAGAAAGACTTAGACAGGTAACTGAATTTCATTTTTACAAGTTTTTGATTTATGTTTGTCAGCTTTTTTTTAGATCATGTGTTAACCTTTTGAGTTTGGTCATTATAACCCACCTCACATAAACATAACATGCTTCGAGTATATACCAAAATAGTCATAGATAAAATGCTGAATCCGTCCGGAATACAACATACATACTAAACAAAAGGAATTAAACCCCAAAAATCTAATAGATGGATGAATAAATCAGAAATAGTCATCAGTCGTCTGAATTGAACACAAACAGGTAGACTCCATGCAGCCAGCTGCCAAGATAAAGGTTGTTTCGTCATGCTTCACTATGGAGCTTCCTCATAATAGGATAGACAGTACCTAATGGATTTCTTAACAGACACAAATTATAAAGATTACTGTCTGGACTGAAAAATATTTTTGTTTAATATCACTAATTTTGAATTTGAATATATAGCATATCATAACACGATTGGAATATCATAAGCTTCCATGATCTAACCTTCACTCGAACCTTTATAAATGGTTAATTTGAGTATCAGAACATGAAAAATACAGGTATTGAAGGATTTGTTGGATTTAAAGTTTAAAAATTGCATCAACGTAAAAAAAAGGACCTTTGAATTTCTTTGCTTTACAGTGCCGTAGAGTTTAAAAAAAAAAGGCCATAATTGTCTGACAGTCTCTGGGAAGCTAAAATTAAGGTACCACTGTTCAGTAACCACTGCCTACCTACATTCAGTTTTTAAAGGTTAAAACTTGTGTATGCCTGTTGTGTTTTGTAGCGACAACGAATAAGAGAATTAATCCTCAAGCAGCAGCAACAGAGGAGTGCCATTCGACAGGAGAGGGGCCCTCAGGATCCTTCTGGTAACATACCCTTAGGAGCACCCCGACCGTGGCTCCAAGAGGCCCCTGGGCATCCAGGGGAAATGTTTAACCGGCCTCCTCCACCATACCCTGGACAAGGACCCATGAGAGGGCCGATGAGGTTTCCTGGACCTTTTCCAGGAGATCAGCGTGTCCCTTTCCCTAATGAAGGACAAATCCCTCGGGGCCCACATCTTGGAGACCCTAATTTGAGACATCAGGGACCAAGGTTTGGGTTTTTAATCATACATTTTTTTAACAAAACATTTCAGATGAATTTTGAAAATGTAGCAGCACTGCACAAACCCAGGAAAGCCTCATCTCTATACTAATGGATATTTTTGTCTGTTTTTAGGTTTGCTTTTCCACCCGGAGTTCTAGGACCTCATGGGGCCCAAGAGTTCTTTCCCCGTGGGCAGCAACCAATGCAGGATGTTCCTCCTCAAATGAGACGATCTATGTCTGCTGAAATGGCCAAGAGTATGGGAGGTAACCCTATGGGGATGCCCCAACACTTCCCTCCACGTGGTATGCCAGTGCAGCAGCACAACATCATGGGCCAGCCTTTCATTGAGCTGCGACACAGAGCTGCTGCTGAAAACAGGCCACGCATGCCATTTCCTCCAGGTGCTATGCAAGGAGGCAATATGGATCCCAACTTACAGGGTCAAAGGCTTCCGGGGTTTGCAGGAGCATCCGATTCCAGGTTTCCTGTAAATCAGGGGCTCAGGATGGTGGACCCCATGGCTGCCCAGACTGGACATGTACAGTTATCATCCAGCATGGATAATCTTCATCAGCACGTCCAAATATCAGGAAACCACTCGCTTAAACAATCCCCTTTAATGAGATCTATGAGCCAGCCTGCTTCATCTGAGACCCAGAACATGGCAACGTCAATTGTCCTGACTGCACCCTCTGCTGGGCAGAACGAGACAGTCTCAGGGGCAGCAGAAGCTGTGGAAGAGAAACTGGATGCAGAAGAATCAGCAGTTAAAGATCTTGAGGACGTGGAAGTAAAAGACTTGGTGGATGCAGACTTGGAAAACCTAAATTTGGACCCTGAAGATGGGAAAGAATTGGATCTAGAAACAAATGATCTACACCTCGATGACTTTCTAACATCAGGGAAATTTGACATCATTGCCTATACAGACCCCGACCTAAACGACATCAACGAGGATCTAGATCTCAGTGATCCTATGGAGGATCATAGCGACACCGCAGACGTAAGCAAAAATTCAAGCACAGGAACTGAGGCCGAAGTTGCATCCAGTTCAGCATCCACATTGGCAAAGACAGAGGCCTCAGGTAAGAAGTCTTCAACTGAGATTAAACTTGAAGCCTCTGGGAGCCAGGACTCTGCCTCTTTGGCACATGGAAAGGAAATTAAAACAGAGGTCAAGGACTGTCAGAAGCCCCCAGAGGTTGCAGACCAACAAGCCACTGGAAACACCTTGACCTCAAACCAGCAGGGAGTGTTGTCTGACTCCACCCCAGTCCTCTCCAGTTTACTCATTAAACAGCAGCCTGAGGAGCAGTCATTAAATCCAATCAGCGAACCTGTCAATCCAGGAGGGAACCTCATGCCCCAGCAGAACTCGGTCCCTGACGCTCAGCATAACCCCGGACTTGCAATGTCTCACTCAATACCTGACACCTCCACTGCAGGAGAAGCCTCTCTGACTGGCTTTGGGCCAGACCAGGTGGGACTCACTCCTGGACTGGACCAGAGCAGTCTTACTCAGGCCCAGCAAAACACACTGAACCAGATGATGAGTCAGCATGGCCAGCATCGTCCTCTTCTGCTCGAGGAGCAGCCACTTCTACTCCAGGACCTCTTGGACCAGGAGAGACAGGAGCAACAGCAACAGAGGCAGATGCAAGCCATGATAAGGCAGCGCTCCAGTGACTCCTTCTTTCCTAACATTGGTAAATGACTTAGGCTATCGCTTGGTGTTGTCATTGCACTGCTAAAATTAAGATTTCTCGTCAGAGTGATTATGTTTTTACTTTATTTTTAATTTTTGTAGATTTTGATGCCATCACTGACCCCATCATGAAAGCCAAGATGGTTGCCCTTAAAGGCATCAACAAAGTCATGGTTCAGAACAACATGGGGATGACTCCAATGGTCATGAACAGGTAAAACACTGAGATTTTGAGCAGCCACATAGAACTAAAGAGACCGTCAGATGAAATGACTAACTGGCACACAATAATGCATTTGTTCTGATACAGATTTCCTCCTGGCCCTGTACCGCCTTGTCCAGAAAGCACACCACTTCAACCACAAGTTGTTGGACAGGTAAGAGAATTGTAATTCTGCTCTGTATAAGTCTGTTTTAAAACTTTGTGATCAATAAAAATCAGCTAAGTTACAAATAAAAGGAGGTGAAACAACACTCTTGTCAACCTTGCTTTCAGGATGGCAAATTGACACAAGTTTCAAGACCAAATCCACCAAACTTTGGACCAGGATTTGTCAGTAAGTTTTAAAAAAAATGTGCATGAATCTTCAACTTTTTGACTTGAAGTTCTGTCAAGCGTAGAAATGTGAAGATGTTTGTTTTTCATGCTGTCAAGTTTGCTAACAAAAGAGCCTTTTTCTTCTCCCAGACAATGCTCAGAGGGCTCAGTACGAGGAGTGGCTCCAGGAGACTCAGCAACTACTTCAAATGCAGCAGAAGTTTCTGGAAGAGAAGATCGGAGCTCACAGGAAGTCTAAGAAAGCCCTGTCTGCCAAACAGAGAACAGCAAAGAAGGCGGGGAGGGAGTTCCCTGAGGAGGACGCCGAGCAGCTCAAACATGTCACAGAGCAGCAGGGTGTAGTGCAGAAACAACTGGAGCAGGTAAATGTTCGACCTGTCAAGCTTCTCTGGCAAATTCTATTTCAGCCCTTCTGTTCACAATACCTGCCCAGATACCTTTCCCTGATCTAACGAGCAGAACTTGAGAATTTCTGCTGCACTGATTAACCAAAGAAAATTATACATAGACATTTGTAAGGGATAGAGACTAGATGAATTCAACACATAGTTTTCTCTATTTATCATCTTGACTGGCTTATATTAATGCTAACCTTTAAAGATAATTTCTTTTTATCAAAAGTGGTTGTGCACCTCTTTGTGTTTGATAAGTGATATTAATTATCATTAAGACAAAATGTTTTATAAACAATTATAGGGTTTTTATTGTAGTTATTTTTTACCCAAGCAGACTTATAAAGAATTATTTTAGCAAGATGAAGACCTGAAAACACACAAGCTTGTCTCTACGCTGTGCCTGTCAACTACTGGCATGACTTCCTGAAAAAAAAAAAGATGTGTGGGAAAAGAAATTGCTCTTGACTTTCCAACTCCTGCTTCAAACTAAATTCTTCAGTAACTGTTTAAAAGACAAAACACTCGTTTCCTCTCTTGGGTAAACCTGTGTCCTCATGTATGTGTTGAAAATGTGATAAAGCATCTTTGTAATTTTCAAAGAGAACCTCAATCAGGTTTTTATGAATTTGTCGTGTGTTTTGTTTAGATCCGCAAGCAGCAGAAGGAACATGCTGAACTTATAGAGGAGTACCGGGTGAAACAGCAGCAAAACAATGTGACACCCTTGATGCCCGGGATGCACCCAGTGCCAGGTCCACCTGGTATGGTTCCCAGTGGACCTCCAATGGTCCCAGGTGGACCACCAATGGGTCAACCTCCTATGAACCCCATGATGCAGATGCCGATACATCCCAACCAACCAAATGCACCTCAGTGTTTGCCGAACCCACCGCCAGGTTGGCATCCTGGTACTCCAATGCCTATGGGTGGACCAGGACTTCCACCCATAATGCCCCAGCAGGTACCAGGCCAACCTCATCAGATGCCAATGGGAAACATACCCCAGCACCCCCAAATGCCCGTGGACCCCCAGGCACCAGCAGCTCCATCAGGCAGTGTAAAACCCATGCAAGGGGGAAGCGGTGTGAAGTTTGATGATAACAACCCGTTCAGTGAAGGCTTCCAGGAGAGGGAGAGGAGGGAGCGCCTTCGGGAGCAGCAGGAGAGGCAGCGGGTGCAGTTAATGCAGGAGGTGGAACGGCAGAGAGCTCTGAAACACCGCTTGGAAATGGAGCAACAAGGAATGATGGGCCAAGATGGGAACATGGCACCTCTCACTCAAATGCCATTTTTCAACTCAGAGCTGCCGCAAGACTTCATGCAGCCCCAGAGGCCTCCTCTGCAACAACAGCAGCAGCTCGGACCAATGTTCCCCCAGCAGCAGGGCATGCAGCCTGGCATGGGCTCCCCGCCTGGGGGATTTATGCATGGGGATAGGAGAGCCATGATGGGCAACGGAATGATGCCCCGTGACATGGGGCCTGGCTTTGGGCCTGATAATCTAGCTCTGCAAGCGCCAAATTTCCCCCAGGGTCAACCAAGACCTCGTCAGTTCAGTGGACCGGGAATAGGGCTTCAGATGCAGGTAGAGGGTCCACCATTTGGAGGTGACTCAGCCACACCTCTGCCCTCTAACTTCCCCGGCTCAGGCCAGTCTCTAATCCAGCTCTACTCCAACATCATCCCAGACGAGAAAGGAAAGAAGAAGAGAAACCGCAAAAAGAAGAAAGACGATGATGCAGATTCAGTAAAGACACCTTCAACTCCACACTCAGACCTCACAGCTCCTCTCACGCCTTGTGTGTCAGACACTTCCTCAACGCCAACCAGAAACACACATCTTTTTGGCGACCAGGACTTGTCGAGGTCCCCCTTACTGGGATCTTCCACACCCAGCCACTCAGAGCTGGAGAGGCAGCTTTCTGGAGGTCAGTCTGGACAACAAAGTCTCTCCTCAGACTCGGCAAGAGTGCAGGCACAGGAACATGACCAGATCCTCAACAACATAAAGCTGGAGCAGATGGATGCCAGCGAGTGTCACGGGCCCCGAGAAGGAAACATCGGGTCAGGAATGAGCTCTGTGAAGGAGGAGGGTAATAAAGAGAGCACATCTCCGTTCCCTGTAGGGCAAAGTCCAAATAAGGGGGAGGCTGGCAACGAATTACTGAAACACCTCCTGAAGAACAAGAGCACACCTCCACATGGCATGACCCAGCAGAGGTCGGTGGAGAGCCTTCGCTCAGAGGAGGAAGAGGCCGCAGACTGCAAATCCCTGCTGAGGCAAAGCTCCATGGACAGCAACGGGGTCAGTCTTTTTGTTAGTCATACAGTAAGAGCGCGTAGGGGGTGATCAACATAGTGAGTCATAGACAGGCAAAGTGTTTCAGATGAGAGGTGCGTCACAGTTGAATTGGTATGAGTCATAGCTGTCAGTTTTTAGATGAGTCATAGTTTTTTGTTTGAAAACATCTCATTCGTTAGCCACGAAGCTGCTCCATCTGAAGGTGTTTGGTGCCTTTATTTTCATCATCTTTTTCATCCTCTCCAGGCATACTCAGATGGCATCCCAGACTTTCCTGGACCTTTGCTCCCCGAACAGGAGAAGAAGAAAGGGAGGAACAAGAGGGCACCAAAAGGGGAGAGACCTGCCTCTCGATACAAAAAGAGGAAGAAGGAAGGGGATGAGAGGCAGCTGATGCACTCTGGTCCTGACAGTGTAATGAACCAAATCAAACAGGTAGGATGATTTTAACACCTTGTGAATAGACATGGACTATTCTTTCAAGAATCACTGTAGACTCAAGGCCAAAGTGTCAAATACTGGAGGAAGCAATTGTATTTATTTCAGCCTCATTTTGATTGGAGGAACAACACTTAAAAGAAGGGAGGAATGCTCATGTTTGAATTATATCTGTGGTGTTTTGTCAAGTCATGTCATTAATATTCTGAGCTAAAAAACAGTTTTGGCTGTATTATGAGTCTCTGCTGCTCTTCTGGGGAATTCCTCTTTGATTGCCATCCACCTACTCATTTTAAGTTTCTGTCGATGAGGCTTTTCTCTCTGGTCTGAGACTTGTATACAACCATAAATGGCTCAACAGACTCAAAAAAAAAAAAAATCAATAAGTGACACGAGAAATATTTCAAATTATTATTTAATAGAAAATATAAGTATGCTCTGTCCATAACATGTGGGCTTAGATTTCTTTCTTTTTCTTTTTTTATTAGTACTTTCTATACACTGATCTTATTGATGCCATTTTGTTGGAGAACCACTGCAATGGCTTAACGTTCTGTTTCCCTCCCCCAATCCCTCCACTGATCCTGTTATTTTCTTCTTCTGCTGCAGCAGCTCTCCCTGCTGCCCCTAATGGAGCCTCTGATTGGAGTCAACTTTGCCCATTTTGCTCCCTACGGCAGCGGCCAGCTCAACGGAGAGAACCTCCTGTCCGGCACCTTTGGCAGTGCCTCACTGGATGGAGTCTCTGACTATTACTCCCAACTGGCCTACAAGGTGAGATCTGATTACCCCACCTAAATGAATGATACTGGGCAGACAGTTGATGTGAATTAAGTCTGTGTATTGTATCCTGTGGTGACTTTGTTTCTGGTTCCTACAGCAGAGTAACCTCAGTAATCCTCCGACACCACCAGCGTCGCTTCCTCCCACCCCACCACCTGTGAACCGACAGAAAATGATAAATGGATTTGCCACAACAGAGGAGCTGGCTAGCAAAGCTGCTGCTATGGGTAGGTGTAGAAAAGATTTCTTACTTCAGTTGCTGTTGTTCGACCATTACTATGGAATGAATATGCTATCTTTAATCATGAGCATTTTTAATTGATTTGAGAGCAGTATTTTATTGATTTCATGCTCAGATTTCATGATATTGTCTGATGATAATGCTATTGATTAAAGATAGGATATTCATTCCATACATTACACTGTTGTGGTCTTGCATATTACAGTAAAATGAAATGAAACTATACAATGTGATTACATTTGTGTTGATGTCGTGCTCCTCTTTAAACAGTGTCTAAAGGCCTGGTCCCCAAGCCGCTACATGTCCCGTTTAGGAGTGAGGAAGATCTTCTAGCCCGAGCCATCGCACAGGGACCAAAAACTGTTGATGTTCCAGCCTCTCTCCCCACCCCTCCTCACAACAACCAGGAGGAGCTCAGGTAGCCCTGTTTGTCTCTGTCTCTTGGAGGCTGGTAGCACATTGGCAGCTATCATCATTGCTGGTGTTAATTTTTCTGTGATCATGTTTTAAAACCATCTTCAGCTACAAGTTCTTGAAAGATGTCTCTCTCTTCTTGATAATTAACAGCAACAGAGGACAGGAGCCTTGTAAGGACAGAGACACCCCTGATAGTTTTGTTCCATCCTCGTCTCCTGAAAGCGTGGTCGGTATGGAGATCAGCCGCTACCCGGACCTGTCTCTGGTGAAGGAAGAGCCCCTGTCCCCCTGCCTATCTCCTGTCCTCCCCATGCTTCCAGCTCCTGATGGAAAAGGTAAAAAAACAGCTATAACTCAGTGGTCACAATCAGACCTTTATGCTTTTGTGTATCAAACACACAGCCGTACTAACAACTTCTTCTTTTTCTTATTTTTGCAGGGACAGAAATCAAACTGCGGGACATTAAAACAGAGCCTTCAGGGATGTTCTTTGGCGCTCCCTTCAGCCCAATGTCTAATGACTCCAAACAGGGACTTGTATCTGTAGCTATCACACTGAGACCAGCTGCTGCAGAGGTAAGAATTGTTTACGTTTACTGTTGTTTCACAAAAATTCAGCAAATTTTTTGCATCTTAAATTGAATAATGTTGGTCCATAATGCTTAAAAAGTTTTGCAAAACAAAAGCTGGTATTTGTACGTCAACTTTTACCTTTAAAATATTTCTTATAAAATGCAGGGTTGTTAATGCTGACTGCATATCAAATATTTAACACTGTGGAAAATATTCTGGAGAGTCACATCTTCTCTTTCTGTCTTGTCTAGAACATCACAGGTGTAGTAGCAGCCATTTCAGACCTTCTCTCTGTGAAGATCCCCAGTAGCTATGAGGTCAGCAGCACCCCAGACAGAGGGTCCTTATCCATACTCAGCGGTCCAAGGATGGGTCTCCACGGCATGGAGCCTCGTCCTCTCATGCTCTTCCACGGACAAGGAGATAATGCAGGGCTTCACGGTCGCCCAGGACAGATGATGAGGCCAGGTGTACCGCAGGAGATGATGCAACAGCAGCAGGCGCATCATTTCCGGTTCCATCCTAACAGCCCAGGTGAGGAGACAAAAAAGTACTTGTAGTAGCACTGAAATACACAGCTTGTAATTAGGATGTCATGAATGTCAAGCATTTCTATTTCTTTTTCATTCAGGTGCAACTCTGGCTCGAGGCCATGACCAGAAGACCCCTGCAAGCCCTGGATGTAAACCTCACTGGTGCTGCCACTGCAAGGTGGTGGTCCTGGGTAATGGAGTGCAAAAATCCATCAAAGATCTCCCTGCCCATATGAAGGTACCAAACTTTAAAGCATAAATCTTCTGAATGAAAGAGGGAAGTGTGTAGACTTTAGAGTTTGGCAAAATGCATTCTAGCAAAAGCTAGTTGGTAACTGTGGTAACAGAAAAATGACACTATGATGGACTTGCTAGTTTCCCTTTCAAATTTTGCAATCAACAGCAATGTTGCATTTGATTTTTTAGTAGTTCATCACCTGTCTTTATGTCTTGCTTACCTTACTTGCTTGATACAGAGTGAATAGATGATAAAATTTATAAAAATGACTTTGAATAGACTTACTTACTTGATACACATTTAATGATCAGAGTGAGTGGTGGATAATATTTCTTGCAATAAAAACAATTTAGTAAACTATCTGTGGACTTCGATCCTGTGAACGAAAATTTGCATCATCCTCTGGACACACACAGGCGGTAAGAGGTGCACTTGCCCTCTGAAATGATACTTTGTATCACATATCGTAACGTTAAGCAAACATTTCACTCCCCTCTACTGATTAGGCCTAATATAACAGCTGCAGCAGCCGAGCTGCAGGTTCTGTGGCCAGAGGCAGTTACCTTGGCAACGCGTCATGAGAGACGCTTTGTGTCGGACAGTTCATACCTCCACGTCATCCATTTATGTCTGATAATGGACACCTCATCAGGCGTTATCCCTCGCATCAATTAGTGGGTTAAGCAGCAGACCCCCATGACTACAGTTTTGAGAGTATTTAGGTTTTTTGAATATTGCATGTTTTTAATGTTTATTTGATAACTTCTTTGAATGTCGGTTAAGCTTAAGCAGTTCATATTGGTCAGACTTAAGCCCTCATTCCTTATTCAGCCAGTTAAAGCAACTGATTTCCCTCATTAGGAATCTGAAGGCCGTTTGAAATCTGAAGAAGAGCTGGTCTTCTGCAGTCACAGCTGCTTCCTCCTCTACTGCTCGTCAGCATCTCTGCAATCCAGATCCTCGTCAGAGTCTAAGGTTTGAACTGCTGAAACACACGTAGAAAGAATACGATTAACCTAAAAAGATTAATAACCTGCTGTCAGTGTGTTTAACTTTTCGCTGGATCTCAAGGTTCGTGTGTCTTCTTTACAGGAATCAATGTCTATTCTCCCAGCATCTGTGCAGACAGAGAGCCTGTCTAAAGCTCAGCACCAGTACAGTAACAACATGTCATCACTGGATGTTCACTGCCTGGCCCAGCTTCAGCCCAAACAGTCTCCTCCCTCCACTCCTCCCATCCCCTTCCCCACAGCAGGCGAGACTTCCAAGAGTGAGACAAAGTCTGATGCAATCAAAGTGACAGTGAAGCTTAAGGCCCGGCAAAGGTCACATGACGGCTGGCATCAGGGAAAGAGACAGAAAGGACTCCGCTGGAGGAAGTGGACTATCCAGGTGGTTGTGCCGCCAAGGGCAAACTCCCAACTTCCAGATGAGGATAAAATCGATGACCTCCTGAGGAAGCTCGGAGCCTCCCTGCGACCTCCCGCCTCACTCCGGGACCACAGAAGGTGCTGTTTCTGCCACCAGTTTGGAGATGGGCTCACTGATGGCCCTGCTAGGCTTCTCAATTTAGATCTGGATGTCTGGGTTCACCTAAACTGTGCCCTTTGGTCAACGGAGGTGTACGAGACACAGGCCGGTGCTCTCATCAATGTGGAGCTTGCACTGCGGCGTGGCCAAACAGTACGCTGTGCCTACTGCCAGCAGACCGGAGCCACCAGCGGCTGCCATCGCCTGCGCTGCACCAACGTCTACCATTTCACCTGCGCTCTGCAAGCTCACTGTACTTTCTTCAAAGATAAGACCATGCTTTGTCACGCTCACAGACCCCGGGGAACAGCTGGACAAGCCCTGGAGCATGAACTGCGCTGCTTTGCTGTCTTTAGACGTGTCTACGTTCAAAGAGATGAAGTGCGTCAGATTGCAACAGCTGTCCAGCAGCCAGAGTTAGGCTACACCTTTCGTGTGGGCAGCCTGGTGTCACACGCCATAGGCCAACTCACCCCGCAACAAATGGCAGCTTTTCATTCCCCAACAGCCATCTATCCAGTTGGGTATGAGGCTTGCCGCATTTACTGGAGCATGCGTCATGGCAACCGACGCTGCCGATACATTTGTTCTGTTGAGGAGAGAGATGGACTGCCGGAATTTTCCATCAGAGTCATTGAGCAGGGCTACCAAGACCTGGTCCTGACTGATGCCTCTGCCAAAGGTTTGTTTTGGTGGATTTTGCCCTAAGAATAATTTTCATGTACCCCAGTCTTTCAGTTTTTATTTTTATACCTACATGTGTGCTTGTCCTGCTTTGTTCAGGAGTCTGGGATAAAGTTCTAGGTCCTGTTGCTGAGACAAGAAGCGAATCAACAACTCTGAAGCTCTTCCCTGTGTACCTGAAAGGGGAGGACTTGTTTGGACTCACAGTTCCTGCAGTCGCTAAGATCACTGAATCGGTTTGTACTTTTAAAATGCTTCCCCCAATTTGAGGCAGAAATGCTCTAACGATCTTTAAAAGTTGGGTATTAACATACATCTTAACTCATTGATTCCAGCTCCCAGGAGTTGAGGCTTGCAAACTATACTCCTTCCGTTACGGACGTAACACTCTTGTGGAGCTGCCGCTCATATTCAATCCAGCTGGCAGTGCCCGCGCTCAGCCAAGAACCTGCTCTCCCTTCACCTCTCTGGTGATAAGGTAACTTCACTCTTTGGTATGTCATCTCAACACAAAACTTTTCTTTGTAGTTGTTTAATTCTTTCCATTTCCAAATAAAGGCCACAGCCACAGGTTGTGTCCAGCAGCAGCGCCAGGTCTAACCAGAATGTGGCCCAAGGAGAGGGAGGCACTGCCCATAGCAAGCCTCCAGTGGTGCACCCCAGGTCTTCTCAGTACCGCTGGATGAAGAGTGAGTGGAGAGCCAATGTATATCTGGCCCGCTCCCGCATCCAGGTCAGTGTCTAACAACCCACTTTCTTCAGTTTTGCCAGATTAAATTGATTCCTGTGGATAGAGTGAAAACCTGTTTGTGTAATGTATTCACAGGGCCTGGGGCTGTTTGCTGCTAAAGACATGGAAAAACAGACAATGGTAATCGAATACAATGGAACAATCCTCCGCAATGAGGTTGCCGTCAGCAAGGAGAAGATGTATAGATCTCAGGTAGGCATCTGTTTTTGTTCAGATCTTTTTTGTTCAAAGTTTTGTTTTGTGTTTTTTGAAAACATAACCTCCAAGTTTAATCTTTCTTGTTTCTGGACAGAACCGAGCAATCTTTATGTTCCGCATTGACAGCGAACATGTTGTTGATGCCACCCGCAGTGGAGGGCTAGCAAGGTAGGATGAGATAAGTGTCATGTTCTGAAATAAATAACCTTAGATGTATACACAGTCTTTTCACCTTATTTCTACTGGTTCTTTTCCTGTATTCCAGTTGCAGACAGCTGTCAGTTTTTTTAGCTTTTTTGCTGAAATGGAAAGCATCTTTAGAAAAATATGTCTTTTTTTTTTAGAAAAAAAATTAATTACAAACTATTCACTTTCAGATGTCTTTCTTTTTCATGCACGGAAAGTTTTATGACCTGTTACACATAACGTGATTTCTTTCATGTTTTTTCAGGTATATCAACCACTCTTGCGCCCCCAACTGTGTTGCTGAGGTGGTCACATTTGAACGGGGTTACAAAATCATCATCAGCTGCCTTCGCAGAGTTGAAAAAGGAGAGGAGGTGGATATCTTTTCACTAATAGGGCTCATAACCACGCAATTCCAAAATAAAGTTAGGAGGCTGTGTGAGATGGAAACAGAAACAGGGGACACTTTGCAAACTGCTGAGACCTCATATCCAGTTTAAAAATAGAACAAAGACAATGTACCAAAAAAAAGCTTAACCCTCGTTTATCTGTTTGCCATTTAACTCCACTTTGGTTGTGTTTTTCTTCCTCTGTGCTATGTCCACTACCATAGCCGCTCAGGATAGCTTAATCCACTCGCTAATTAATGTGCAAAGTCACTTGCACATCTGGCGTTCAGTAACTGGCTGGTGTAACCACGTCTCCCCTCTACCCAGAAACGTCCTGATACAACCAAAACATCAGCATACACGCAGAGGAGAGGGTTCAAGGCAGACACAGACACAGACACTGACACACATGCCCAAAAGTGGCTGTTAAGCAGGTTTATTCCTGTAAAAGTTGACATCATATTTTTTACAAAAATCCTGCAGACTCTACCTTTAAGTCTTTTGCACAAGTATAAACTGAGACCCTCTGAATCTTTAATGTTCCTTGAACCTTAAATTCCCCGTCTTTGTACGTACCTTGAGAAACCATCTCATGTGATTTTCACAATTGGCCAAGGCAGCCAATCACAGTGGTGAGCCTCTTCCCTCAGTGGGAGGCTCTTTTCATATCCAGTCACCAACCTGTTTCCAGTTGATTGATCATTAATTGTTGGATGTTCTACACTTTTTTTTTCATATATTCATGATTTTTCAGTCACATTGCTTCTGTCCAAAATTTTGGAGTGTGTTGCAGGCATCAAATTAAAGATTACTGTATAATTTTCCCAAAATGCCAAATCTTAGCTGTGATATTTGGTATGGCTTTTGTGTTTGTTGTTCATAATATGTAGTTTCAACACTTCACAAATAATCACACTGTTTTCTGATGCTTTTTTACTCAGCCTCCCAACCTTTTTGGGGAAAAGTAGTAACACTCTCACATGTCTAATGTTCTTCTGTGAAGCATAGAGACTGATGCCTCCCTTCTTGTTTTCCAGCTCTGTTTCGACTACCAGTTTGACAGTGTGGAGGGTCAACACAAGATCGCTTGCCACTGTGGAGCTCCTGAATGCAGGAAGTGGGTTAACTGAAGCAAACAAAAGTGAAAAATCTAAATGCATTTCTTGCTTAAGTGAGAGTGAATGCTGTAATCTCTGCACAGTGAGAAAATAGGCTTCACACTAAAGTCGTTTTATGAATGAACAGCAGGCCTGAACCATTAGAGGAGATGAATGAATTTACATGTTAGTTTACATGTTAGTTAATGAAGATGACGGAGAACACAAAGGGTGGAGGAAGGGAAATCTAACACAGTAGCAGGATGTGACTTGTGCCATATTATGTGAGAGGCTCTGTTGGATGAGATGCCTCAGTCTGTCTGTATGTGTCTGTGTGTTTGGTGTACACGGGGTGAGGAAGCCACCAGCGAATGAGTAAGCACTGTGCAGGGTGCGGCCTTATTGCTTACTAAGGGCAGGCCCTTTTGTTTCATACTGTTAATGTATACCATATGACTAAATGTAGACATCACTGAATGAGGAATGTACAGCAATGAATACTGCGAAGGGAATTTTAACTTGCACTAAAAAAATGAGAAAACAGAAAAAAACAAACACACAAAAACTTAAAATACTTGATTCCATGAGTCAGTTTTATCATAGGTCTCTGTCATGTGATTTGTGTGGACTTCGAGAGGTTTTGTATTTATTACTGAATGAATGAACTTTATTCTCAAAATGATGAGATTGAGTCAAAGAAGGCTAGATTGCTATTGTTTTGAAGATTGAGGAAGACATGCTGTTACTTTTGTATAAATGTACATAAAGAAACTATAGGAATAACTGACCAAATACTACCTTAACCTTCTTGATGTTTGGGTGTTTTTAAATTGTTTTGTTTTGTTTGTCATTGAAATTTATTTAAGATGGACGTTATTTCAGTTTGAGAGTATATATTATGATTATTCTGTACAGAATTTGTAATATAACCACAATAATTCACAAAGTATTTTTGTTGTATTAAAAGTAAGGTATTGTAGCGTAGTGTTTTGTGACTTACACATGCTTTGACCACTCAAAAAAGAAATATTTTTGTTGACTAATGTAACAAGTTATCGGTTACAGAATCAAATAACAAAAAAAGACTCTTTACATAGTAAGAGAACAGTGTGATCTGTTTGCTGTAATCAGGTTTGATTTTAAAGAACTGTGAATTAGGTTTTGAAACCCAAAAAAAACTTTTTAACTTTGTAACATGAAATAGGAACACCAACATGTATTTACTTGTATTTGTTTTTACATTGCTTTTAAAAAAAACAGGTGCAAATGTCTAACGAAACTGTGGAGTTAGACGAACCAGTATGTGACAGAAAGAATCGTATGTCAAACTCCTATCTGGAACTGTAGGTTGCTCTACTTTTATGGACAGAAATGGCATTCTTCTTAATCAGAAATATTTCTTATACTGACACTTCACAAGTCACATGCTTAGAAACGGAAGAGTTTTTGCGTGCACAATTTCAAGTTGACTGTAAAATTTTGGAGACAGTCTTAGAACTTGTAATGTATATGGCATGTATTTTTTTAACTTTCCGAAGACTCAATTGTATATATTTTTCTCAATGAATGGTTGTAACAAAATTGTTTCTTGGATATTTTTCTTCTCTTGTATATTACATCATCCTGCCAGTGTGTTTGTGCAACATTTCTTGGTCGTGTAGTCAGATTATTTTCTTTCTTTCGTTCTTTCTTTTTTTTCCCCCTTTTTTTCTGAAAATGCCTTTTGAAGTGTACAGAGTATGAGGTTTGGAGTTTGTGGAATTGAATTTAGAAACATTTACAAAAATAAACTATTTTACATGTTAACAACTTGTCAGTTATTTGTTTCTTTGGCTGAATATTTTATATTCCTGCAGTATGGTAATCTCAGGAGTACGACAGGATTGATATTGGTTGTTTCTCAGGTACGTTATTCCGACCTAGTTTACTCCCTCTAAATTGGTTAAGGTAACTTATTTTCAGGTGCTGTGTTTGTAGCATTGTTAACTCTTTTCTTGTGAGGCAGTTTACTCCAGGACATCGAACTTGTCGTGGCTCATCCTCTCAGGTAAGGTTGGTCATTCTTTCAGGAGTATCAGCCTGTAATATACGGCCGCTCAGTCTGTGAGGTAATTTTCCCTGTGAAGTAGCTCTATCTGTGAAGTAACTTCTCCAGGCAGGTAAGGAGCTCATTCTGTCAAGCAGCTATTGTGAATAACTTGGAAATAATTTAAGATCCTGTGAATTAACCAATCACTCTTTCACTATTTCTTTTTACTTGTTTCAGGATAGGGAGGATTCTGTCTTTACCTTTTATTCACCTCTCTGTCCATCCTCTGTCCTGACCCAACCAACACATGCATCAACTTACTCAGTCAGCACCAGCCTCCAATATATGACTCCTCTATGAGGGGGTGAGCCCTATATTTCCACATTTCTAGGACATTTTTAAAATTAGGTCTCATGTTCCTTCCTTTTCCTTCAATTTAAACCACATACTCCCATAAGATTTTTTTGGAGGCACTTTATAGTAAATGAATGAACGAGTAATTCTATTTCAATCAGCAGTAGTAGAAATTGTCAAATTCACAATAATTAAGAAAAAACAAAATAGACTGCTCAAAAAGGGTTTCAGCTGAAGCAGAGTTTTCAGATACTGAAACCTTGATTTTATTTCCGGTCTGACAAACAAAACCAAAATTTGAAAAAAGATCTTAGAAATGTGGGAACACAGGGCTGTGGGCCCTATAGGCACACTCCCCTACAATCCAGCATCCATTACTGCCACACCACTGTGGTGCTGACTGTAAAGTTCTTACTTTTTGGAAGGTTAATATACAGTTAATGTTGGTAGTTATAAAGGTTAACCTCAGCTTCACATGGTCTTGATTTGAACCGTAAACTGCAACATATTGGAATTCTCACCAATGGGCCACCACCATAGCGTTTAGTATAAGGGGCAATGCAAATGAGCCCACTTACCACCATCACATCAATGTTTCAATCATACACAGGATAATCCTGTTACATCGCCATATCATTGTACAGTTTAAATATATAGAATAATTATATTTATATATAAGTAAAGTGTTCATAGTTCAATTCTTACATGTTTATATAAACAAATACACATTTCTATACATACACACACACACACACACACACACACATATATTTATATATATATATGTATATATATATATATATATATATATATATATATATATATATATATATATATATATATATATATATATATATATATATATATATATATATATATATATATATATACTTTCGTATTATCAGATATATACTCTCCATATCAGACAAATAATAATTTTTATCTCATACTGACTGTCTGATATGGAGAGTATATATCTGATAATATGAAAGTGTATATTTATAGATTCATATGTATGTATTTATATATGTTTGTTTATATGCTTGTGTAGATGTATATATGTGTTATATAGATGCAATCAAAAATTATATATTTATAGTATGTCCATCTCACACTGAATGTATTACATTGTCCTTGTGTACATTTATATACATAAGTCTAGTTTCATATATTTATATATAAATATGTGTATATGCGTTTATAGATGTATGTATGTGTAGATAGATGTAAACTAAACAAATCTATTTAGGTACTCATATTGAAGGTATTATATTGTTTCTATGTACAAACGAGAGAGAGAATATATATATATATATATATATATATATATATATATATATATATATATATATATATATATATATATATATATATATATATATATATATATATATTTGCTTCAGCCTACACCTTTTTGGTCGGTCCCTGTTTCGATGATTTGATTATTTTCTGTTTGCGTTGCTTTTGTATTTTTCTTCCTTCTGTATTTATTTTTATTTATCTATGGTTGAATTGACCGAAATAAATAAATCATATCAATCAAATCAATATTCACCTGCAAACACTAATTAAAGTTGCATCCATTTCTAGCTTCTATGCATGTTCATCTGATGTGGTTATTGTCACTAACTAGGCACAGAAATGTATCTGTTTTAACCCCAAATTATACAGCCAGTGATGGAAATGCAGCTCCTTTCTGTTTTAAATTGCAAAGCATTCAGTCATTATTTCTTTAGTTTAGAAAACAGGCTGGGTTTCAGTCTTTCTTGTATCTGTCATGTCTTTAACAGTTCCTGGGATTCATCTTTCCAAAATATGCTCATTTTATTGTAACTATCTCAATTCACCAGACAACATCGTCTTTTATTTTGAACCATCAAACCAGTCAAAATCTGAGTCGTACTGACATCTGTTGGTGGAGCTACAAATATTTGAGTCTATCTGGTGTTTTGGTGAAATTTACTTCCTTTCTAAAGCATGGTCGCCTTGCGGTGTGTCCTCCAACTTGCCTTTTCTTGTCTTGTTTTTTTTGTTTGTTTTGTTTTAATTATTTTTATTTAACTACCGTTAAAGGGGAAGGAAAATGTAAGAGGATAAGGCTGCGTGCTTTAGAAATGATACGTGAACATGTGAAATTTCCAGCCATACAAGACTAAGCGACGAAATGAATGTGTTGTTCTAGCCACTTAATTATTAGCAAATTGAAAAGTGGATTTTGGATTGTGTGGGCCTTAAACGGGGATATTTAACCGTGCCACCAACAAACGACAGATGAGGTACTGTTACGTTTTTCATCTGGCGATAAACCGGGGCGAAAACACAAAGGACACGTTTCTGCTGCGGCACAATTTGAGCCATAACACCTGTAAACATCGACACTCATTTGGAGATGCGTGCCGTGCCTCTATTGACGGCCGAGCCTACTTCCTGGTGGACGGGCAGCGCCTCAGTGCAGCCGTAGTATTGGTCAGACAGGGCAGCTGAAGTGAAGGTGGAGACTGTTGATGGTCTGCTGTCAGATTATTATCACACGTTTTATTTGTTTTGCTCCTTTGAAGAAAAAAGCATGGGAAGCACGGTGACGGAGTCGAATAAGGAGAGTTCAAAGAAAATGCCAAAGAAGAGGAGAAGTCTGCGGATTAACATGCCAGTGAGTCGGTGAAGTGTCAACTAATTTGGCTTCTTGCTGTGAGCTTTAAAACAGCTTTTGTTGAACTGTCGTAAAATTAGGATCTGAACTTTTGGCAATGTCTGAGCATTTGTGCACGCGACGTTTAGCAGCATGATTGACAGCTGTCTCGGTGTCACGACTTTTAGCTGTTTCACTGTGAAGCGGTTCCAATGTTTATCAAACCGTTGCGTGAGCTCAATTTTTAAAATTGAAGTTTGAAAATGATCATTCTTAAATATCATAAGTTTTTCCATCCATAACCTTTTAACGTGCTGCCACTGTAGACAACACCCTGCAAGTAGTATCACTTTACGGCAAGGATCTGGTGTTTTTATACAGATGATCGATTATGGTGTTTGTAGTCTGTATCACCGTGCTTTACAAAATGTTATTCTGGCTTCCCAACACTTTTAAACCCAAAATATAGCTCACAGGCATGTTTATTCCTGTATGGCATGCATCAGATCAACATGTAGATTAGAAAAATCCTTTCACCAGAGGTCAACACTCAAGTTCTGCATGTTGAGGCTTCCCTCTTTGGCGTGAGCCCCACTCCTTTCTACTCCAGTTTTGTGGACAAACCACATTGCAAGAGGTTTACATGGCCTCTTGTATTATACTGGTGTGAGTAAACTGTCCTTCTGTCTCATCCCTTTAAAAAGGAATGTAAACCCAACCCATGTTGTGAAGATGTGTTGCATATGCTTTGCAAAAGTGTTCATGGTGGCCAAACATGTTTTTCTTCTTTTTTCTTTGTGCTGAATCATTAAAGGCCAAACCAGGAATTTTTCACTTTTAAAATAGCAAAAAAATGCTCAGTTTGTGTTAAAGAATCAGTGAGTATGTACTGGCTTACAGAGCTCTTGTAATATCTGTAATGACATGCTGGTTTATTTGTTTGTTTTTTGTTTTATTCTTGACACTCAGATCTCCTTTGTGTGCAGGACTTTGGTGCGTTTACTTCCCCGCAAGCGGAGACGAGTGGCTCGACTAAAAGTGGCGCTCAGATGGTACAGTAATGATTTTCATAAATATTTGTGTCGGTATTCGCCAGTTGTTTATTTTCTTAAGCCTGCTTTTTTTCCCACTACGCCGCAATTTATCTTGTCTCTTTGGCTCTCGTTTGTTTGGCTTTGAACACACAGATTTTTGAGAAAAAGTTCTTCCACAAGGCTGTCTTTTCCATGCTGCCAGCCCCTTACAAGTACACAGTAACATTACGCCCACTGCATCCAGGCATAGCAGGAGCGTGTACAGGAAATTGATTTTTCCAAAAGAAGGCAGCCTTTTTCTACCGTCTGTTCCAATTCTTTTATCATTATATATTAAAGTAAACCCTGGTAATACTTGTGCATTGTTGATTAAAACCCTGCATTCCCTGGTGCTTTCATAGAGTTGATTTATCTCCTGCTAGCTTGCCTTGACTAGCTCTTGCTCAATGACAGAGTGAGAGTTGTTGCCAAACAGAAAAAAAGGGTGTGTGCTCTCACTGCTCCAGATTTGTAACAGGATTGGTTTAAACTGAAATGTGTGAACGCAGAAAAGCCAGCCTTAAGCAAACATCACCATCAACCTCTGTCGTGGAATCCAGAGCGTACATTCCTTCCATCTTTGGTGTGATTTGTCACATTGTTGAATTTTCTTTCCCACAGATCAGCAGTGTTTTCTCCACTGTGCAGTAGCAGCAGAAACAGTACTGTTGTGCTTTTTTTCTGCCAATAATGTTACCACAACACTCATGTAACATTTTACTGTTTCCTGTAAATACAACCTCCGAGCCGAGTCATAGCACTTTGCTGTATCAGAGCCCACAAATGGTTAATAGATTTTGTTGTTGGCCCATCCAGAGCGGCGGCAGGCAGTGGTGGGAGGAGGCTGTTGCTGTCTCCAGCTAGATTGACTGACTGCAGTCTCTCGTGTTTTGTTTTGGTGTCTGCATGGTGAAGGATTCCTCACTCTGTTTTCATGATTCTGACCTTGCAAAGACAGACTGATAAACGCAGAAAGTCATAATGAAAAATACTGTTACCAGTGTTTGGATGTGAGGGTGCAGTTACTGACGTATGCCAAGGGTAAGGCCGATAAGGTGACCTTTGACCACACTGTGCAGCATTAGACTATCACCTAAAGAGGAGGAAGTGGAGCAGTATTTGATTTGCACAGGGTTTCATAAAGAAGTCAACAAAGGATTGTTTTTCAAGACAAGTCTGAAGATAACCCTCTGGTTAAAAAGTCAAGTGATCAATGATGTTTGTTTTTCTGTAGCTTTTACTGCTTTGATTTGTCCGACACACAGATAATTGGACATTTGAGTTATTGCACTTTGCACATGACACTCTTATAATCCTTTTTATGAGATGCTATTAAGTGTTACAACATGGCCAAGTAAACAAAACAGAGTTTCACATATGAAATAAGCAGAAGTAACCTCTCAACTGTCTCAGCAGAGGCCTTCAGGAGAAGCTTAAATGTTGTAATAATGCTGATCCGAGGGACTTCTGGTCATACCACAAATTCAGCCTACTTGACAAATAATCAATTCACTGCTTCCAGATGGCTCATAAATTAACGCAGTAACTTACAGTGATAATTCAGAGGGAAATCAAGTTAAAGGGGCTATGAAGAGTTTCCAAGTGAGCTTGAAAAAGTCTCCCTTCTAGATATATACCAGATTGTAATTTACACTTTAAAATTACATTATCAGCATCAATATAGATTGTTTTGAAGTGCTACTTCTTAGCTTCCTGATCGGGTTGGGCAGAACTGGATTGAATTATGGCACGTTGAAGTCTCTGACAACACCACGCCGGCTGACGAAGTTCAGTGGTGAGAAATTCTGGTGCAGAATTTTTTTAAATAAATTAATTCTGTAGTGATGGTGGACACAGGGTCTGTCAGACAGAAAAAGGACAGAAGAGCAGAATAAAGCCAGACGACAACGTGATAACACACAGGCTAAAGGCTAAAACACAGGCTAAGCTGTTTGTGTTGATGCCAAGTCCAACCCACATGCAGCAGTTATTCTGCAGTGGTCTGTTCAAACTTTAGGGTCTATTAGTAAAATGAAAAGTGAAGTTACTTTAGCTCTGCTTGGTAGATGACTGGCAGGACATAACAAGGATTCACTCACATTACATTATAGACATGTCTCAGAGCACTAGGCTACCTGTGGTGCTAAACATAGCCGGCTACTAAACTACCAACTGACAAAGTTTGCTTGTCGTCATGTTAGCCTACAGATACGTTAGAGCACTGGGCTGCCAGTTGCATAGCTGGCTACTTAACTATGGTACAAACTCGCAACATTTGCTTGTTGTCATGTTTTAAACAACAGCCCTACATAACTGTTGATAAATAGCTTAACTCATTGTGTTGTATCCAGTACAAAGTTATCTTGAACAAAGAAAATTTTATTTTGATCCAATTTCCATTTATTCCAAAACAAACACAGGGCTTGATAAAAGTGACGTCTTCATGACAGTGTGCATGCGACTCAGGGCCACCAGGTGGTGATGCAGCCTAATTTAGACAGATCCTCCTCAAAGAACATTTAAAACAACTTATTTGACCATTTATCAGCTATGGTTGAACAACAGTTAATGTTAGCATTTAGCCACCTAGAAATTTAATACATCTACTTTAAGCAAAATTGACTGTTTCTGAGTTTTAAAAGGTTCAGTTGGAATGAGTAAATTTAATTTAACATTAAGTTAGACCATAACTTCTTGTTAAAAAAATAAAAAGCAAAAACAAAAACATGAATCATGTCGTTGTTGAAGGCATTTCTGTTGCTAGCTGCAAGCAAATATGTTGCTTTTCTTTTGAATATTGTAAGATTTGCTTCTATTATTTTTTTACCATTATTTGTAGTGTAATTGCTCGTACATGGTATGAAATATATATATGATATTTGTTTAACACCTCTTATTTATTTTGTGCGTAGCACATAAATAAATAATGGGAGCATCCCACTTGGATTGGGATATCATAGGAAATGCTCACCATTTGAATATGACACAAGGTGTGTTCTTGTCTTTCTTTAGGGCGAGCGTCGCATCCGCTCAGCCAGCCCCACAGAATCTGTGTCTGCCAGGACTCCAGTTCTGCTGCCCGAGTGTCCCCATTCGGCTCCAATCCAAATAAAGCCCAGCTCAGGTTCACCCAGGAGTATCTTTCCCTACCCTTCCCATCAGAGCTCCTCTCCAAAATCCCCTCGCCGCCTGAGCTTCAGTGGTATTTTCCGCTCCTCATCCAGCTCCACCACTGGGAGCATCAAAATCTTCTCCAGATCAAAAAGAGGTGAGTAGAGATTATACCACTGCACCGAGTCCCTCATGATCAATGCTGAGCTGTTATAGCAAACACTCAGACAGGAAACAGTTTTAAACTGCTTGAAAATTGCAAATAAGAAGGGTTTTGCATCAGCTTGGAGGAAGATGGTTAAAGGAAGTAAGACATGATAAATGAGAGTGTGTTATCTCACGGTGTGACGTAAACCCTCATACAGTGAACTGTATCTGATTATGCCTATCAGGTATTTTCTTGCTTGTGATGGCACTGACATCAAAACAGGTCGCTCTGCATTTTCTAAGTGACTCACACGGAGCATTGTCGCCAAAGAGGAAGTAGAAGGCTTGATTTCCTCATTGTTTAAAAAGGAAAGTCTGCTCTTTTGGGGGTAATGTTGTCAGCCTTATCACACAAACAGGATCACTAGATTACAGAGTGGGTGCTCCTTCATTATCAGTCATGCTCTTATGGAGAAAAGGGAAATTATTTGTGTACAGGGCTTGATCAAAGAGTTGTTTTTGTCGTGCCTCTAATTCCTAGCATTGAGCCCCCCATTTCAAAGACATTTCCCTAGATTAGGTTACGAGTTTGGCATCCCAGAAGCGGGAAACCAGTCATAGATCATTTACCATGTCAGGATTAAAAGCCATTAAAGTCATGATGGTGATACTGGTATGCACAAATAACTGGAAGTTTAACAAGGCCTTGTTTTGTGCAGAACAGACCTGGGCAGATTTTCAGCTTCCATGTCTTCATGTACTCAGATGGCAGATTATTACATAACAAAAAAAAAAAGGACGCCTGTTTTACGTGGAAACAGCTCCCCTGGAAGCTGTATCAAACAACCCGAAGATGACTCATATGTTTTTGGCTTTTCTATAAACCCATTCTTCTGTTTTCCGTGCAGAGGGTCAGCCTGGCAGCGGATGGTGGAACAGCTCTGCCAGGGCCAGACTTTAAGAGTCAGCCTGCTCTGTTTCCTCAGGAGATTGTTTTTGACTGTAACTAAATTAAAACACAGCAGAATGTACAGGCTGCTGCAGACATCTTTTGCCCGCTGTTTATGATATCTGAAATCTGACTTGGTTGAGACGCTGTGTCCACTCTCAGCTCGCTTTCAGACCAATGATGTGGCTTTAAATTGTCTGCGGTTGATGATGAAAAAGACAAAGTGTGCCGGTGAAAAACATACAATGCCTCACTGGCCAGTGCTGATGTTTTTGTAAGCACAAAATTTGGCCACAAGAGTGTGCTGAAGTCCTAGACTTATCCTGCTCTCCTTCTCAAACTAAAGCGTAATTACTTTACAATTTTTAAACCCCTTTTATATTCTGAGCTTCTTTGACCAGAAAAATATAGTAAACAAACTTTTCCTGTATAAAGTTGAAAAATCCTTCACATTAGATTTTTATTTGTTTGCATAAAATCCACACAGTGACTTTATACTGCTGAGCATTTACATCCATTTTTGCATCAAATATGATCAGTATGTCTTCTGATCCTTGTCTAATCTAAATATGTGTTTTCCTGCTGCCTGCACATTGTCAGTCTCTCGCTGCCGAAGGCTCCTGCAGCACTTTCATACCCTTATCTGGAAGTGACCAGACTCTCAGGAGCTCCTCGTACAGCCATGCAGAGATTTCCCCCCCTTCTCTCTCTTGCTCTCTCCGTTGCCACTGTGTGCTGTATGTTGTCAGTAAATAAAGGAACCAGGCAGATATGACTTTCCAAATTCATAAAGCCCAGCCTTACAAGGGCAGGCAGAATTTATATTGAAAGGTGAAGCTAAGCTTAGTAAGAGCTTCAGACCTCAGACGCTCCGATGTGTTGTAAAATCCCCACGGCTCTGTAACCCAGCAACCTGAGACACAAAATAAGTGAATTTATTCTTTTAGGATAATAAAAACTTTATCTCAGCGAGCATCAAAGGAAGTCTGAGTTCACAGTTTCATCACTGATGTTTCATCTCCTTGCACATATTAGCCATTGACCCACTGAGCAGAGTGGAACACTTGCATAACATGTTAATTGAGATCTGTGCAGGACACTCTGTGGCTAATGTGAGCAGCAAATAGTGAGTGAGCCATCTGTTCAGAGAAGGAGAGGCTGCTGGTGTTGAATGGAAGCTTTTTGATCAGCTGACTGAACATGGGATGTCCCCCCACTGTCATCTGACGGGGGCTGGCCTCAGCAGTCTTAAATGTCAGCCCCCTAAAAGCCAACCCACTGCACAAGTGACACAGCTGCAGGACGCCAAGCTACGTAACAGAACCACAGTCCCTCTCATCTGATTTAAAGCTGCACTTTACACCCAGAATGCGTCAAAATGAGGAAGTTTCTGTCTCAGATCTTTTTGATTCTGAGTGTGTGAAGACAGAGTGTGACAGATGTGCCTCCACTGGCTCGTACTGTGTCCAGAAGGAGGGCTTTGAAAGAAGGCGGGACAATGTGCTGCCTCAGCCAATTACTGCTCTTTCTTTCATGCACTGGTCCCCTTTTACAGGCTGCTGACATGAGTGCTATAATAAAGAGACACCACCCACAGCTGCACCTGACACTTTACAGCCCTGACACGGTGTACAGGGAGCTCCGGCATCAGTTGTTATTTACATCACATGCGTGGGGGACAATTCTCAGCTGGAGCTGCGTGGAATTTACAGCTTCCACACTGTTCGTGTCTTTGTTAAAGAGTCGGCACAGATCCGATTCTTTACAGTGTCCCGCTTACTGCTGACTCTGGAGTTTGTTCGTTTTTTTTTTTATAACCTGGATATGCGAGCTTAGCCTTGCTGCATTTTCTCTACTTATTGCTGCTGGATCCTGGAATAAAAAGTGGAACTCTCAACTTCACGAAGTAGAGGAAGTCAGGTTTGTCCTGCAGATTTAGCTGGAAAGCTATCAACATATCCATCATTCAGTTCCTTTAATCAAAACAGGATCATCTCTCTCCTAACAATGGACTGAACCGTTTATAAAACGTAACACTTTAAAGATCTGTGAGACGACCACCTTGAGATACTTTCCACTTTTATTTCTGTACAACTATCCTCGTCAAACAGATGGAGTAATTTTCACTCTGCACCCGTTTTTGAGCCATCTCTGAGTCCTCAACGTAATGTGGATGGTCCCGGTCATATTTAACTTTGAACCCGTCACCCGCTGCGTTTCATGAAGAGGTTTGGCAGCCTGAGAAGGAGCAAGAAACGGAAGGAGCAAGATGGGCTAGGAGGGAGGCATCAGTCCGAAGCGTCATGTCTGTCTGGTAATGTGTCATCCCCTTCACCTGCAACATTAGTCTGTGCCCCTGCAGCTTGCTCAGAATCATACATTAACACCTTCTTTCTGCTTTAAGGATACTGCAATCAAAAGGCCTCAGAACATCTCTGCTGAACTTATGTCGTTTACATACTGTTGGTTGTGGCCTTAGGTGCTCCATATAGTCTCGGTGCTGCTTACATGGCCGTCTCTGGTTTCACAAATGCATGCAGCTCCTCTGCGCACAGTGACAGGACATAGACTAAAGTGGTACAACTATGTGTAGAAGCTGACCTGGGGTGAGAGGTTAGCTCTGCTGTATTCAAAGACATGGGCCTGAATTACTTAGCACACTGTTTTATTAATACCTGTCTTCTTTCGTTTATTAAAAAAAAAAAAGTGTATGCACTGCTGTTACTATGGTAAAGCGATTAATAGTTTCTCAGTCTACCTTCTGTGTCTTTATTTCTGTCCTATTTCCCAAGGTAGTCTTTAAATATAGCTGCTCTATTTGGAAAGCTTTATTTAAACTAACAGGAAACAGATCAGGCTGAGTTTTATTGTTTTACGCTTTAATTTTCTACCTTATAATCATGAACCCCAACTTGTTCAGCAATAACTCAGATAAGACTGATTTCAAACAGAAAGTGCATACCCCTGTTCAGACTTAGCGCAGTTACTGTAAACGTGTAAGCTCATAATGCTTGATGAGTGAGCTCTGGCGCACACAGTGTTACGTTTAAGTGCTACTTCAATCATCACAGCTCCTGATTTAAAGCCTGGACAGATGTGGGAGGAGTGGATTAGAGGAGCAGGGCCTTGTCATATTGATGAACGTTCGTGTGTGGCTGCATATGATGTAATGTCTTACTACAAAGGCAGAAAATGTGAAAACGATGCTGCTTCTGGAGGTGAACCAGTGCTGTTCAGACTGTTACATACAAGCTCATAGAGGATAACATGTATGTGAAAAATATTCAGTAGTGGCCAATTAGTGCCTCCCAGCAACGCTTAGTGTGTCAGTTTGAATTGTGTGTGCTTGTTAAAATGTTTTGCTACAGTGCCGTTTGCACACCTAGGTGAGTTTAGTGGACTAGTTAACACTGTAGGGCTGCAGTGTATCACTAAGGCAGTAATACACACAAAGTTTATGTTCTATTACTGAGCCCAATTTATTAATTTATGTTTTGGGAACAGAGTGATAAATATTTGCTTTGGGATCAGTGTAGCAGTTCCACCTACAGGCTGTAAAAAGAAGAGGATGCAGCTTTTGTGACATACCCTCTTGATTTGCTGATTACCATACTGAAGCTGGTGCTTTTGGTATTCTGGAAGTTGCCATCTTGTCTTTTTCTCTTTTGCCTTTTATGAAGTTAAAAGTGGCAAAATATGGGCAAGAGAACAGATATCCAATCAGCAGCAGTAAACTGAATTTCATCCATTCTTATTGTCTTATTGTCTGATTTACTTTCTTCAACAGAATATCTATCGCGGGGTCCCTCAGGGTTCAGTTCTGGGTTCAGCTCCTTTTTCCATTTACATGCTCACCCTCAGTAATATCATGTGTAATCAGAACATCCATTTTTACTGCTATGCTGATGATGCATAACTTTACTTTCCAATTAAATAGGACAGCCAACAAAAAATTAGATCATGGCTGTCATACAACTTTTTAAAACAAACTATAAAACAGAAATTATTTTCTTCCCCCATCAGATTTCATAATTTTTAATCTGTGTAATCTGTCAATTTGTGTAAAACCTTGAGCCATTAACCTTGATGTCATTTTTTAAAAATATATATAAAAATGTTAAGTTCATAATGTCACCCAAAGATCTGCAAAATCTCATGTTTATATCCTCCCGTCTTGATTACTGCAATTCTCTTTACACATAACTTAGCAATGATCAAATAAACTATTGAGTTATGATTAAAAAAAAACATCTTTTAGCTGTAATGAAAGGGCTTAAGCAAGCAAAAGCAGAATTTGGACTAGACTGTAAAAGTGTTTGTGTCTCCTGTGAAGATTTTCATATGAAAGTCAATGGGAGCTAACTGTACAGGAGGAACTGCAGTTTCTGGCATGTTGGGGTTGACTTCATTTTTCAGCCTTGCAGGTTGCAGCTTGACAGCCACTCATTTACAGTACTCTCTCATTAGTGATTAATGTTACAAAGCCTGCCAGAGAAATCTGTAGCAGTGCAACCATCGTGTCCTGCTGCTTTAACTTTAACCTAAGCGGCTCAGGTTGCTCCCAGAGAGAAACCAACCTGGCGGTTCACCGGGGGGCCCAGACTGACAGGATCTGCTTTTATGGGTGTTATGTTAACAGAGAATGCTGTAAATTGCAACACAACATTGCAGTAGATTACTAATATGATGTTCTTTAACCTGTGGACTAATGTTTCTGAAATCAAGAACATGAAAGTAAAGTTTGAAAAGTGTGATTACTTTTGTTAGCCTCAGAAACTGCAAGTCCTACATTTTTTTCGGAAGAGACCAAAAGTTATGCTGCTGAAATTTATTTTCATGAACTTATTTAAGAAATATATCAAAATCCTTTGTTTAAAAGCCCATCCGTTAAGATTTTATAAACTACAATTATATAATCTGAAGTGAATCTATCTATCATTTAGTTTGAGCTGAGCAAGAGAAGGCTAGGAGATGATTTCACTCTGAAAGTGACCCCAAATCAACAATGAAGTTTGAGAAGAGTTGCTGAGTGGGCCTTTTTACATGGACTAATTTATTGATTAATGGACTAATCTAAGGCTCAAAAGTCAAAAAGGGCTTAATTTAAAGCTTGGGTAAGCAACTTTGAGAAACAAGCAAGATAAAGCTGGTTTCAGTTTGTCACTGTAAAATCCTAAAAGCCACTCCCCTGTCACACAGTTTGCATTGAGAGATGACTGGTTCAGGACCAGTTTAGAGAGTTTTTAGTGAGACAGCAAGTTGTTGTTGCCATGAATACTCAGGCAGCCTTTTGAAGTTATTGTGCTCATCAATTAATTGGTTATTTCCTGTTTTGCACAGTGGTAAAATGTCATTGAACTGTTAAATCCTGATTGGTCATGTGGCCATGTGTGTTTATTTCAGTAGTGAATGCTCAGCTAAATTTTCTGGTTTTGCCACAGGAGGCAAAAAGCAAATTGAGCACTGGCCTTTTGTAGTTAAAGGATTACATGAGACTCTTTAGATGAATCAGCATGTACATTTTACTAATCAAGTCTCCCAAATCATTTCATCTCGAGTGTAAATTGTTTCATTACGAACTATTACGTGCCAAATTTGATGGACTGGACTTATTACAGCAAAGCATTTATTCCCTGTCTCCTTGTTGGTGTGTATCTGCCCTGCATTAAACCGAGCTGAGGAGAGGGCTCCCAGCCCCGCTGTTATCTCCTCCTGTGGAATGTGCCACAACAGCGTGGCTAAAATAAGGCCACACAGCGGAAGCAGGCTGCGCCAAAAGAGGGCCGGTGCATGCCAACTAAATGTCAAGAGATAGTGAGGAGCGCACTCAGACTCTCCGACAATAGTAATCCCTCAACACACAAAACATATTCAAACGTTCAAGTTATGAGATTTTTTGACTTAGGTCAAATTCAGGACAAAGAGTGGAGTGATTTGATCTGCTGCAGCTGTTTCTTGTGTAACATACTTTGCTTTAGTGATTCTGTCAGCATTGGACATTTTGATATGTGATAAAAGTCATCTCAACGTCTCGTGATGAACATTTTGGCCCAGATCATTCATGTCTTTCATTGTCTGGCCTCAGAAGTATGTCAGCTGGGTGGAGAAGGCCCACATGAGTGTCGCATGTCACCCTGCGTAAGTTTGTGATGTGCGATGATGTGGGAGAGCATGTGAGGAGCTGCGTCACAGACAGCTGACTGTTAGACTGAGGTTGTGTTTGATTCAGCTGCTCATGTTGTAATCAGCCTGGTTTGTCTAGAGAGAGGAGCCTGAAATCCATGTCAGGACTCATTCAGAGTGTTTCCTTTTCCAGTTTTAATCCAGTGTTGACTTCTCTTCAGGGCATTCACTTTGATTCAAAAGATCTTTTGTTAAGAGTGATGCAGATTTCATCAGCTGAGAGTTTGTGGAGTATTATGCCACTGAAACAGTTAAAGCTGCAAGTATTGGCTGTGTAATTTGATCAATTTCTTATCACATTTCTTTTTTAAGCAAAATTAGAATAAACACAGCTAATTACTCTTATGAAGGATTTTCTAGGGCCAAACCAACAGAAATAAAACAGGAGATTATCAGCACTAATATAGGTTATTTCTTTATGCTTTTTCTCAGCTTCTCTGGGTCAAGCAGGACAGGATTGATTTTTGGCATGTCAAAGTCTTGGACAACACCACGCCGGCTGACAAAGTTTAGTTGTGAGAGGAGAGCTCTGTGTTTTCCTCTGCTGAAAACAATTTCTAATTCTGTGATTAATTTTGTAGCAAGAAAAGAGTTACAGAGCCTGAGCTAAAGTCTAAAACACGGGCTAGGCTGTTTGTGATCATTTTTATTCCAACCCACATGTAGCAGTTATTCTGCAGTGGTTTGTTCAAACTTTAGAGTGCATCAATAAAATGAAGAGGTTAAAGTTGGTAAACGGGCACTGGCAGGACAAACCAAGGATTCACTCATGTTACACGTTATGGACATGTTATCTCCATTCATTTGCTTCAAAACCAACACATGCCTTTTTAAGAGGCATGTCATCAGGACAGTGTGAGTGTGACTCTGACCAAAGTTAAAGGCTCCGTACATCCACAAAGGGGTGTCTCTTCTGGAAAATTAAACTGGATGTTGGACGATGTAGGACGATTAGCCATACCAACAGCGTTAATACATCAATTTTGGTTGTAATGACAGTTTTACTGTGTGCCAGGTGTAAGAAAATTAACGTATCCTGTTTATTTCACTGCCTAAAAACTAGAGATGGCCAGATACTGATACCAGGTATCGGTATCGGACCAATACCAGCCTTTTTTCAAGGTATTGGTAGTCGAGAAGGCTGCAGATACTAGCAGCAGATACTCTAGACAAAAAAATCTTACATCGAGCAAGTCCTCCAAATGTGCTCCAGGTCCTTTTCAGACAATATGAATGAACCAGGAAGAGTTAACAGTTAAACATTTTTATTTTGCACTTTAGTTTACTTTAAAAAATACTTAAACTCTGACAGTTGCTAGTTTTATTGTGCAATTGTAATATATATGTTTTTAATATTGATTAAAAAAAAAATTCTAAACTCAGAGAGAGTTGTTTGTGTTTTATTTGGGCTTAATGGCAGAGTGAATGTGCTGCCTTTGATCAAATGATCTGTCACTGTTAATTGAAATTTGATGTATCAAAAGTGCTAGTAGTATTAGTACTCGGTATCGGTGATTACACAAGAAGGAGTACTCGTACTGGTATTGGTCTGCATAAAAAGTGTTATCGAACATCCCTACTAAAAAACAGAAACTTGTAAGACAACACTGGAGGAAAATACAGCCTCATGTTGAATTAGAATGGGTTATCTAAAAATTAGCGGCAGCTTTCCAATGTTGACACTTCTCAGCTTGTGTTTCCATTTTTATAGTGTTGTACAGTTTGATATCCAAGGCTTTCAATGATGTTTAGTTATCTTGACACTTAATCTCTGGTATCTGAATTGCTTCTTTGTACCCAAGTCTAGCATGGGAGAACAGTGATACTATCTGCAGCAGTCACGATTGTAGCACCTGATTTTTGCCAACAGACTCTATCATTGATGTCAATCCACACAGCATATCAGTGCCACCGAGGAATCAATAAAGAAACAAGAGATAAGGTCATGTATCTTCTGAAGACCTTTTTTTTTTATCTCCTTGCAGCTTCGGGACTCTTCACAGCACCCACCACGCCAACCCAGTCATCCAGCCAGCCTGTTTTCACCCAGGAGGCTGCACCCATCAAGCCCAGCACTGAGCGCCTGGAGCCCAGCTCTCGATCCCGCTCACTCTCCACACCTCCAGATACGGGACAGCGGCTCAGCCTCCCCTCTGCTAAACCCCCAATCCCTTCCTCGAGTCCTGTGCCATCTTACTCTACCTCACAACAAGTGAGTCGCATTGTAAAAATATTCATGGTAAAGAGCTGTCGAGTGTGGTATACTGCAGTGTCTAAAGGCTACAGAAAAGTCAGTGAAATGTTTTGTTTTGCATGCTTGTTTTGAATTACAAATTTCCCATTTCATGTTAACTATATTTGTTTAAAAGACACTAACAGTCAAGCACTGGCTCAACCTGGTCATATTTATTAGTTTTACTCAGAAACAGAATAGAAACCGTACACTTGCAATAAAAATTCAGAAAAGCTCCTCTAACTCCTAACACTAAGCCACCTCATACTCCCTGCAAATTCTTATTTTAAAAATCCTTCATGAATCATATGATGTTAAAAAAACAGCACATTTATGCCTCAGTCTCTGAGTCATATGCTTCTTTCCTCTGTGTCATAAGCATTCACTTTGCAGAAGGTAAACAGTATGCAAGGATGATGCAAATCCCTCTGATTGTAGACATAACAGTGAAACATGATGTGTGTCAACAAAGGTGTTTGCAGCAGCAGAAGAGAATTAAACAGGCAAATCAGTCAGGCATTTTGTCTGAGAGGTTGTCATGATGGGTTTTATTGAGGATACTTCTTTGCCAATTCAATAAATAATCATATGAAGGGCTGTCTTGACCTGTCTGCTGTGAGTGATCGTGGATTCTAGCTAGAGAGGCTCAATCAATATTTCATCACCAGCATGGTTAACACTCAAGGACTCATGGTTGTGGTTGAGGTGGGATGAATCAGTGCCTGTCAGCCTCTCCAACCCAACCTCCATCATCCTGAGGGAGGTGCACAAACTGGTCTGATTCTGTAGTTAATGTTCGGCCTGATTCAATTCCAGAGGCAATTACGTTAATGGAGTTCTGTTATTCTGCATCTGTGGAGTTTGTTGTAACACTGTGAGCTGTGTGTGCACTGTGATGCGGCGGCAGGGAAAGATTTATGACAGTGCAGGAGCATTTTGGCAAAAGAAATGCTGTGTCACCATTGCAGGGCGACGGTGGGGACTGTTTAGTATCCCAGAGCAGGTATGCAGGCTTTCTCATCCTGCTGCAGTGGCTTGTTGTGGATAGTCTTGCAAATTATGGACTATGGGGAATCTTAAATCAACATGCACATGATGAGGATGCAAATATCCCCGGCATGACACAGCAAATTTCAAGCTGGCCCATGTGGAGCGCCAGATGCAAATGAGAAAATATGCATCTCATTATGCTGCCTTTTATGCACTGTCAAAAAAAGTGATGCTGGCTTTGTCAGGAGAAAATAACTTGGAAGACGTGACAAGGCATCCCCAGCTTCTTGCTGCTAAGCAACGCCAAGGGATTTCCTAATATGGTGAAGCAACCAGGTTGCCTTGCATGGAGGGGTGTGTCCACAGTGCGTGGAGCTTCCTGAATTTTCTCCACGGCTTCACGTGCCTGTGTACACCGGCGGTAAGTGTCCCACAGTGTGTAACTTTAACAATGAATTCAGCTGGGTTATTGTGGCGGGGCTTGTTGTGGCTACGCGCCGATGTAGTGACTGTTTACTGCAGCAAATGGATCAGGACTGTTCCACTGCGACTTGGAAGGGGTGTGTGTCGTCTAATAATAAAGTGACGCTGAATTTTCAGCTCAGGAGAACATGGTTTTCATTGCGTCAGTGGAGTGTACACAACGGACGTGCCTGGGCGAGCTGTTTGAAGCCGGTTATACTCTGATGTCAGTCGACGTCTCGTAGTTTTGGCGCTGTGGTGCACTCGTTGTGTTCGCGGTCTGCCGGGGCCGCTGGTGAAGTCGCTTCACCTTCCTGCTGCTCGTGCTGCTCTTCACTCAATTAACAGCAAAGTTTTGTCGCGCGCTGCCTGTTGTTGCTGCGAGGGACTGTGACGTTTTTTTGCGACAAACTTGTGCTTTGTGTCCCACAGGTCTACGGTTTATTCGAAGGCATGCTGGAGAAACTTGAACTAGATGAGGATGGTAAGTGTCTGCGTCTCTTTTTGACCACCTTCAACGCAGTTCGTGTCATGAATTAAAGGTTATATCAGGATATGATGGGTGCTCTGCTTATTAGTAGGTGATTGGATGATCTGAGCACGCGACAAATGTCAGATTAAAGGTGTTTTATTAAGACTATTCGCAGTGCGTCCTATTACGCAGCGTCTGGGCTGTACAAGACCCAGCCTTCCACAAACTGTCAAATATTAAATACAAAAAGCTATCTTTACTCCCAAGGCATAAAAAAATAATTTTCACCACTGAATCTAAAAAATACAGTTTTCATGTGATATTGTGTTGATATTTAAAGGCTATTTTCACGAAGGGACTCAACAGGCCCCTTTTCAACATTTATACAGATGCCTTTCCTCTGAAGCAACACTTCAACTTAAGATAAAAGAGATTTGTGTCTGTTTTTGTTAAAAATGTAATTTATGAAAAAGTACAGACAGCTATGTATAATGAATTGGCTAATTAATTTTCCTTACACATTAGAGAATTGTATTACTGTAATCATCAAACTACATGGTCTGTGAAGGTCCTGGGTTCCTGCAGGTCTTTGCTGTCTCTGTTTTTCTTCTGTTCCTGTGCTTGTTGCTGCTCAAAGCAGACCTTAATTATCATTGTGATGGAGCAGTAAAGTGGTTGTAAGTGGTTCAGACCTGTAATGGCTGTTTAGACCTGTAAGAGAGTGTTTCCAGCCTCTCATTATATATTCCCTGTGAGAGTTCTTCCTCCTCAGTTTTTTCCTCTCATGCGTTTGTGTTCTTACAGCTGCTGAACCAGAGAGTGATATTTACTTGCGCTTTATGAAATCCCACAAGTGCTACGACATTGTCCCAACAAGTTCCAAGCTGGTTGTGTTCGACACAGCACTCCAGGTTAGTACTTTAGAGAGTTTTTCACCTTAAGCTTAATCTTTAAAATGATATGAGGGTCACTTGTCTCCAGAGCTAAAACAAAACACTAAACGTCAAGTTAATGTTCAATGAAATAAGAAAGTGGATTTGCCCCAGAGCCATTTCTAAGAGATGGTTGGTGAAATTGTCATAAAGCTGTTAAACTGTAATCCTGTGGAGTTTTGAACTCTTTGATGTGTAGATCTTCAACCTCTATGTCCACTAAAACTCAGAGTTAAGAGTCCTTATCTCAAACACACAAACATTAAAAGAAGGAAAACTTTCAGGGTGACACAGTGCCTTTCAAAGACTTCAGCAGGTTGTCTCCTACTCATTAAAAACCTAAAAGAAAAAATGGTCAACAGATGAAAACTGACTATCATACTTCACCTAGAAAAGTAAACAAAACTTTCCTTTCAAGTTGAATGAGGTCAAAACTAGGAATGGGTACTGAATTAGGTACTTTTATAGGTACCGACCGAATTTCAAAAGTGCCGGATACCGATTCACGTTAAGTCAAAAGGTACCATTTTTAGGTACCTAAACGCATCCTTGTGACTGTGAGGGAGTGGAAGAGTAGGAGATTTTCCATGCCTGACGTGAACGCAGCATTGCAAGTTTATATATCCAAGAATGAATATGTTAAATTGAAAAGAATATACATTTTATTATTAAACAAACTTATATTTTTTGCCTCATAAACACACAAAAGTACCAAAAATTGGTACTGTTGAGTACTGATACTGATTGCCAGGGACCGGGAATCGGTACCGTATCATTTCAAAAGTGAAGGGTATCCATCCCTAGTCAAAACATAACAAAACACTTGTTTGGTCTAACCAGTGGCTCATAATCTGAAGAAAGTTTTATTTGCTGAGCAGTCTTTCAAAAGATAAGAAGAAATAATGAGAGCCAAAGTTGTTTCCTATAGTAATTATTAGTAAAATAAATAAATCTATTAAAAAGATAGCGTACGACTGCAAAAAACACTTTTTGATTCATTTGACCTTTTGTGCTATAGATATGTTTGCTGTCACTTCAGAGTGAATGTCCCACCCTGATACAGTAATGGCAGAGTGAATTGATGGATCATCAGAATGGGTTTTGCTTTTTGTTTGACAGGTTAAGAAAGCGTTCTTTGCCTTGGTTGCAAATGGTGTGAGAGCTGCTCCACTATGGGACACCGAGAAGCAAAGCTTTGTGGGTAAGCAAATCAAAAAGTTTCATTGACTTCCAATCCCGTACAGTGGTACCTTGACCTGAGAGTGTCCCAGTAAAACTCTTTTTCAAGATATCAGCCAAATCTTGGCCAGTTTTATACTTTGAGTTGAGAGCTAGAATTCAGGTTAGCCAGCTTTAGACACCCCACCAATGATGCAGCGAACGCTACAGTGAACAACCCAACAACCACCCAGCTTTCTGTGTCATACACTTCAAGCAGTTATCTCGCAGTGGAAGCATCTGTGTTATGCTCACATTTGTGTTTTTCAGTCATTTTGAAAAATTTTCAGACTTTTTTCAAAAGAAACACCCAGAAAAAGTTGTGTACATTATTTAATGACACTTGCCTAACTCATTTTCGAAAAACGCTGAAAGGGTCTGTATGTATGTCGTATTGTTTTTATGCAATTTTTCGTAATTATAAGTACCTTTTTTGTATTTAAAAACCTGTTAAAAAAAAGCTGTTTTTCGGGGTCTGAAACAGATTAATGGCATTTCAGTTCATTTTGAGGGGGGAAATTGGTGTGATATAAGAGTAATTTGAGTTGCCAGCTTCGTCATGGAATGAATTAAACTCGTAAGTCAAGGCACCACTGTACTTAAAAATGTCTGCTAATATTGTGAAATATTATTTTTTTACATTTAACGTGTCCTCTTTTCTGTGTGTGATTTCTATGTCTTTGCCTCATATCAGTTTGAGTTTGATATTTGATGATTCAACAGCTTTTAGTGCTTCAAGTAAAGTTAAGACTTCCACTAGTTAATGTTTACCGTCAGTAGAGTCAGACCTCAGAGGTGAGAATTGAGCTCAAGTTGTATTATTATGTCAATGGACTCTTGGAAGCACTTGTGAGCAGATGTTTTTTCTAAAAAGGATCAATAAAAGCTTAAATGTTTTCTGACATTTGCAGATAAGTTTATTGATTGCATTTTATCTCTTCTTCTTGATATTTGTGGATTTTTATCCTGCAGATAATCAAAGCTTGTGAAATCCTAGTTAAGAATCATACAGCGACAGAAACCTGGATTCCACTTAATAAAAGATCAACACAGGGGCAATGAGGGCTTCCCCTCACTTTTTTCTCAAGTTTTAAGTTGAATACCACCCCAGAAGAAAACCTGAAGTAGATAATAGTCTTGAGATCTGCAAGTAAGAAAGATGAAAAGATGAAACTCCAATCTTCGTATTTTCAACCACATCTTTTGACAAAGGTGGTGAAAGTCCCCAGTGTTGATGAATGAATTTGCAGAGCTCTGCGTAACAGAGCCTCTGCTCATGGATAGTGGTGTGTGACGCCATATTGAGCAGAAGTCATTACAGCTGTCATAAACCATTAAACACAGCAGTGGCTCCTCCGTATTGACCGCAGCTCAGAGAGTCTGGAGAAAACATCTAACAAAGCAAACAGATTACTGCAGTCGCTGTGTTAAAAAAGACTATCTGTGGTGAAGTGGCTTTATTGTGCTGATTTTTTTTCCTGCGTGGAGTTTATGGAGACGCAGCCTGTGATGAATAATGAATGCTCAGTTTGTGCGAGGTTGAAACAGAGGGGGAGTCTGTGATGTGTTATTTGGACCCCGCCCATGTTAGTACTGTCTCTTCTGCTCGACTGCACAGAGCCTGCAGACATACCACTGTGCGCTGTGAACAAGTTCCAGTTATTTAAGGCCATTTTTTGTTTGTTTGTTTTTTGCAGGAATGCTGACAATCACAGATTTCATCATCATTCTACACAGATACTATAAGTCACCTATGGTAGGTCTCATTAACATATTAACACCAAATGTTTGCATAACACTTGCTGCTCTTTATGATTTCTCTTAAATTGACTTCTTTTTGAATTTTACAGGTGCAAATTTATGAATTAGAGGAGCATAAGCTTGAGACGTGGAGAGGTTAGTAACATGATCAAACTTTTATATTTCTGTGGGATGCCCAAAAGAAGACTCTGTTTTTTTTATATACAGCAAATGTATTAAACTTAAATATATTTTTTTTACTATAGAGGTTTACCTTCAAGCAACATTCAAACCTCTAGTCAACATATCACCTGATGCAAGGTATTGTAATAAGTGTTTGCTGTACTCATGTTAATCTTTGAGAGAATAAAAACACTCTGTTATTGGGCTTAATGTAACTCAGTTATCTGCTTTGTTTCAGCCTTTTTGATGCAGTGTACACCCTCATCAAAAACAAAATTCACCGCCTGCCTGTCATTGACCCCGTCACGGGAAATGCACTTTACATCCTCACACACAAGAGGATCCTCAAGTTCCTCCAGCTTTTTGTGAGTCCGCTGCAGTCACTGTCCGAGCAAGCATCTTAATCTGCTTTGTAGATGATGATCATCATCACTAATGGTGGGGTCTCTTCCTCACTTTCCCTTCTTTGCTGCCCCCTGGTGGTCATGTAGGAGACAAATCAAGTGTGACATCATATTCATGAAATCACTTTGATTGATTGTGACCTGGCTGTGTGTCCCTGCCGCACTGTGTGTTTGTGTCCTCCAGATGTGTGAAATGCCAAAGCCAGCTTTCATGAAGCAGACTCTTGGAGAGCTGGGCATCGGTACGTACAATGACATTGCTTTCATCCACCCAGACACACCCATCATCAAAGCACTCAACATCTTCGTGGAGAGACGAGTGTCTGCCCTGCCGGTGGTTGACGAGTCTGGTAAGAGCACAAATGTCAGTGTTGATGAAGTCAAACAAAAGAATGCTGAAATCACTCACTCAGTTTTTATGTTGTCTTACAGGCAAAGTTGTGGATATTTACTCCAAGTTTGATGTGATCGTAAGTTAAAATTTCAACAATTTTTTTTAAGAAAAGCACACAATCGGTATCAGAGACTAATCTGCTCTTCAGGTGTATTTATGTTTTTATCTTATATGATGTATTTTTATGTGTTTTTGTGCAGAACCTGGCTGCTGAGAAGACATACAACAACCTGGACATCACAGTAACGCAGGCTCTGAAGCACCGCTCTCAGTACTTTGAAGGAGTCATGAAGTGCCACAAAATGGAAACGATGGAGACCATTGTGGACAGAATAGTCAAAGCTGAAGTGAGAAAAGCAGATTTATGCTAATATTATGTTAAAAAGAATTTGAAAAGTGTATATGTTTACGTGTACCCGGGTGTGTTTGTTTCTGTGTGTGGGTTTAATGCCAGGTTCATCGGCTGGTGGTGGTGGACGAGCGCTCCAGCATCGAGGGCATCGTCTCCCTGTCAGACATCCTCCAGGCCCTAGTCCTCAGCCCTGCAGGTATAGATGCTCAGCATTAATAACTCCAACTCCCCTTCTGTCCTGGACCCTGAGCTCTCTCCCCATCCCGCCCTCTAACCCTGTCCCGGGTAGGAAACACACTGGTTTGATCTAGCCTGTTTGTGGCCTGTAGCTGGCTGTGCGGAGGCATGAAGCCCTGACGTCCTGTGTGTCTCTGTGTGCAGCTGTATGCTGGGGATTTTGTGTCAGGATCACAGACTGCACCTGTTTGCTGACTACAAATAAATCATAAATGTGCTCCCACTGGTGCACCGAAACTTACTCCAAACACACCTGCACTTAAATCAGAAAGCAGCCTTATGGTGTAAACAGATATTAGCAAAGTTTCATCATCGCAGAGATAAGATTGTATAGTGGAGTATCTTCAATACGTGTGATTATGCTCCAGATAACACTTACAATTAATTGATATAATATTGAGTTCACAACTATCAATCATGATTATTTCTGAAGTTCAGGGACAGTTTTTTGACCTTTCAAAGTTGATTTGAAAAACAGCATCCTGCTTCTTAACTAATGCCAATGCTGAGCTTGGACAAAAACATCCACCCTTAAATTTTTGGCCTGAAATGGCCCTAAACTAAGGCTGCGCAATATTAGAAAAATTTATACTGCGGTATTTTAGTTTCCTGGGATATATCTTACAATGTTTTCTAAAGTTTACTTCACTCTCCTCAGCTTAATTTTCCCTAAAATGATGACAGACTCTCACCTAAATGCCTCTGTCTCTCTCTGCCTCTGTAAATTATATTCATATTAGCAAAGATTCTTAATCGTGCTAATATTTGTTAATCATTGATATTGATCTATCACATTTCCTGCAAGTGATTCTTCTCACATCAGGTCAAACATTTCAATAACATGCTCCTGTACAGAGATTCTATCTTTTAAGTTTCCCTCTGTGACCAAATAACAATACAGGGATATTTATCAAATATGAGCAGACACAAATTTGTCTTCCCACATTTTGCCTTTGTAGGCTTGACTGTTTTGCCAGAGATATGAATCAATGAAACATTTCTAGCCCAAGCACAACATATCCAATATATCACATAACCTTGCAGTGTGAGTATTGCACAAGCATATATCGCGATAACTATACTAAAACAGTATCTTGTGCAGCCGTACCTGAAACTTTTGAAACAAACATCCATACTCAAACAGAAATATCCAGCCTGTGGCCTGTTGAACACATATGATTCCCTACTCTCACCCTGTTTCCCACTCTATGCTTTTTATTTAAAGGCATTAAAAGCTGAATGCCCTTTAAAAATATATAAGAAGTCGTTGTCAAAGAAGATGCTGCCTTTAGCATTCATGGCAGTGAAATAAATTTACCATTATGCTCATGATTGGTAAATTCAAAATTGAATTAATACTGTGGGTCACTCACTGCTTCACTTTGCAGCTGAGAGAGCAGCTTCTCTCTGTGTGCTCACTTTGTCCCTCTGCTGCTCACGCTCCTCACGCCTGCTACTGGGGATGTTTCTCTGCACCCTCACTAAATATGCAACGTAGGGGTGGGGACCGAAATAGGTACTTTCATAGGTACCGACCGAAATCTGTCAAAAGTACCGGGTATCGATTCATGTAAAACCAAAAGGTACCATGTTTAGGTACCTAAATGCATCCTTGTGACTGTGAGGGAGTGGAAGAGTAGGAGATTTTCCATGCTGAACATATACACAGCATTGCAAGGTTTGTTAAATTGTTTTTTTTATTTTTCATCATTAAACAAATTGATATTTTTTACCACATAAACACAAAAAAGTACCGAAACTTGGTACCGTTGAGTACTGGTACCGATTGCCAGGGAACCGGGCATCGGTACCGTATCGTTTCAAATATGAAAGGTACCCATCCCTAATGCAACGTCATCAACAACTAATCTGTTCAACAAGTGGCTCACCTGTAGTGATGAAGGAGTTGCGATTGAACTTTTTACAGTGTGTGTAGTGTTGTCTGCATGATGAGCGATGTCTACGCTGCAGACAAAATTCAAGATCAAGAAAGCTTGATTGGCACTAATGAAATTGCATTGTTCCCAGAGCATAACAATAAACTATTTTATACAATATTTACATAAATGTGGTTCTACTGGGTGCTGAGATATAGCTACTGATGAATAAATTTTATATAGGTCATCTAAAAAAAACAAATACCATTTGATGGTAAAAAAGGTCATATATGTGAAATCTGTGAGTTTTGAGCAACAGGTTTTTCCCTAATGTCATAGCAATGACACTTTAAGGTGAAAAAGCAGGGTAGAAGAAGCTGCTGTTTCAAAGGTGTGTGAGGATGGAGAGGGGAACTCATGGGAAGCAGGTTGAAGATTAAACCAAACAACCAGAGAACAATAATGAACCATAAATTTTACCAGCTTAATTTTAAGAGGATGGAGTTGGCCTTCAAATATTTCCCATATACAATGGTTATGATTGAAAGTCGAATAATTGTTCTGCTCTGGTATCATCACTCTTTAGTCACCTCTAAATGTTCTCATACTGGGTAGATCCAGAAATGATCCATGGGAAAGGTTGTGGATTTACTAGTTCATACACTTATTTGTTGATCTGTGTTGGGATGCACCAAATAATAGAGAGGAAAGCATGAAGCGCTGTGAGAGTTGTTAGGAATAAGAATGAATCTGAATCTTAAAAAACACTCTGCAGCTTTGAAGTTTAATGGATGCAGGGGGATGGATACTAATATGTGTTTGTGGGCTCAACAGCATGAGCTGAGGGTGAAAAAAATGAAATCAAACTGAATGAATCAAAAACCAGCTTCAGGTCTGTGCTAATTCTCATGGCAAACGACTCCTTCATCTGTCTCCCTTTAACATCAGAGGGTAAATTAACCCAAACAGCACATCAGTGGAAACATGACTGTAGTAGATCTTATCAGGCTGTAGTTCAAGAAGTGTTGGTTGGAATTTAGTTTTTCCCCCTTAAGTCTGTCCACACTGCAAAAAACTGAAATCTTATCCAGTTATTTTGTTGTTTTGTTATTTTAAGACTTAAAATGAGCCACCTTCATCAGAATGGTTCAGAAAATATATTTTTTTAAGTTGTTTCACAACAAAAATGAGGTCTGAATTGCTTGTAACAAGTTTAAAAAATCTGCCAATGGAACAAGAGAAAAGTTACTTGTGTACAGAAATTATTCTTGTTTCAAGCAAATTTTCTGGCAATTTCTTCTGTTCCTTTTGCTGATTTTTTTAATATTTGTTACAAGCAATTTAGGCCTTATTTCGGTTTTAAACAACTTGAAACAAGACATTTTTCTGGCCTGATAAGTTGAATGTGGCTCATATGGAATATACTAAGACCATTTTTTACTATAAGTAAGACAAAAACACTTAATAAGATTTTGTCATGGTTTTGATTGACAAGCTCCTCCAGACCCTGCTGCCCCTGAAAAACATCATTTACTTCTATCAGTGCAGTAAACGATTGTAATCGTATTGACTTGTTAATATTTGCCAGTTTAAAAAAAATTTGATTTACTAATCTTCTCTTCTTGTCTTCATTTTATTGGTAATGCACTACAATTTTGTAATGTCCAAAAATTCCAATTCTTTATTTCAGGGCCTTAAGCAGGCATGAGATTAAAATGCAATTAATTAGATTAATTAATTACAAATCCTGTAATTAATAAGATAAATTTTTTAATCGCCTGACAGCACTATTTAAAACACTTCACTCTTTACAAGATCTCTGATCTTTCCGTTAGCAGCACACAGTACAAAGTGCACGAATGAAATACGTTGTCATTACATCTTTGTGAAGACAGGATTCACACTGCTGCTGTAAAATAAACCTTGAGAAACAACAATTTTACTATCAGCATTTGTTCTACTGCAGAATTAAAGTATAGTAGGCAAAACATACTTTATTTTTCCAACAATTTAGCTCTTCAAAGTTTTTTCAAGCAACTTAAGAGATATAACAAAAATGGGAAGATTCCATTTCAAATGTAGAAGAGATTGCAAAACATTGAAAAAGTAAAAACAAATCTTATCTTCACTCCTTCACCGTGATAAAATCCATCCTCACAGTTTCAACATATTCTGTCCATTTGGACCAGATTTTGTAAAATGATTCCTCCTGAACCTTGAGAGAGAACGGTAGCATCTCCAGAATATAAACTTGATATTGTCATCAATATTTGGGGGACCAGGTTTCATCCATTACCAAGTAACAGCTTTTTTTTTCTTGCTGCCAAAAGAATTTGTACCAATTATCACTTATATCCCAACCATTGCGGAAAAATTCACCCATTTAGATTGTGTTGCAATTAAAAGGGATGTTAATTCCAAAACTGTTATTGATGTGCTGTGAATTTCTTGCCAAAAAGAGTGTTATAACTGGGCGGTCCAGACAATTTGATAACGGTTGACGTCATTCATTGCACAAAGGCAACAGCAACCAGACCTCTGATGTCTTTTTTGTGGTCAATTATAACTTCTACCCCCCCTTGAAAAAAATAGAAGAGCGAGACAAAAACATTTTTCAGTCAGTTCAAAACTGGTGCAGATCTTATTTTCGTTTTAAAACAAATTCAGACAAATTTAAATTCTGCTCAGTGCCCTAAAAGCAGGAGGAGCTTTGCCCTTTTTTTGCTCAATCTGAATAAAGTTAGCTTCATTAGAGGCATCTACAACGTACTCGAAGAGGAGGTGTTCTCTGATGAGCTCTGAGATTGCCTCATCTGTAGAAGTCATACCTGTCCCCTGAAACAGGTAGAGGTTGTTTTATTTAAAAGCTGTGGTTTGCTGTTTGGTGAATTTATCACCAGTGTTTTAAATCAGAAATATTTGGTTTGAACAGCAACTACACCTAAACCTGTTCCAAGCTGACACTTAATAATTTGTAAATTCTGCTCGGTAACAGTATGTTTGGCTTTCAGTCGATGTTTCTGCATTTTGCCAGTAGCAACACTTGACTTTGATGTGAATATGTTTGTATGATACGCTTGGAAGCAAAAAACAGGTGTTTGCATAATTAACATGATTTCAGTGTTGGAGATGGTGTATGTGTGTGTGTGTGTGTGTGTGTGTGTGTTTTGGGCTTTAACTCTGTCAAGTCAGTGGAGAAAACACAAGCACCAACTCCTCTTAAAAAGCAAAGGTTCAGTGCTTTCAAATGTTTATAACCCACTCAATCCTTGAGAATAACATAACCTCACTTTTATTTAACTAACCAGTCTGCTGCTGCTCCTGCTGCTGTTTCAGTGTCCAATGAGGATGAGATTCACAGCTTCAAAAAGAATCATAAATCATGTTTTCAAAAACAGGAAGCTCAGTTTAGTTGGACATGTCTACATGAGGGCAGATTTTGCTTACTCTCGCTTTTATTGACTTTTTTCCTGCTTGTTGTGTCCGCTCTGAGAGTTGTGCAGTGTCAAATCATTAAAATATTAATTTGGAAATTTTTTGGTAGAACATACAATTAGAAACTGGCTGTAATGTAACTTTAGAAGTCTAAATGTCGACAACCTGGAACAGAATTTCAGTTTTATCATCACGTGTACTCCAGGGAAAACAGCAGAAGTGCTGCTCGTGTGTTTCTTCTAACTTGAGCTTCCTTTTTCTTCTTCTTCTCTGCAGATGCCTGTAAGGAGGAGAACTTGCCTGAGTGAGAGGAAGGAAGTCACTGTGGAAGTGGAGATTTGGTGGAAGTAACTAAGTCTGAAGGTTGAGGTAGGGAGCATGAGGCTGAGCAGAGCAGAGCCGGTCCAAAAGTCCCAGAGATGCCTGCAACTGATGCACTATAGAGGCTTAGAAACCAAAGAGCTAGACAGCTGAATGAAGTGGAGTTCCTGCACTGAGGATTGATATATCGGAATTAATCCTATTTTTATTTGTTTGAACACTGATCAAATACACACACACATACACATAGACACACAAACACAAACACACACACACACACACACACAGATGCAGAACGGTCACCTAAGGTGGGAAAGGGGGATACATTGGGGTGTGAGGATCACGCTGCTGTCATCACTTAAATTTCATTGGTCTCATGGTGAACTCTCAGTATCTGATGAAGAAAGACAAACGCATACATATGCAACTTAATTTTGGTTTGCACATGTCACCAACAAAAGGCTGTTTTATGACTGTTTGCAAAATACAAAAATTCAGTTTGAAGTGCCAATACAGGTGGATTGATGCTCAATCTTAATTTGTGCCTTTTATTTTCCTTTCCTTAAGAGTTGAGCCCGTCTTATGGACCTTTTAATGTCAGATGAGTGCATTTATTTGATTTATTTTAGATACTGCTGAGATGTCAATGTAAAATGGAGAAGGTTGCAAAAAAATTCTAAGGATTGAGAATGCCTGTTGCTCAAATTGAATTAAAAAAAATCTTACTAAAGATCTAAAATCTGGGTAAACAGAGATCAGAGGCAAAGACATTTAAAATATTTATACTCAAAGCCAAGGACCTTTTGTGAGCAGTGATTTTTTTGTCATTGCAGGATGCAAATTTGTAACTGTAACACCTCCAAAATGGTCATTTTTCGAAGATTGGTTGCAATTTTTTTTAACATTTATTTCTGTTGCTTTGAAACCTCAGGCACTCAGAAACATCCAAATCCATGCAGATACTTCAGCTGTAGCTTGACAGGACTCATCTCCATCTTTGACTGTAAATAGACATCTTTGACCGATTTTTTTTTCAGGATACGTGTCACATAAAGCTTTATTTTTATGAATGTGTCAACATGTTTAAAGAGACTGCAGTTTTATTGTTATTTTTGTAAATATATTGTGGCAATATGTCCGGTTCAGAGAGACTTTGTATCAGATCAACATGTACTGTAAATGTGCAAGCATGAGAAACTACACTTCAGCAGTATGAATGTTCTTTGTTTTACTTTTTCTATTTTTCTGGCTGCAGAAAAATAAATGGACACTGAATGTACTTTAGAGCTTTGTTAAGTTTTTATTTGCACTTAATTTTCACCTTGTTGTTATTTGGTTTTTAAATGGTCAAAGGAGCTAGGAGCTATATTGCTTTATTCTCAGCAGGTTTGTCAAATGTGGTACTGACCCTAAAACTCAAGGCAGCAGAAACAGATCAATAAAAACAGAATGGTAACTTTAACAGTTGACTTGGGTAAATGGAGAGCAGAGGCACCACAGTTTCAGGTCGTTCAAACTAAATGTGTGAATTTAAAGACATACAGTTTATACACAATCTACAAATATCTGTGATAGCATTTGGTGGTTTACAAGAACTTTGAGTCCTCATCATGTCAAGGCCAGTTTAATTATGTAGCACATTTTGACAGGAAGGCAATTCATAATGCCTTACAGAGATACAGATTTGAAAACGTATTAAAAGAAAACAGTTAAAGAGCAAAAAATACAATAAATTAAAAGAAAATGGCTTAAAAGGAAGGTTAAAACAGATTTTTAGACATAAGCATTAGCAGACCTGATATTCTCTGGCAGTTTATTCCAGATATTTGGAGCACAGAAGCTGAATGCCGCCTCTTCATGTTCAGTTCTGACTCTGTGGACTGAAGGCAGACCTGACCTAGATGACCTGAGTGGCCTTGATGGTTTGTACTAATTTAGACGATCACTGATATATTTTGTCCCTGATCCATTCAGTGCTTTGCATTTGTATTTTAACATCTATCCTCTGACAAACAGGGAGCCAGTGTAAAGACCTTAGAACTGGACTGTTGTCATCCACTTTCTCGGTCTTAGCGAGGACTCAAGCAGCAGGGTTCTAGAAAAAAATCCATATTTCTTCACATTTAGAATTTCTGCTGCAAAATTCTCCTGTAATTATTGTAAAAACAGTTTTTCTTTGATCCACGTCATTGTATACTTCATATTAGGGTTCTTACTATCAGACAGTTTGAGACATTATCTTGTGAGGCCATCTCTTCTGTATAGAATTACTGAAATTTTATGGCTCAAATAATTCATTACAAAAACAAAAACCAAATTAGTCAAATGTGAAAACAACAGTAAGTGCGCAACAGGACTCATTGAGAAAGACATCATGTGAAGTGAATGGGTGGTCATAATAAAGCAAATGACACAACTTTTTCATTTTTATGAAGGATTGCAGGACACAACATATGTGACTGTTGGGAATTAATCAACATTCAGTTGTTATTAGACTTGTCACTTATCAACTGGGTGATAATTAATCAATTTAAACAAACATATGTCTGTATCTCTGTCTTGGCCAAACATGATGTAAACAAACAATCAAGATAGAGAACCTGAAGTGTAGTAACACTTTTCCAGTTTTGCATCTTTACCTCCTACACACTGAAAAAGAAGCCCCCCAGAATGCTCTTAAACAGCTTCATGTTATATGCACAGAGTGTTGTTTTAAATCAGACAGGATGAATTTTGTCTTTATTTACCAAACATCCTGCTGCTTGTCCTGATATTCGCACACAGACATGTTTGGATTTGTAAGTGCCCTTTCCATGTCCTCTTCCCCCCTGGTTGCTATGCTGCACTGGATCTCAGCTTGCCCATCATACGACCTTATTTAATAAGACATTCCTGTGAGGAATATTGTGAACCGCAGAAGGCTGAATAGTTATCATTAGAGCGGTAAGCTGTTGAGCTTTCGGGCCTGGAGCTTTTTCTCTTCATGGCAGGCTGCCCTCAGGATATTTTAGTGCTGGGATTGGCAGCCTTGTGCCAGGGAAAAGGCTGGTTTTTATTTCAGCTTCGGCTACAGCTGCTGCTGGTTGGTCCTCCACAGCTGAAGATGAGTTAAATCAGCAGTCATTCCTCCCCGTTGAAGTCCAAATAACATTTAACACGTTCAATAATATTTAAACCCTGCAGCCACAAGGTGACACTGTAGCACAAATTCAGAACTAGAACCAAACTCGGCTCCTGCTGTTGGTCCCATGTTGGTGAGCTCAGAAATGACCTTTCCTCATTGAAGGTTTACATTCCTTTAAGACATTAATGATTTTTACACACACTGCTTTTTTGATCTCTCTCCAGGAAATGGCAAATTTCAGCAGGAAGTTTTCAATGCAGCTGAGGTTGCTTCTAAATGAGGCTAAGGTACTGTGAGAAGGATCTGATGGACTTCCAAATGAGGCCTGAAACTGGACCAGACTTTACTCCAGACAATCTGCTTTGATCTCCCAATCTCCCCTGTGATACCCGGCGTTGGGAAAGCCTCCTCTACACCTTGTAGCCCTAAAGCAGAAGAGGCAGGAGGGCTTCGCCATCCTCCCCCTTCCTCTTCTCCTCACTGCCCATCTCTTTCTTATACACACACACACACACACATTGAACATCCACACCCACACTGGACTCTCTTTTGAAAGTCTAGGGCTTGATTTAAAATTCCTCTTCAGAGCGTGTCATGCATTTTATATGCATGGCGAGTGGGAGAGGAGGGATTGCGTGGAGGCTCCAGCCCAAATGAACTTCCCTACGCTGTTGGTCTCCTCAGGGATATATATATATATATATATATATATAGACACACACACACACACACACACACAAAGACACACACTTTCTCCTGCTCCTCTCCCCTCATTTTCCCTCACCCACTCATCTCTTTCAACATTAGTTTTACTGCATCATGCTTTTCACAAATTCCAGTGAGCAGCACACAAGTGCTGCAGCCTTTGAAGACAAGTGTGATCAGAACAGAAGCAGGGGGTGTATTAAAAAAAAAAAAAAAACCTGGCCGCAGGGCATCTTGGGGTTTTTGCACTCGTGTTAAGCAGCGTACGGAGCAGAGAAGGGAGGCTGACAAGTGCAAGTGTTTGGGGACAGCTTTGATGTCTGATGGGGTGCGGCTTGCTGCTCCTTTCCAAGGAGACTGTCACTTTGACACAAGCGGGCTCGTATTTACACTTTTACAGTTCACAGCTGCAGATAGAAATCAAATAATCACCCCAAAAAAAAAAAAAAAAAAAAAAAAGAAAACACTGTTGATCCACTTCTCTTCAGCGTAACATCTCGTATTCTCTTTCTGTCTTGCTGACACACTCGGAGAGCAAGCTGTGAATCGATAAAGAAGCAGACACAACATGAACTCAGACTGCAGCTGTTTGAGAAATCTGGTTTATTAGGAACAATATGATCCCGCTAGCTTATCGTGGATATAGCAGTAAACAACAGAAACACAATTCACTTTTTTTTTAAGTGCTACAGGATTGTGATTATTGACATGGAACAGTACAGCAACCATAGTGTCTACATTCATATATGCACAGAGAATATAAAAATTACAGTATATTGCTGTTAGACTGTTTTCCTCTCTCTCACACACACGCACACACACACACGCATCACTACGGCCAGCACACACTGGGCTGTTATCATGATTTTAGGTTGGTTTATGGTGATAACTGAGACAAGGTTTAAATCTGGCAGGTTGACGTTTTACAGAGAAGCACTGTGTTATCATGGAGCACAACGTTAAGCTGATATATTACAGTAACACTAGGCAAAACCCTCGCTGAACAGACTCAGCCAAGTAAAGCAACATGTATTCTTGTTAAGCTACCATTTCTTTTTTTAAATTAAAGATTAATACAAGTTAACTTTGGTTTCCAGCTCTCTAGATCTATACTGTAAATCTGTGGCAGTTTAAGCTGTAAGAAAAAGTTAAAAATGGACAGTATAGCAGCCTTAAGCCAATGTGAATACGACACATAAATTCACTTTTTAAACATTTTTCTTGTTATAGTAGCAGCCAGGAAGAAAATGAAGTTACAGTGTGGTTCTGTAGAACAGAAAAAAGAAAGTTTCATCAAAGTACTGTTAAAAAATCTGTGATCTTGTACCTCTCAATAAATAGAAATGCAACTTTGTCACTGTTTTTTTTTTATCTTCTAGCCTATTCTCTTATAAATAGGATTACCCACAGTGATTATCTATATGTGACAGACTGCATCTTTCATCCATGCAATAACAAAGTTGAAGATTTTAATGACAGAAAGAAAGAAAGAAAGAAAGAAAGAAAGAAAGAAAGAAAGAAAGAAAGAAAGAAAGAAAGAAAGAAAGAAAGAAAGAAAGAAAGATAACTACTTGTCCAACTCGCTAAGTACTGTAGACAACAAATATTTTGGAGTCTGAGCGTTTCCTAAATTTCTATCCAACTGTAACACAAGACAAACATCGATAGAACAGGCTGAGAGGAGTGAATCAATGACGGGATGCAGGGAGAAGAGGGACATCTCAGGTTCCAGCACACGGGACACACTGGCTTCTGTCCTAAAAAAAAATGAAACCCTGCTGCAGAGTCCAGGCGAGGTCTTCTCAGTCCACGTCAACACGCGTCTTTGTTTGAGTGGATTCTTGCATTACAGAGTCACTGTGTGGCCCGGAGGATCCATGCTGACAACCCTCAGTGAGCCCGAACAATCCAACTGTGAATGGACCAAGTTAAAAATGAATAAAGCTGCAGCAGAGGTAGAAAATAGAAACCAAGTGAGAGTTTTTAGAGATGCATGATGATGCTTTTAGAGAGGATGCTTTTAGTCGTTCATGTCACTTTCCTCGAGGAATGCACTTTGAAATTTGTTGCTTGGGTTTACTTCTTACTTCAGATGCAGAATATAATCTGTATGCTTGCTTAATGTGCGCTGTACTCGACTCATTCGAGTTTATGCATTGATAGTTGACGTTTCTCTGCAGCACAGCTTCTGTATCACTCCTGGAAAATTCTCCTCTTTTTCTGCAGTAATACCATAATTTGGGGTTTTGCTGCAAAAGTTAACACCAAAGTAAAAGCCAAAGGGCTTTCTGCCAAACCACAGTCTTCCACTTGCTCTTCCTCTCCATATTTAAGTCCAGGCAGGGTGTGTATAATGGTGCAGTGTGTTCAGAGTTCACTGGAGCTGTCTGAAGCAGTAGACACACAAACTCGCCGGTTGTAGCGAGCAGTTTCCATTATACATTCTGAGCAGCTGTTCTGCTCGGTGGAGGAAGTCCTTTGAAGGACGGCTGCAGGGGTGGGGTGGAGTGGGTAACTGGAGTCAGTCACAGTTCAAACAGGGTTCTTCACCCTAACAAGCAGGGGCGGGGCCTTGGTCGCTTCCCCTGTGTGGGCTGTCATTGTCCCTAACCCCCCCTCCATCATCAAGGCCTCCAAAATAGAGGTCCCGCATGAGCTGTGACACATGCAACGTCTAAGCTAACACTCAACATTCATGCTATAACTAGTACAGAAGCAGGCAGAACAAAAAATAAATCCTCCTCTCTCCTCAGCTTAGTGCGATTACATCTAAGCTGCCTCTTTTCCAGGACGTCCTTTGCTCAGTTCAGGCCTTGCATCTGGCTGCTCCAGTTGTTTTTGATTTGTGTCTGTTTTGACGTGAAGGGGCGAGAAAGAGGGAGTTTTTATGAGAGGGCTTTGAAGAGAGCCAGATTCGGAAGAGTCTGGAGGTTGTCTCTGAGGGGTCAGGGGCGTTTTTTGTTTTAAAAGAAGAAACAGGAGGCATGAGTAAAAAGAGGACGATGCGGAATAAAGTCTTGCTTGTAGAAAAAAAAAGAGAAGGGGCTTGTTCACTTCTGTGTAAGGTACGCTCCGATGGTAAGGCTGGCTGCCCCAAGCGCTGCCAGGCCAAACACCGTCTTAATGGAGGGCCAGGAGCAGCTAAAGACGGAGTCACCCTGTCTGTCGTACAGCTCCACAAAGGCATCCTGAGAGAGACACAGAGAGAGGAAGACAGTTAGTTGAGCTGTCAAAGAATGTGTTTACCTATGTTTGCATTCTTGCCTCAGTTAGTTATCTGATGAATGGAGTCTGCAGGTAAACAAGAGAGGTGGAGTTGCTATGACAGAAGATGTAAAGCTTAAAAAACAAAAGAGTTTATTTTAATAAGCGAAACATCTTGAAACTATTGAGATCTTGTAAGGCACTCCTCTGCTGAATTCCCATTTGTGTGAGCGAGAGAACATCTTTTTCAAATATTTGTGTGAACTGACCCTTTAAATTCAAAATCCCCTGACCATCACCAAATATGGGTGGAAATAGAGTGTTATTACACTCTCACTCCACAAGAAGATCTGTTAATGTCTTTCATCTATCACACCTTCTTACACTGAAACTCACTCACACACACTCACACTGAACAAACAGGGGAATCACTATTCACAACTGCATGTCGACAGATTTTGGTGGTTTTCATTTTTCAGCCTGTGGACAAGGGTTGCAGCACTCGGGCATAAATATATTAATGTGACTTGGAGGGGGCTTGGTTTTTTTTTTTTTTTTTTGCTGCTGCTAACAGGAGTTTGAAAACAGGTCTGTTACAGATTAACCATGTATGTTAGATTCTGTTGAGCAAATACCCCAGTTGTGCGTCTTAGACGAGGAAACACAGACATCTGCTCATGAGCAGTGACAGCAGGAACAGCTGGACAGGAAGTCATGGTGCTAAGCTTGTCGTTTTCCCACACGCTTGCTTTTACACACACGTGCACAATTTGATTATCTGGAACTGAACAAGAATAGAAGGAAGATTGTATGTTAGTGAGGTTTAATGATGGATATGTCTGTGGTTTCCTTTGAATAACACGTCTTTAAGCTAACCTTATTAGTAACAGTGTTGTTAAGAGCAACATTTGATCTCTTTGATGCGTCTGTTTTGAACCGAAACATGACCTATCCATGAACAATGGTGAATTGTTAAGTTTAATTCACTATAACATTACTGTGTCAGCTCCCGCAGGAGAGTATTATCGTTCTATTTTAATCTGTCTTGATTCAGTTTACCTACAGTAATTATGTTGTGTGTAATTCTAACTGGGATACACATGTTTAAATCGACCTTGAGGAAGAACTGGGTCATCATCACGCTCGTTTTCAAAAGTGTCACATTTTAATTCACAGTTTCTGCTCATCAAACAAAAGCCCCGATGAGGACTAAAAAAAAAGGGGGAGACATCCACTCTGAAGTGCTGTGGGGAGACAAAAGTATTTCCTTTTCCCCTCTCCTCCCTTTCCGTCCTGTTGCATTCCTGAGGCTGGGGGGTTAGCTGGTGACACAGAGGAGGAAGGATCAGCAGTTTCTTCCCAGTTTAAGCCCTCTGGTGTCTAAACACAGTGTGCTCTTAAATAAGCCAGCAATATCTCAAACCACATGGCATTTCCTTTGTTTGCAGCCGAGCGTTTTTAATTAGCCTTCCCTAAAACAAGTCTACAGTCATGCTAGCAGCTCTGAGACTGAACTCTTGACACTGTACAACTACACTGGTGGGCTAACATGGACACTGGCCACCAAAGCATATAAAGCCCTGGAAGATCTATCATTAAATAGTTTTTATATGATTTAACATGTTTACCAACATAGTCAAGACCGTTAGCATGCTAGCATCTGCCAATTAGCAGAATAACAGAGACTAGAAATAAATGAAGGTCTCACAATCCAAACGTAAGTTTTATAGCATTCATAGAACCAGATCACGATTTTCTACTCCATCTACAGATGTTGGGCATGTGAAGATGCTAAAAAGAGAAACATGTAAGAAAAAAAGGAAAAAAGAAAAAGGAAAAAAAACATGCTGGTTTATCCCGAGGAACACCATTTTTCTAAGTTTTGGGTCAACAACATGTCAAACAATGAAATATTACAACAGGATGACAAAAAAAAAGTCGTGATATTGGGTTAGATTTTCCAGAAAAAGTCAGGGATAATCAAAGTTGTTGGGGTTTATCCACTGGAAACAAACATCTACACCCAAGTTGTTTGTTTCTAATCCATGTGTTGAAGTTTGAGATATTAAAGAGGAGAAATAATCAATATTACTTCAAGGTGTTTCTGGTGGGAACATGTCTAATTGGGAGCATGAATACTTAAAGTCTCTTAAGTTTTAAATATATTTACGTTTGGACCACTGACACTGACATGTTGCTTGCATGGCTAAATGTTTTGTTGTAGTTCGCTTTAGTTTTATCTAGAGTACTCCACACAGACCCTGCTTTTCACTGAGGATACCTTTCAGACTCTTTTCAGGATCTGAGATCCATTAGTCAGAGAACCTGCTTCGTGCTCAGACCTCCATCTGATGGGGATATGCTAGTTGGCAAAAACACATTCCAAATATTTTTTTCCACCTACTTCAGGAAAATCACATCTTGCTGAGGCAACAACTAAAACCAGTCACCGTGTCCAATAGCAAGTACATGTGACTGACCACTAGCAGGGCTCCTCAAAATGGCAAACTCATGATGCGTGTCCTCAATATGTCCCAGACAGTCGGCATAGATTATCATCTATTTAAGTCTGAAACAAAAGCAGGCCAATTACAGTAAGAGGTTTGTAAGAGCGGTGATGGATGTTTAAAAGAATCCCACAAGAGCACGGACGGTAATAACTCCAGAGTGACCCAGGGGAGAGCCGGGAAGCGGAGACAGAGGAGGGAGGAAGGGAGGGAGGGTGTCAGGTGGATATCATGAGACTGAGGCATGCTCCACTTCAGCACAGGAAACTTTTTCACCCACACGTTAGCAAGAAGTGTTGCCACTACCATGTGAGAACTGTGAAAAACAAACCTCTTTATTTACCTCTACTGTCCTCTTTCTACCTCTTCTCCTTTTTTCTATTGGTTTTTATTATGAAAAAGGAAAAATAATAATAAAAAAGCAACTGGCAAGAGAGGACACTGAAGGTTGACAGGGGGAGGAAAGGACAATTCATCACATCAACAAAAGACTCTATAATCCTCAAAAACTCATCTCATTGCCTGAAGCAAACCACCTGCCATCAGCAGCAGGTGTGCATCTGGGAAATAAAGTCCAGGCAGCAGTTCTCTACAGTATTCAGTCTTTGGATCAATGGCTTTTTAAAGGTCACAGCCGCCCTACACAAGCTAAGAATCCAGTGGGAAAATGCCTAGCCGGGTTTACACACTCCCTTTCCTTCATTTTTACTGCACACAATGAATCCCTGAGAGACACACACACACAGAGTAAAGACAGAACAGTGAGGACTTGAGAGGATCCAGCACTCAACCATGGGGTGGCAACTTTCTGCCTGAGTGTCATGGTTACCCAGGCTGGAAGCTTCACACATGATTTGCTTTTCCCACCAGCGGGAGAGAGACTGTCTTCGACCCCTGTGCTTTGTTTTTTTTTGTTTTTTTTTTTCACATGATTTGGACCTCTGGGTTTTTAGCTCAGAGATACTTCAGTGTCGTCTTCCTTGGCTGGCCTTACGCTTTCTTAAGGGCAACAGGAAATACCAAATTTTGCTTGTTCCTTTGGGTATCCCCATACAATTGGGAATGATACCTCAAGTTGTGTGGGAGATAATGAGTCATTTTCTGCGCTTGGCTAGTTTGTTAAAACCCCAAGCTGCGCTTTTTGCCAAAACAGTGAAAATGATTAGGTCGTCATCTCTGTTTTGGGACGCCTCTGTGGGTAATTGCGGGCAGACTGAGACTGAGAGAAAGGGATGTGGGTTAAAGTTCAACTTGTAATTAAAGTGTCTTTTGTGGCTCCACTGTTATATTCACCTCTGAACCAAGCCTCCCCCTACGCTCTGTTTATTTCCTAAACACTCACATGGTAACGCACTGATAATATTGCATACACTGCTGCTGCCGCCCCTCTTTCATTTCCTAATGAGCATCTTGCCGACTTCTATGCAGCCAATTAAAGTCAAACAAAACTCTCATTTCGCAAGCTGAGGGGGGAGTAATGGGAGTAAGAAAAATGCAAGGATGGCACTAATGTCCTCCACAATCGATCAGGATTTAATGCAGACGCAGATGAAGAAAAAAAAAATCCGCTCCAGACACAATAGGTGAGAGGACAGTTAAGCTTCTGTCTGGAAGCAAGGTCAGGCTCGATCGAGCCTCTGGAGTGTCATTCATCGACATGTCTGGCAAAAATGAGATGACGGAGGAGTTTGTTGGCTTTCTCATTATCTGGTGAATCCCTGTGTGTCAGCACTGCCCAACAGCTTGGAGCTGAGGACACAGAGCCCTTCACTACACTGAGGAGATAATGCAACCCCCGGAAACAACAACCCCACCTCTGAGTTACAGCAAACTGGTCGAGAGGCAACAAATCTGGAAAACACAGCCAAGTAGAAACTCACATCCCACTCCAACGATAAGACCATTAAATCAAACATCAGTTATAGCATACTATAATATAGCAAATCATCCTGTTTCCACTTGTTGTTTCTTCAATTTCATCTTCTTAAATGTTTTATTTACTAACAAGACAATATTCTAGATAGCTTAGCTTAGCTTAGCTGGGCACAAGTACCTGAATTAGAGGGAGAGTGCTATCCTGGCTCTGTGTGATGCTAACAAATTAGAGTTTTGAATGTCAGACTTTATTCTACCACATGTAGCTGGTTCATCAGATGGCCAGAGACTCCAGCAGTTATTGTTATAATGTTTAAATAACTGAATGTTAAAGGCACTGTTTGTAACTATGACACACAGCTATGCTAGCTTATTACCACTGTATAATTGATGGACGTAGTCTCCAACAGCCATTGGGCGCCCATCAGTCACATGAGCTGAGCTGTGCTTCATAGTGGGTAAACTCACAATCCAAGCAGTGTTGCCAGGTTGGGCGGTTTTCTGCCCAATTGAGCTACTTTTGATTACATCTGAGGGGGAAAAATGCATTGGGCGGGTATAAAATATTTGGGCTGCTTTTGCCAACATCTGGCATTTTTTATACTGTGGAAACAGCACAACAAACTGTTATTTTATGGTTTAAAAAACAGTACAAATACAAAATTCAGAATACTTCATTCACTCGTATTATATTCAGTTAAAAACACATTTATTTGCAGTGAGTTATTCAGTCGCTATCAATGTCGCCATACCAACGTGACGTCACATCAACAAACTAGCATAGTGCGCCGACACAGAAGCCTGAGGCAGAAGCCCGCTCGCTCAACTTGGGCCTGGCACTGGGATACAGGAGGTGCATTTTTTCCACATTTTCTGTGACATGCACTGTCTGTAATAATACAACTTGCCATTTGGGCTTCAATGTTTAATACTGTAAATGCATTTAAATCCACGTTTATTAAAATATTAAATGTTTTCATGTGTATTTGGGTGTTTTTTTGCGGAAGTGGGTGGGTTTTGGAACGTGATTGGGCGGAAATAGCTCAACCAAATCTGGCAACACTGAAAAAAATTCACCCCCCCTGTACAGTGTAAGCCGACAGTGAAATTAGCGATTCAAACGGGGAGCGTTTTTTGTACCATGCTCCTGTGAAAACAGCTTTTTTTTTTGCTTGGTGTGTACATGATTTCTAGTACTTCAGGAGCCAGCCTCACGCAGATGCTATTGCCTCATATTTTTCAGACCAGAGGTTGCTCCTTGCTTTTTACACACATTCTTTAATGTACAGAGCTAACATTAGCCACTGTGCGGCTATCTTTCCCTTAAAATGGAGCTTTGTTTCTCACAGCCTAGTTGGTGGTAAATATTTCTAATTTCTCAAAATGCTGAGCTACAACTTAAAGATATTTTATGCAAAATAGATAAATGAATAAATGTTCATAAAGTTCAAACAAATTATTGAAACTGTTTCTTGAGTACGATAACTGGGAATTTTAGCATGCTAACTGGGAGCTTTAGCTAACGTTTTCCCTCCTGACATTGTTTGGACCTCTTGATCAATCATTCTAGGAAAAAGCACACAGATAAAACAATGAATACAACCACTACCTGCAGTCCTGATTCAATTTCATAATGTATTTTTTTAGTGGCTATCAGAGCTTCTGAACTGCTGGGAGACATTTAGCGCACAGCGGCGATAAAAAGACCTTAAAGCTTTATAGGTCAAACCACAAGTAGCTTCAGTGAAATTTCACTGACACTTGACATCCTTTAAAAATACCTCTCTTTTAAAATAGTCTCATAAATTCACCACTAATTAAAATGACTCTCTCCTAATTGCTAGAAAATGTAGTGACTTTGGTGTAATGAGTGTCTAAACTCCTGAACTGAATCACAGGAAATGGGAAACCTTTTTAATTTGCTTTCCCTTTGTTTTTGTTTTTTATGAAAGCTCAGGTTTCATACTTGTAAGTGTACATTCATGGGACTAGACTGTAAAGGAAGAAGCATCTTTGACGGTGGTGGATCCTACCCTTAAGGCTCATAAATATTCAAATTTACTTCAGCGGCGGCAGCATTTGTGTGTTTACAAAACAGCGCGCTCTCCCGTGGGAGTGAGCCTGCTCGACTGGAACAAGAAACGTGATCGCCAGTAAATCACCCACACTCCTCGTGACACTCTGTGTATTTTTATTGTCTCCATTTTTCATTGTCTGAAGCAGCAGATAAATGAGGACTGTAACTTTACACAAGAGACTTTGGTTTCTTTGGAAATGAATAACGCTTCACTTGTTTTTTATGCCATCAAGGAGGAGAAGGAGGAGGAGAACCACTGGAGTTAAACCGTCCAATTTGTGCCATTTTTCTTAGAGTACAAACACTTTTTTCCCAAGCAAACATATCTGATGTATTTACCTAAACTTGACTGACCTGACTTGATTCATGTTGAGCTCATTGATTTTTATTGACCAGCTTTGATCCATGGAACGAAGCGCAGGGTGACCTTGCAGCTACAGAGTAGATGGATGCAGACTGTGTTTGCTCCTCTTTCACTTGCTCTCCCCTCCACACACCTTACTGCAGCTCAGAGTGTATCACTTACAACCACTCACTTCTGCATGCAGAGTGAAGAGACATCAAGGCAAAGAGAAAGCCGCTGAGAGACAATCCTTTCTCTCACAATAAATCTCAGTCAATATCTCCCTTTTATTCTTTAACACAAGCCAGCGCTCTGATTTTAACCTTGAAACCTATCCCAGCTTAGACAATCGATCCACAATCCGACACAGTTGCCCAAAAGTGGCACAATGGCTTCCCCAAATAGAGACAATGCAGCTGAAAGAGGATGTCTGCCTCATCTGGGGATGTCTGCACGGAGCCCATCCAGCCCTCATCTGAGGAGGAGGAGGAGGAGGAGGAGAAAGGGACAATAGCCAAACAGGACAGAAGCGGCTAAACTAATGTGCTGCTAAAAATATCAAGAAGCTCCATGCTCCTGGTTCAGGGCCACACAGTCTAATAAAACAAGCCCTTTCTCCGACAGTCTGCCAGGTTTTAAAAGGCCAGCAATGACGTGCAAGAGCAGTGGTGGAGAAAGGAAAAAGGGCCGCTGAGTCATCATGCACACTTGCGGAGGACGGTGTGTTTAGAGTGCATGAAACCTGGCTTGAGTGGCTTTTCAGTACAGACAGGATGTCAGCCACTTGGACGACTGATAGCTCTGTGTTGTCTCAGAGGAAGCTCCGCACATTACATGGACTGTTCCAGTGACGTCTTTGTGGCTTCAGAAAGCCACGGAAGTGTGTGAAAGCCAAAAAATGTTGAGCTAATCATGTGAAACCCTCCATCTGTGGTTGTTCTGTTCAAATCCTGCACACAAGGATTTAAGGACACTTGTATAAAGAGCCACTTGGTAAATTTAAGTACTCTCTGAGGCATTTAAAACACGCAGAACTCCTCAGTGGGACAAAAAAGCCCAACCCATGTTCCACATTTACTCTGCACTTTGTGTTAATGATTACCCACAAGAGGGAGAACTTTCGTATTTCCAACTACTCCAACTTCTGTTTGCCAGAACAAGCACAACACTTATTTTAAAAACAAAAGGAAAAAAGTATGTGGGATTCCCCCTCACAGCCAAACCGCTCTGCTTGATTGGTCCAGATGAAGACCTCTGATAGAGAGCGTGGGAACTGGCAGATTCCCAGGTGGCCTGTTGCTTCTCCTGTGACAAACAGAGCCCATGGGAGAGGCTCATTTCCGGTTACAGGAGTGGCACGCTGCTTCAAGCCTTAAAAGTCATATCCACTGACCCCTGCAGACCTTGAGACCACACAACCACAGGCTCAGATGCAATGGAGCTGAAAATAGACCGCGCTGAAAACGACTTCTGTCCTCTCAGTAATGAATGGGATGTGTGGGAACACCATCTGCAGCGTCCTTCATGTGCAGTCTGATTGTTCTGAACTCGAAATGAAGTCATTTTGTTTTGGTTTCACTTGAAACGAAGCATTCAGCTATACCACTGCGTCAATGTGCTTTTGTTTCATGCTCTCATGTAACAGAATGACACAACCCCGATGTTCAAAGAGCTGCTTTTTCAGGCAGAAGAGATTGGGCAAGTCTTTGTAAAAGAGCTTGACAGTTCAGCTACGGTTAAGTCACTTCCTGTGCCAGATGCTGTGGGGATGACATCACCGTCTGGATTTGAGACCATGGTTCCTCTGTGGTACAGCCAAGTATGGTTAAATCACAGACTCTGTGCTGGTTACTAGGAAAGACATGAGGCAAGCCAAACATGTAGTCATACTAAAACCGTGGCGAAAGAGCAGGGGGAGGGAGAGCTACAGTTGGTTAGACACCGTAACTAAGAGATTTCTGTTTGTTTTGAACCATTTACTGACTCCTAAAGCTCCAGGAGTGAGCAGAAACTGTAACAAAAAGGTGAGTTTTATGATCAGAAAAAGCAGGGGGGTTGTAATTTCTCCTTTGATGGAACCCCTGTTATTTAGAAGCCAGTGCCAAATAAATCAAGCATAATACCATCTCAGAATTAAATATGTCAGGGAGGCAGAAAGTATTAGAAGATCAAAGCCAGGCACGCCTCATAGTCTCTTCCACCAACAGGAGATGTCTTGTGGAGACGGCGGCAGAATGAAAGCTCCCCAGTTTTGGCAACAAGATATTGGAGCAGTTTACGTGATTGGAGCACACTGAGGCCAGGTTTCAGGTTCAGCGGTGTTCTCCATGTTGCCCATGTAAATGAGAGAGGCCGCAGTCTGGAACAGGGCACGCTGTGAGCAGGGCAGAGTACATCCAGGGGCTCAGATGTCCGATAATGCCAGAGAAAACAATCAGCTGTTTGTCGTGAGGCTCCCTGTGGAACACCTTTGAAGTGGCGAGTGAAGAAGGCACGATGAAGAGTCAGAGTGAGGACTTTTACTGCCAGTGATAGTACTTATGCGTATTACTCCAGCATAGAGCTTAAACTTCAGTAAGGAGATTCTAGCTGGGTATGAAACAGGCTGAAATTAATTCTGATTTAGCTACACAACCTGCAAAAGCAAAGTAGACAGACAAGTTAACACCTTTTCAAAGCAGCTTTTATACATTTTTAGCAGCAAAAAGTGAGATGAGTGTGTATGACTGTTAAAATCAAGCAGGATGAGAGCTTTCATTAGCAAACACCACCGGCTACTTACAGGACAAGATCCACAAAGGGATATGAGGCACTGCTTTGAATTCCTTTAAGAGGTCTAAGCTGGTGTTAATGAGGTTCTATTTTGATACTCTATGTTTATGACACTTGATTATTCAGCTGTGTTATACTATACGATTGGTGAAAACTATAGCCTGTAAAAAAAAAATGGATGTCATCTTGGTGAGAACGCCACAAAAACTGCTCCCCCTGGTGGCTGGCTGCAGTATAGGTCAAAAAATCTGTCTCTCCAGTCATTCCAGATGGGCTGTAATCAAACTGTAAAAAATTAATACACCCCGTAGAAATGTTTCTCACGTCCGATTGTTGAGGTGATTTGAAGATATCATTTGGCTGCCTTGTATTCAAGTCCTCTGTTCTCTGAAAAGTTTTGTTTTCATTAGTTATAAGAGGTTAAAAACAAGGCTTTACATCACATTTAACTGTGATTGACTGCGCCGTTCTTGTGTATTTTTTTAAAATATACTCGGAGGTAGAAGAAGTGATCAGACTCTCGAAAGAAAGAAAAATATTCTTATTTATGTCACCCAGCTCTACTCAGATTCTCCCAGAATCCCTCACAGTCTCTACTGGGCAGATATACAGCCAATAGTGACAACAGAACAAAAGTTGTAAAAAATGCGAATTAGAAAAAGCGGCACAAGGAAGAACATGATCACATAATGTCATATTAAATCTAGAGCAGACCAAGGAGCGAAAAGATCTGAGCTATATCTGAAAGGGAAACTGGAACAAGATCCTGTCCTGCAATCCAGGCATCAGCAGCAGCAAAACTGGCCAGTGCATCTTAAAGTTCTTATTCACTACAAGCCTAAGCAGCGGTGATAGCAGCAAAAAGTTGTGACATTTACCTCATTTATGTCTATAGTTGTACAAAAGCCACAACATTATTTCAGAGAAACTCAAGAGAACATTTTTAGCTAAATTCAGAATCATTGACAAATTACTGGCATCATTTTTAAATTCATATGTTACATCAGCTTGTTTGTGCTTTTAGTTGGCTGCATAATAAATGTACTGTCTCTCCCTTAAATCTCTATCTCAGCTTGTTTTAAACGGGTAAATGTTAAATTTCACCCTGTTTTACTTTTCCTGACAGCTGTGCTTCTTTTTCAGCAACAATTTTAATTGTAAAGCAAAATGACCTATAAAATTTGTGAGAGTTAATGCTCTCCTGCAGCATATCAAATTTCAGTTACATTATGTTTTTTCCTCACTATAACAAAGGTTATCCCAGGACACTTTGCAAAAACATTGACAGGTCTAGACCTGTTAACACCGATTTTATTGACAGAAATCCAACATCAGGATGAGGTAATATATAATATACAATTTTCTCATCTCAACCCACCACTCTGCAAAAAAACAAAAATCTGACCTAGTGGTTTTGTCTCATTTTAAAAAACAAGACAAAACTGTCTTGTTATACTTGATATGAGTCACTTTTAACTGACCACTTGAGAAAAATGTCTTGTTTTAAACTATCTAAAGACAAAAATGAAGTCTGATTTGCCTGTAACAAGTAAAAAAAAAAATCTGCCAATGAAATAAGAAATATGTCCTCAAAAATTTGCTTAAAACTAGAATTATGTCTTAATACAAGTAGCTTAGCTTGGGCAGAACCATATTCATGTTAGACAGACATCAGCCTCTTCTGTGTTGGGGTCAGAAAGAGTGACAGACACAGAGAGACACAGACAGAGAGAGAGACAGACATAGTTTGACTCAGTCCTTCACTTTAGCCCAGAACATATTATATCATGCACAGAGACAAAAACAGAAAGGGAAGAACAACTAAAAAAGTGTGACTAAACTTCCCTATCCTGTGTGGAAGATGAGGTCATTCAAAACGCAAGGGGGGAAGGGAGGCAATATTTATTCTTACACAGCTGAACTTCCGGCCGAGGAATCATAAATCCTAAGCTAATGCCACAGCCGCTTGTCGGCCGTATTAAAAGCAATCTCAAGAATGAACTCAGACGTCCTCCTTCCCCCTCTCTCTCTGTCTCCCATCTCAGTGCTGGGAACACTAGGGAAAAGTTCAATGACCTCTCTCAGGCAACCAGCTGATTTTCATCCAGGGGGGAGAGGAATGAGAGGAATGCATTGATGTGCGGAGACAAACAACTGCACTGTGTGAGCTTGAGAGGGGCCAGAAATGAGGAGGAATGAGCCTCGAGATAACCAAGCGGACTGAAAAGAGTCCCAGAAAGTCTTCAGACTTTCACTTTGTAATATGATAACTGCATTTAATACCTATTGGTGATAGATGGATGTAATTAAAGCTCAATCAAGCAGCTATTCCTGCCCTTCTATTGATCCTTTGGTCTGAGTTCATTGCCACTCTGAGACCTTGGAGAGCCATGCTGGGCTTTTAAAAGGTTTGATTGTTTGAACTATGTGGAGCAGGTTGGCTCACTCGAAGCTGTGTGACCTTCCCTGTCTGTATGCAGATAGAGCAAAAGGAAACAAGCACAGACTACCTGATGAATGATAATAAGTATGCCATTGTGAAGCTGAGGGTCTGGTGTGAAAATGTGTGGAAAGCTAATAAGGCATGGCAGTTTCATAATAGAGGAGGGGGGATTTCTCTTTTAGCTTTTTCTCTGTGGAATAGCCCCAGAAAATGTCTTTATTGGTATTCTGTGAGAAAGTGGCCTTGACTGTGCTGTACAGTGAATTTTAAAATACACTGCTCTCTCTGGATCATACAGGAGACGTGTGTTTGAGTGCATTTAGCTGCAGATGTTTGTTTTCTTTAAGTTTTGCCTGCCATCTAATTGTTTCATGACCAGATTCCACCACTTTCTAAGTCAGCAGATGGATCAGCTGAGAATCAGATGACGGCTGAGTCAGATGAGTTTAACGGGCAACTTAAGCCAACTTTGCTCCATAAATTTCTACAGAGTGAGCTAACCATTCCTGCTCCTCTGACTTTAAACTCTAACAGCTTGAACTCCAATTAAAATCAAAACCAGTTGCTTTACTTGCTCCATTTTGCTTTGGTCTCTCAACCCTGGTGGCCTGATCACACTTTGGCAACCATCCGTTCTGTTTTTTTTTTTTCTTTTCCAGCAATTACCCTGCATGTCCCGACCTCGCTGCAGCCCGTGTGGCAGAAAGAAGGACCTGACCACCTGTTTCTCACTCTGTAAGCTGTCTCTGCTTGCTTGGCCTTCAATCTCCCCCTCCCCTACACCCTGTTAGCCTCACCTCCTGATCAAAGACACCTTGTGAAGTCCACTTATTTCATCCAGGAATATTTTTTTAACCTATGCAATGTCCTCCCTGGAGTACAGGAATTTGGGCTGGTATTAATTCAAATGTGGAAACATTGAAGGTCAAGGGGGTCTGGTTGCTTCCCATGATGGAGTGGATGGTATCAGAAAATGAGTTTGCAAAGCCGACTAATAATTTGACACTGTGATAATCAAAGGTCAAATACATGTAGATTAAAGAGAGAAAATGCATACTTATGTGGATCTTTTGATTCACAGCTTTTTCACCACAAAATGTGAAAGATAAATGAAGCACTTTATAGGTCAATTTGCAGAGTTAATTAAACGTCTGGTGGTTAAATTTGCCCACAAGAGACTTGTCTAGACGTGTCACAGTTAACACTCCTCTATAAAGAAAAAAATGGCGCCTGACATAACTGAATCCAGGCGTCATAAAAATTTGGTGTACAAGTCGTAGGATGAGGACATATGCATGAAAATTGTCAAAAAAATACCAAAAAGTGTGAAATAAAATACCTGAGAAGAAAAGCAATCACTGTCATGAGTCTGTTTCCAGTACTCCGTGTTTTCTTTGAAGAACCTGTCGTTATTTGAAGTTGTAATGACAACCCAACACCCAATTAAAAGCAGCACACCTTCAGAGTCAGCCCAGTGAAATTGATGTAACACAACACCGTGTTAAAGCTGGGTATGCCCCTGCCGGCAAGCTATCCCTGTCAGAAGCAGGGTGCAGCCGTAGTCCTCTGAAAACAGCAGGGGTTACACACATATACAGCCTCCAAAATGTCGGCTCCCTGGCAGAATTTGGTTGTAGATTTTGGCAGGCATCAAGAGTTCATGATGGCAGGGAGTTTCGTGAAGCCCTGATTGCCGCCCTGAAACACAATGTAGCTGCGGCAACGTACCCATGGTGGAGCTTTTATCTTCAAACGCCAGGGTCGTATCGTTTTCTCTGCACTTCAAACCCAATCAGTCGCCATCAAAGGTGACTGCCAACACGGTGGCGCTGGGAGAGCTTTACCAAGGGCGAGAGCTCTCAGTATCACACACCAGCTGAAAGTCGTCAGCATAAAAGTGCTAAAACATCTCGCCAAGGTCTTCCTGTGAAGAGGCTTTCTCCTTCATTGTGAATTTCAATAAATCACCTTCACACACATCATGACATTTATGTGTTCCGGTTCACTGCATTAATTGAGTCTTTGCTCAGAGATACCGACACAAACTATCACAAAGGTTTTCGATCGATACATCAGAGTCAGAGTGATATGCAAGCAATGGCTGACCTCACTCAGTGTCCGCTGGAACAGATCGGATTTCCAGAGGGCTGTGTGCGCAGCTAGCCAAAAAACAAAAAACAAAACCCACACTGCAGAGGGGTCCAGAGAATTATTTCCCGAGACCACCCTGGACAAGGCAGAGAAATCTATTTACCATTATCTGGATGTTGTTATTTTTTGGGAGGGCATACTCAGCATTTCGGAAAAAGTCAATAATGGCTTGCTGTTTGTTAATGGCCAGTGCTGTGGCTAGTTGCACTAGGAAATCCCAGCAGAAATAGAAGTGTATGTGTGTTTGTCTGTGTGTGCCAGTGTGTGTGTGTGTGTGTGTGTTGAGGTTGAATGGCACGACTAACAGGAAGCAAGGCACCCCGGGGCCATCTGCTCCCTGCCACGGCTCACATGTCACCCTGTGACAACACAGCATTATTGATTCACACCACCACATCCGCTTCTGTGTGTACACGCTGATGTGCCACACTATAAATGTGTATGCATATGTGTGTATGTGTGTGTGCACAGCCATTTCATGGACTGCAAATAACTGATTTGCTCCAGTACATCCGCTTCTGTGTTTGCCTGTCTGTGTGTACACATGAACTCTATAAACAGTAAAGGGTCAGCTCACACAAAACATAGACAAACATTTTAACATGCCGGTTGTTTCTTGTTTCTTTTTTTTTTTAATTTAACTTTGACACATCGAGAGAGAAATGACCCTGCACCATTCTGCTTGATGTTTTGGCATCTTTTAGCTCATTGTGTTGGCTTCTTGCCTACTGGTAAGGGCAAATCAACAGACAAGTTAAAAGTGTTGCATTTAGTGTGTTAAGAGTCTATAAAGACAGATGACAAGCAAGACCCCCAAAAGTGAGGCCAAAACATTTAGTGCTTTACTTACCAATTATTAAGTCTGCCTCCATCTTGTATTGTTACTGTAACATATTGTTTGATATCTTCTGATTAATACTATTGTTTTAATTTATATTCAAATAATCAAGTTTAAGCTTTAAGTTCATTGTTACTAGTTTTTTGAAGACTTTATGGAGGTATAAATGACGGCTCTGTTGATAAATGTGGCTGCTGTGTGCAACAGTTAAATGTACTTTTTGGGAAAGATGGGACAACCTGGCTCCAGGTGCCACCAGAACAAAAAGCAAGCAACAGGATGACTTGGGGCACCATCCATCAATCTTTGGTGGAGGCCAAAACAGAGCTAAAAGTAGAGCAAATACAGAAGACTTGATTTTTCCTGGAAGCCAATAAAAGCTACTGTTATGTCATATGCACCATGCTATGCTAATGTTGCTATCTAATGCTAATGTTATGCATCTTATAGGTGTTGAAATAGCCCAATGGCAATTAGCATCATTGCAATACGGCAATGTTGAATAAGCAGTGCCTTTAAGTTCTCTGAAGGTAGCCTTGAATTTGGTAATTATTCATTTTCTTATTATTATGGACACAACAAGTGTGAAAAAAAATCATTAGCATTACAAAATGATCCCAAACTTAACCCAGTGTTTCATTAGAAAAACAAAGCTGCTCTACAAACCTCCTGGTTTACCTCGACACTGGTTTTCTTCAGTGGTTGAAGGCTCAGTTGAAAACTGTCACTTTCAGTGGGTATAGGCAAAAAAAGGTCTTGTTTTGTAATTCAGCACCCTTGTGCAACTATTCAGGTTATGGTATGTATGCAACAGGCTCCCTCTTTGTGAACAAGAAAGCAATTTTGGAGACACTCCCAAATGCATTTGAAGCAGCAGTGGCTTTTGTTGGTCTGGAAATTAATTGAGAAATCTCTTTAAAACCCTGTCGGGGGCTTGTCCCAAAAATATCTACAGTAGCGAGACAATGAGAGGAACTGTTTAACCTTGCCCTATATTGATATTCTGCACGGTTTACAAGGGCGTGCCCACTGGCAAAGTCAACCAGCGTCTCAGTAGACGCCTCATTATCAGGCTCCCACCATGACAGGAAAGGTAGAAATCTCTTTTATCCCCCATCTCAAATGATTCATTAGGCTTTTTTTCATGCAGATTGACAGTGGGCTTGTGATGTGAACTGTGATAGCACAGAGGCAAACAGGACAGGGATTTATGAGTAACATGACAATTAGAGGACCACACAAGAGTAATGATGGCAACACTTCTATATTTAGAGGCCCTCTCACATGTCCCTGCATTTTTCAGGAATCAGGAGTGTTACCTGACACTAAAAGCTGGGTCCCAGGGCATTAGCTTGTTGCTTTGAAGAGGTAGAGCGTGAGGCTGTGTAAGAAGGAGAAAGATGATGAGAATAAAGAAGAGAGGAATGAAAAGGTAAGGAAGAGCAGCCTATGAGGTTGTACTTGAGGGACATCCATTTAGTGTCTGTGTTTATCCGCTCCATACATTATTCATCAGAGTATGTTCTGACTGGGATAGTGGTGCTTTTAAACAGTGCAGGCACGTGTGCCTCGTGAAACAGGAAAACAGCAAGTTGAGGTGATTATCTTTTTGAAAATTATGACAAAAAGGACTGGATCATAAGGCTGAATTCACAACCACCAATCATGTGGCTCACATGGCTCCCAGAGGCCTATATGAGGAGTACTTTCAAAGTCAACAAGCAGGAACTACACACAGATCACACATCACAATGCAAACAGCCTACAGTGTTTCCTGAATGAACCATGCTCAGCTGATGTGATCATCAAACAACAAATCAACACACACACACCCTTCTCTGGGCAGGCAGGAAAGAAACACCCAGGTCGTCTCTATTATTTATTTAAAGTCACTGTTCCCCAGCAGGCATTCCTCCAGCTCTCCAGAGGAGGACCAGAAATACGCATACAGGACAGGGTGGAGGGTCTCTAGGGGGCAGCGAGGTCGTGGAAACAGGCGAACATCTACAGAACACCAGAATTATTCTCCAGACAGTGTTACAGAACCATGTTTCTTTCCTTATCACGTAGTTAGTCACAACCTTTTGAAACAAATGGTGCACATGTCTGGCATGTTTACCAAATGCTAGGCATGTGCGGAATGTTAAAAGTGGTGTAAACATGACACAAAAAGGAGTGTCATGTTGAGTTGACAACGCATCAAAATGATTGTTTGACCTTACACTCCAGTCAAAGTATGAATAAAAATCCTCTTTTTGGGGTGAGCTGAGCTGTGAGAGACAGTGTATGCCTCAGTTTTCATGAAACTGGCCTTTTTCTATAATTAAAACTGACAGCATGTCAACTGTTTGAGAATTGACTTGATTTTCCTGTCAGATTATACAAGACTTGCAGCTCAAATTCTGAATAAAAAGGTAAATTATTCATCGGGCTGTTTGCAGCTGCAACAAAACCTTGTGTTTGTTATTAAGTGAGGTAAAGCTGTATCTTACTCAGCTTTGTGTGAGAGTGGCCACAGACACATCTCAAATTTACCTTTTTTTTGTGGTTCATCCAGTTAAAGAATTTGAAATGGACATAAGGTACTTAAAGGTGCAGTCAGCGATCGTCTAATCTGCACTATTTGTCACAATCGCCATATTTCTCCTCTCCATCTACACAATATCATCACTGACAGCACGTTTAAAAAAAGTCCAGTTTCAATACACAGCCTTAGCTCTGAATTTCAGAGGTAAATACTGTGGCTCGGACCGAGCCACCAAAACAGGGTACACCCCCACATACCCAGAGGACGGATCATACTCATGCGTGGATCAAACAGAGGGGGGAGGGGGGAGTAGTATGTTGCGTGGCGTGCGCAGTTAGCGTAAGACAGCAGTGCGATACTAACGGTAGCAATGGCCGAAAAACAGCTCAAAAGAAAAATGACAGAAGAGCATAAAATGAAAAAGAAGGTCTATGACCATAAGAGAGGGAAGACCGGGGTCAACATTGTGTGGCTTTCCGATGGTGGAGGGAACTCTGCGATTTAACAGAGCTGAAAACGGACGTGGACGTTGCCGTCTTTCTGCTGGACAGGTGAGCAAGATTAGCTTTGTGGTGCTTCACATAACAGAAACAGCCATTGGACATTCATCTTATTGTCTAATCTGCCAAAATGTACTGCTGTTGTGATGTTATCAATTATGGCAGTCGAGTTGTTGCTACTGTTGTCTGACGAGTCAGGGTTATCAAAGAACAACGAAACCCAAACAATAGTAGCAAGCTAAAGATAGAAATACCTTTAAAGCAGCTGGAGCCGGCAAGAGTTGCAGCTAAATCTACTGAGGACAGTTCTCCTGCTCCATCAAGTCATTTTCAAAGGCAAGCTCAACAACCTGGGCCTTTCTATTGTGGGGCATTGCACGTCTTTGATCAGAAAATGTTTATATATCTTAATATCATAATATATTTTGCTATACTACTACTACTTTAAAGCAATAAATATGGTATCACGTATTATAGCGAACTGACCCTCGAGCATTCGCTAGTCCAGCGTCCGCCATGTTGGTCAGCTACACAGTTTCTACAGTTGTTTCCATGACGATGCACTTCCATCATCTAAATGGGTCTAAATTCATTTATCAACAACTTCTCCACTCGTTTTCTCCCAGACTGCTGACAACACCTTTAAGCACGAGAAATACTTGGAATAAAAAAGTCTTCACCTTACTTGGTATGTATTTTATTAAAGCCATGTCCATATGTAGCCAGGTATCTGGGAACCACATAGATATCAAAAGTTGAGGCCAAGCAGCAACCCCCGCTCTAAAATTATGAGACATTTCAGAAATGCTAAAATCTGCTGTTTCTTGGGTGTCCAACATATTTACAGCCTGGTGCAAAAAACCTCTCCTGCCTCAGTTAAGTTGGCGATTTTCCACACTGGGCATGAACACAGCATTGCAAGTTTAAATAAAAAATATAATGTGTTAAACAAAAAACTTTCAGATTTTAGTAATAAAAAAATTAATATTATTACCACATGAACACTCACAAAGCAGCGAAAATTGGTGCTGCTGAGTACTGATACTGATCACCAGTTACAGGGAATCGGCACCGTATCGTTTCAAATGTGAAAGTTACCCATCTCTACTCCTGTGACGTTAAGCTGTTCACTCTACCTTCCCCTATTCTCTCTTTTCTTTATGAAGGAAGAGGGAGAAAGTGAAAGAAGAGATCAAGAGCTTTCGCCTACTTTTGTTTTGGCTCAGTCTGACATTGTTTCTCCTCAACCAAATCCACTAACTTGTTCACACAGTTTGTCTTAACAAGTTTGTTTTCTGTCTTATCTCGACTCTATCCATGCACTCCCGATTTTGCAAGTGATGATAAAGTTAAATGTGCTATAAACTCTCAATATCCTACTTCTGCTGGAGAAACCCAAACTTTCCATTCTCTGTTCAGCTTCTGCTGCCAACTCTGCATATTTAAGCTTTTTTCCTCTCAAATATTATGAATCACGAGTCGTGGTGATGGAATCTTTTCAACAAATGATGACTGTTTACAAAAAGAAGCAAAGAAAAGATGTCCTTAAGCAGGCATCGAAAGACAAATCCTATATTGTTTCAGAGATGCAAACAATAACACTTTCAGCAACACTCCTTTGAAATTGCTCCAGCACTAAAGTAGCTGGTCAAATCTTCCCTTTTTTCACTTACAGGACTGAAAACTCAGAACAAAAGTCTTTGTCCTTTGAGCATCTCTGACACTCAAGACCTCAGAGGGCCTGGTCCTGAAAGAAAGTATTCATGCCATGCTGATTCAGGGGGTTTGGGCTCTGAGCTGCCTGTGTCCGTAGGAAATGTTTCTGTGATTACAGTTGCCGGGCTGATGGGAGTAAACACAGTGGCAGATGGTGAGCGACTGCAGCCTGAGCAGCAAAAGGGGGTACAGTACAGGGGGGAAATCTTGGCAGCTTCTCACCACACTGAGCTCCTTTGTGCCGTACAGTCTCCATTACAGCACTAAGAGTCCACATCAAGAGATAACATTGTCGTCAAGATGTCCAACAGATAATTTTCACTTTTCCAGCAGTGAAATTATGTTGTAATTCCTCGGTTTTGAAAAACAGGGTGGGAGGGAAAAACCCTAAATGCTATTTACATGAGTAATCAGTTGTTCTCCTGATTGCTCGGGACAAAAGCGAAGTTCATCCCACAGTCTCATGTTGTAGGGCCAGACTGATTAACAACAACAAATCAGCAAATGAAAAGAAAACAACTGTGACAGCACACGGACCAGCAAAGAGAAGATTTGTGGCTCATAAAGGATAAATCAGTCACAACTTTACAAAACGTATTACACTTTAAGAGCTGGAGATCGCAAACGTACCATTGTTCTAACTGTCAACACAAGCTTCTTTCTGTTTGGAGGACAGTTCAAAGCCAAGGAGAAAAACAGCCATGAAGACTTCCTAAACTCCAACACGCTTGGTGCTGAATTGTGTTTCACTCGTTGAATTTGCATATCTGAGACACAAATTGGATGTAAGTGAAATCTCGTCGGGATCTCTTTCCTGTGAATAGCTGCATGTGCCTCCTTGGTGAGGGAGTTTGTTTTGTTTTTTTTCCTCCTCTACTCTGCCGACATGTCACCTATATGGAGATTAATGACTTCCTCGCTGTCCCACATCCACTCAGCCTCAACACGGGAGGAGGAGAGGGGCGCAGCCAGATGCCCACAATACCTTAGCAAAATGCAGGTCCCACCCGTCGACTAGCAGATTGTGTTCAGGGATCCCCCCCACAGGTTAGACCCAACCCAGGCCAACTTACATTGTCCTGAAACACACAGACACACACACAGAAACACACAACTTTGACACAAAGAAATAGGCTACCTGGCTAGCAACATTCCTTAGACACCTGATCCTTCTGTTTAAAAGTCCAGAAAAACCTTTTAATGTGATGTAACCCCTTCCTGCTGTCTAGCTACAGAAAAAAACAATGCTAATGTTTAGCAGAAATGCTAAAGGCTCTGCTAAACACTAATGTTATTCTCCAAACAAACTGATGTGATGCCTGGCCGTACAAAGCTAAATGCTAATCTATGCTAACGGAGAGCAAGGGGTTATGCTTGTGGTGCTGCCAGGCTAAATGCTGCAATTGGTATACTAAATGATGTTTAGCATGTTTGTTCACCATAATCAAACTATCTTAAGGTGACATTTTGCATGCCAACATTTGCAAATTAACACATCACACACAGCTAATGATGATTATATCGTTTGTTTTGCTGGTATTTTGCTTTAAACTCAAATATTGGACCAGATGAAACAATTAGCTAATGGTATTGTAAAAGCACTGACACCACCAACTCAGTGGTGTCATGCTGTCTTGGTGTGCAGAGCCAGTCATGAGTGATCTACAGAAAGAGACTAAAAAAGGGAACCGTAAGATCATATGAAATCCATCCAACAGTTTTGGAGATATTTTTTGTGAACTGGAACATCCAAGATGTTTTCATTTAGCTTTCCAAAGTTGTGAAACTAGTGTTTTCCTCTTTGTGCACATTTTGGCATTTTGCTCCGTGCCTCCCCCTCAGCCAGTCAAATGTCTGAGGTCAAGCATGTAATTTCACACGTCAGCCGCCGTCTGCCACTTTGTTCAATCACTTAGTATTTACTGCACAGGCTTGTAAATAAACACAGGAGCGCTGCCACGTGTGGGTGAAGCCGCAGCCTAAATGCAGAGGTCCCCTGATGAGTGCAATTTCTGCCACCACAAAGGATGAATTTATACAGGTGGAGAAAGGTGAGTGTCCAGGACAATGAAAAGGACAGTCACATCCAGGCGTGTGGGAAGTAATCAGAGCAGGATGGGAGCTATTTCTATCTCAGCTGGGTTTCTGCTTTGTTATTTCCAAAGGGCAGATAGTTTGTTTAACTAAAAGTATATTTGACTCACAGGTGATGTCTAGACTCAACAACAATTAGTGGGCACTCCAGTTTTGTGCTAAAATTGTCTGAAAAACAGCAGGAAGCAGAGGGTGGCTGATAGAGAGCTGTTTCCACACCACTCTCACATGCCAAAGTGTCAGTGGGTTGATTAGGCCCCATTTTTGTTAAAACATTTTTTCCCTGTTATTCACAGGTGGACTGTGTCAATGATCACATGGGTATATGAGTTTTTTTTTTTTCTTCTAATGTCTACATTAGTCTCTATACAAAACCTAAAGCCTTACAAAAAGTGCTTTAATAGTTTTAAGATGTGCTCCTGACCCCAGATGGTGGGTTTAATGAACAAAAAGCTATGACCTATGTGGCCTAAAAAAGTGCCTGACCCCAAACTGGATGTAAATCCCCAATTAAAATCCATTCACAGCCTTCACTCTAAACGCGATTGGTTTCCAGATTATACTCAGTACAGTAGCAGCTATTGTCTGGGCTGAAGCTTCTATTGAGTGCAACAAGGTCATAACCTCTAATTTTTTTTAAAAAATTTTGCTTTACCAACTTAGGGAGGGAGGGAGGGGGGATACAAATCACATGGCGTAACGGTCTCTGCTGTGGACTTTTCTGTACTTCAAACATTTTCTCTGGAGGTCCAGGAAAAAAAGGAGCTGATTTCCAAAATTCCCACTGCACAGACAAAGCTGTCTTCAGTGTCAGTTACTAAATGTCAGGTAATAACTGAAACACACACACACACACACACACACACACACACACACACACACACACACACTCACACACACACACACACACACACACACACTCACACACACACACACACACACACACACACACACACACGCACACACGCACACACACCTTGGGAAATTCCCCACCTTAAGGTTATTCAAATTTTTTGTGTATCAGTTATCAGACGCCAATCTCTTGATGTGGTGATGCAAATCATTATGTATAAACTCCCATAAACCAGTACTGAATACACTTACAGTTGAATTCAATTAGAGCCTAAATAATTTGGATATATCCTTAGTGCTAAAGGCAGAAATCCACCAAAAAGAGGAAACATACGCTTTTAAATAATCCCGAATAATCCTCCGGATTAAAAGACTCCTCTCTTTCTCCCTCTCCAAAGTAGATGCACATGAGCAGAGATACTGTCATATCCGCCCAGCTGGAAACACAGACTATGATGACCTACATTATTGTACAGACTACTGGCACAGGCTCCAGAGACCTCAAGCAGGCATCTCTGCAGCCCAGAATGTGCCAACTACAAGGCACAGGTCTCACAAAGCAGACAAAAGAGTCCCAACCTGAATGCACAGAGGGCTGCATGTCGAACACAGAGGCTGCAGATTAGCACTCTGTGTTCCTAGAGAGCCCTCCCTCTGTTGCCTGCCTTTGATATGTGGCACAACCTGCCACCTCCAGGGGCAGGGTAGACTCGAGGGGAATGTTAAATGGTCCTTCCCTTTGAGATAAAATATTCACTATGAATCATTGATGACACTCCTCTGATTCTGATAGCTTCCGGTTAAAGGAACCTCACTATTCAAATGTTGTGCTCTCATTATGGGCGACTCTGCTAATTATAGGCTAATTTACAGCAGACTGGTGTGATAGCTGGAAAGAGGAAGCTATGGAAAAGCAGAGTCGCATTTAGGAAGTGGAGGTGTAAATTAGATTTAAATCTCCCCATTAAAAAAAAAAAATTAAATCATCTTTGCATGCCAACGTAAAGGCAGAGGGAAAATGCCATTTTATATTAGTACCTGAAGTTTATACGTCACATCAATGTGAAGCAATAGTCCTGATACCTGCCCAGCATTGCCCATAGGCCAAAACACATTAAGTCAATAGTTTTCTGTTTGCTGACATGTGTCTGGCCTCCTCCAGGCTTCTAAAACCATGACCTGGTGAATCACATCACTGCAGCACCTGAGGGCTAAGCTTTAAATAGAGGTGAACGATGACGCCGCTGTTAAGTTCCTGCAAGTGTGCTGCGTTAAATACTAGTTTTATAATCTTTAATTCCCTCTGGATTTACAGCAGACTGTCCCCTCCACTCACTCTGTCAGCAGCCACTGGCTCTCCGGTAAGACAGGGGCGGGGCTTATCTAGAGCGTCGGGAGGTGTGCGACAGAGAACGTACTCTGATTGGTCGGCTGAGTTTGATAGCCACAGACAACATCCAATCTGATCAGGCCAAATTTAAGGCCGTCTGTCTGGACAGTTTGCTTCGTCGTGCGTAAAGCGAACATCTTGTAAAAGATACTGATGGTCAACTGCTGCTGTAGTTAAGATGTTATACTCTGTTGACTCTTATTACAATGCGCGCATTGGTTTCATTCATACATTTGTACTCCGCCCAAAGGTGCTGATAAAACCTTTTCAACGAGTGCAATGGAGGACTTTTGCGCCCCCCTGGCACACAGCTGCAAAGCTGCTAAGCAGACGGAATCCAACCTACCCATCCACCGTTATCTTCTATCCAGCTGTTCAGAGGTCCATTCAAATACTCCGTCATCCACTCCGCGATGTTGTCCACCTGCGCTGTCATCTCTTCCTTGGACACACACTCCACGCACACAGTGCCCCCAAACTCGAAAAAGGCGATTATCCGGCCCCAGTTCACCCCGTCCCGGAACAGTTCATCTATCACCTCGGCGAACCTCCTTTGCGCCGTGGTGGAGGTGAGATACAGCTGCCGAGACATCTCAGTGAAGTCCGGCTGGTATAGTCTCTCAAGTTCATCCCCAGCCTCGCGAAGGACTCTGTGGATGGCCGCGTGCGGATCGGACTGGGGGTGCCGCGTGGAGTGGATGCTCTCGCTGTCAGGCCCGGAGCTCGCTTCACGGCACCGGCGGACCAGAGTCGGCGGAGGGGGAACTAATGACCCGTTGTTAGCAGCATCTTCATCTCGGTCATCGTCGAACCCCCACTCGTAGCCCCTCTTAGAGAGTTTATGGCTGATGTACTTTTCCACAATGTTGCGATTACAGTCGTTCGCCATTACGGCTTAATTTGGCACTTTGAACAGTGACAGATTACCCTAAATATCATGCATTATGACGGGAATGTGTGCACTGTCCAAAGCACAGCACAGGCGGATCCAAAACTCGATTGTATTCAGATTGAAGCAATGCAGCGAGTAATTCCACACAGTGAGCAAATGCCGTTTGTTGAAGAAAAGCTCTAGATTGAGATCGCGACAAAAACGTACCCAAAGTCCTGAAATACTGATTCCGAGTCAGCTGCAGTATTCATTTCCCGAACCCTTTCGGGGACATTGGCTGCCTTCTCTTTGCATAGAAATCCAATATGCGGAAGAGGTTGGAGTAGTGTCGTTCTGTTCCTGACGTGGATGTGTTGCGAATGAAAAGCATGAATGGAGGCCAAAGTTGTACGCGCCGGAAGAGGCTTCAAACGCCGCAAACTATTTTCGCAGCGTTTACGCACAACCAGGCGCAGGACTGTGAGCCAGACAAGGTCGGACTGACTCCTCTTCCACGATTGCTCCTCATATCCTTCTCAGCAGTAGCTCCCTGCCCACCGCCGCCAGTGAGGTATTTGTGACGTCAGCTACGCAAAGTAATTCCTTTGACTGTGCAGGGAGACTCCAAGTGCACGACGAAGAACTGCACACGAAATCATCATTGAAGCCTGTGTTTTTCAGAATGCACATTCGGTGCGTCGGTTCCTAGACTATCTGAAGAACTTCAGCCATGGGTACCCTGACACGTGCATGGATCTAGGCTGATTCATGTGGAGTACAGGGTCCTCTGTGATGTGGTCAAGCCAACCCCCTTGTGGATAGAGAGCCAACCTTGCTGCACAAACCTAATAGTGTTCTCTCATTCTGTCTGACATCCTATATTTTAATTTACATATTATTCCAAGATCAGAGAAAGTGTCTTAAATTCAGTAATCTACAATTCTGAGAGCTGCTGAAAGTTTTCTCATGGAAGAATAAGATATTGTACACAACAGAACTGTTAAATTGAACTTGGTATGATGGAAAATATGTTGTGATACAAGTTTATCAACAAAAGCAATTCAAGGAAGGAAGATGGATGTTTAAGACCAGAGTTTGATTTTCTCCACAGGTATTTATTTAGTATATCATGTAAGAAAATAAGACAAAGAAACGTTCCACTTCTCACATTTTCTCTCAATGGCACACAAGGTGAAGGTGTTAAGATTTTTGGCAGAAAAAAAAAATTAAAAAGAAAGAAAGAATTGAAGGAATGAATGAATTATGAATTATATCATGTTAATTACTTAAAAGCTTAAGTACATTACAATTAAGACAACATTTAAAAGGGGGAAATAGCGTGACTGTGAAAGAACTTAGATCTTGACAATTTGTTCAAATGTATTGTAAGCATAGGCTTCATTTGCATAGCTCAAAGATTACAACAAAACGCTCAAACAAAACTTAATTTATATGGGCTACATATTCTATGAACTATGTGTTGCTACCTCAAGAAAAACGCAAACTTTTGATAGCAATCAAACTGAACATAAAGAAAAGCTCTTGAGTGCAGGAGAATATGCCTTTAACCAATATCAAATGAGAACATCATCAAAGAGTCATCCATTCTCACTGTCATGTCTTGGGTTTCAGTAAGGCTTCTTTTTGTCATACAAAGACTGAGAAATGACAAAATACACAAGAACAGCTGGCATTTTACACTGAAAAGTTTTAAAGACTTAAATGAACTGGTAAACAAGATGTGGGTTAAGCCACATTTTCTCTCTGTGGAAAGGTCCATTCTTGTAGCATTAGCTTTATCAGTAGTCTTGTCTTAAGGCTTAGAATGGGTCCCCACACTGCTCCACAGCTTTGACAAATAAGTATGAAATCAACGGAGCAGCAACACTGAAATAAATGTCAAAAAAAGCATTGCATCTACACAAATTGTCTTAACACATTTTGGCATTCAAATATTGGCTGTTTAAAAATAATATTCCTATGTTCTGATTTGTATGCTTTGTATTAAAGTACATTCTCCCATTTCTGTTGGACCAAAGGAAGACTCGCAAAAAGTCAACACTGTATTTTTTCCTCCCTCTTCATGAAAAAAGAAAAAAAAGACACATAACTTTTCAAGGCCTGACAGACATCAGGAGGGAATCGATATTGTCATTAAGCTACAAAGTCCTGACTGCAGGTCACAAGCACACCAGTCTCTCTTTTATTTTGGCCTTTCAGTATAACAAATCTCTAGCGCCCCCACTAGACCTACAGGGACATGACTCGAACCAGCGAGTTCCGCCCTGCCCTGACTTACATTACCCCTGACACATTAGAAATCCCACTTGGATCTTGACTGGGGTGTCTCAATATGTGCATTGACACTTAAAACTGCATGTAAAAAGCAAAACACATCCTTTCAAGTATTCAAACTTGGTCAAATTCACAGGTTTTAAATGTAAATACCTGTGCTTCATTTTTCTTCCAACCATGTTTGTGAATTCATGGCTTCAACTCTAAGTACCTGCATTCCATTCTCACTGGAATCAAATGGGAAAATGAGAAAATAATTTGGTGTTTTTATTCCAGAGAAGATAAAATCTAATGGCTTCTTTTTTCTCCAAGGATTGGCTCAGTCACCGCAAACAGACACACACACATTCGTTGCACATAGGGCACTCAACGTCTTTGCCACAACACTGCGTCTAAGATTTTGGAATACTGTTACTTCCTTGAAATGTTTTTTGCTTTTTTGCACCAGCAAAACGTAACAAATACAAACATCACACATGCCTGCTCTGTTTTTTTTTCCCAAGAGTTCTGCTGTGTCACGTCTTAGTTCTCACACACAAAAAACACAAAATTACCCAAATTTCAATAAAACACAACTTGTTGCAAACACAGAGGTTACTCAGTCAAACAGGAAGGTGCTTTGCCTGCAAAGACTTGTGGTATGAAAAAGGTAGAAAGGAAGGGCTGTATTTAGTGACATTCTTTCAAGGTGGACCTAGTTTTTGAGATACATATAACAATACGACAAAAGCTCAGAGTTACCATTCTGGTTTTTACTACAGCCCCTGGTGGGAAGGAAATTCAGGCCATGTTTTGGCACAACCGGTCAGACAAGCTATCTGCTGCTACTCTGCTCTGTGAGTGAGGGCAAAAAACACTCTCAGCACTCTATGCGTAAAGGCAGGTAGGCCTCTAAACACAAAGCCTTTCTACCACAAAACCAGGCTGTGGGATGTTTAGTCTACCCTCTTTCTCTGAAAGTAAACCTGCTTCCACAACAAGAGGCAGGTGGACACATCAAACTGCAAAGACACTGAATTGCTCTGAGAGGAACAAATCAAAATAACCATGAGGTCTAAAGACAATTTACATCACTCGACAAGCAAAGAGTAAACACCTGCCACCCTCTTCTTTCCCCACCTGTAAGGTTGATATCAAAAACGCACTCAAAGCTTTGCCTGCGGTCAGTCTACAGTTGTGCACCACTATAGCTGGAGGACAGGAAGGAGGACTGTGGGGGTGGGTTTGGGTAAAGGTGCAGGTGGAGGGGCTTTTGGCTGTGAGGAAGGTAAGGCTGCTGTTACTCCCTCTTATCAGCTGCTTTCGACTGCTCCCTCTGTATCATGCAGCGGCGAACGATGCTGTCGAAACTGCCCAGGTAGAAGAGGGCGATGGTTCGAAATAATCCCATGGTGACAATCTGTACAGAGAACAGTTGGAGTTTGCAATCTGCACAACTTTTACTGATGTGACAAAGTGATGCACTCAGCTCTACCTGTTGCAGGCCTTCTGTGATGGAGGTGACAGGTGACATTCCACAGGTGAGGGCTGACAGCATGTACCCATCAGGTCCTACGGAGCTGTTGAAGTTCCCCTGCTACAAAGCAAACAAAAAATGACAACAAATTATGAAACATCATCAAAATAGTTTTCAACTGTTTAAAACGACAATAAATCAAAGGCATGGTGGATTCTTACCACTGCATCCCTGACAATGATTTTGGCCACTTGGTCTGGTTGGCAAACTCCAGATGTCTCAGAGATTAACTTTGTCTCTAGAGGCTGGTAGAGATAGATTAAAGAACAAAGGTGGTTAAATGGGGAAGCAAATTCTCTTCTCTTACAGACAGCAAAGAGGTTTACCTTTGTCTTGTTTTCTTCAGCTAATCCTGGGGTGTCCGTGTCAGGGGGATAAGCCACAGTCACATAGATATTGTACGGCTTTATCTGGAGAGGAAGAACAGCAACACCCATTAAGCACAAAGTCATTCCATGCACTCTTTTAAGATGATAAAATATTGAAACAGGAATCCCTCAAGTGTCATGGTAGACAAATAAGACAATTTATGAGAAAACAAAGGATAAACTTGATTGTCTGAATGGAAAATTTTCCTTAGAATCCATCATGAGTAAAATAAGTAATGTTCTTATTTCTGTGTTCTAAAAGGTAAAAGCATAATTTTAAAACTAATGAACTGTGGAGGTGATAATAACAACAGTAATAATAGTAATGATAACTGAAGTTATAAACTCACCTCCATCTGCAGGGACTCCGCTAAACCACGCAGGGCAAACTTAGATGGGGAGTAGGCAGTGTACCCAAACAGGCCAATCTGGCCTGCTTGTGAGGACACAAACATGATGCGCCCCATTCTTCGCTCCTTCATGGTAGTTATGACGGCTCGGGTAGGGTAAACACTACCCAGGTAGTTCACTTCCATCAGTTTCTGTTGGAAATAAGATACAAGTTTATGTATAATAACTTAAGAAGCAAGCCTTTACCATTTTGTAATCCTGTACATAGATTATTGTATAAAAGAGATAATGACCAAAGATATTTCTGGAGACCAATTTGTGGTCACAGTGTAAATTTACTGTATGGATCCTAAATAAGTGGGCTATTTTTCTGGGTTCTGGGTAGTCAAATTATTTGTAAGAAGTGTGTTTGGCAGATACAAAAAACTAAATCCTTCATATTCTGGCTCTTTACTACTACTCAGGTGTTACATATAAAATTTACTGAGTAAAAGTAACTGCTTTAGTACTGGTCAAAGCTTAACAGCTTCTGAATGAATCAAGGCTGAAGCTGTCGCTTAGTTGCACTCCTTGGTACCTACTTTGAAACGATCAACCTCCACGTCCTCAAACTTCCCAGAAAATGAGGTTCCAGCACAGTTCACAAGCATATCAACAGGTCCGAGCTTCTCCTGAGCCTGCAAAACAGGAAAAAGACACTTCATCACTTCGACTCTGAATTATTAAAGGGGTGAGTTGTTCCACTGCTGCTACTGGGGTTACCTTACCTGTTTTATGACACTTTCCACCTGGCTATAATCACTGGCAACATCCACCGATATGCAGAGAACCACCTAAGTGAGAAAAAGTTACACCATCTAGTGCACTTTTATACATAACCGTGTTTACTGAAAAAAAAAGGTGATATTAAACACATACCTGCTTGTCATTGATGGCAAATTTCTCCACTTCTTTCTTTGCTTGAAGCAGTTTAGCCTACAGCAAACGGACAATAACAAATCCACTATAAAAAGCTGAGCAGGGGTGTCATGTCTTCAAGATTAGATAAAGGAAAACATATCAAAACTTGTGAACACTTGTGCACACATGCAAGGTGTTCAGCACCAAATAAAATGCATTTTGCACAACACTGGTGCACATTTCAAACAAAAAGTTAGATAAACACGATTTACACCGACCTCATCCCGTGCCACCAAAGTGATGAATGCTCCTTGCTTGTAACACTCAACTGCAATGCTTTTACCAATCCCACTTGAGCCCCCTGTCACCTGAAAAGTCAGAAGGGTAAAAACATCATTATCAAGAAGGAATATGTTGGGAAAATTAAATATGTCTGTCATGGCTCATTATTGCCGCAAAATATTGAGCTACAGACAGGTGACCGTTCACACGGTTCACATTATCAGAATTAAGACTGGCATTAATAGACTGACTTATGAGGTTACATTAGATGCAATATTACCCTTAGGGGTGTGGTATGTCTGTTCCACGTACTATGTCTTACAGTGGATGTGAAAAATGTCATGAAAGCATATTAATGGCATTAACCTCTCTAAGGCTACATAAAAAAATACCACAGCCTTCCTAGAGGTGGAGTTCACAGCTTTGGGAAATAGTGCATAAAAAATTCTGAACAGGTAATCAAGGAAAGTTTAATATTGCTACAAAATGTAAAGCTGCACGTGATTTCTTGATGATGGATTTGGTTGAGAAACTTTTACGTTCTGATAACTTATTATATGGGCGTGTCACAGCGTGAGACTGACATTAGGGATCGTTATTCCTCCTGAACTCGAAATATCTGTAACCCTTTTCAACTCTTGATTAGCTTTAATACTGACAAAAGTCGATGTGAACATTCCATTAGCTGCACACCTGAAGTCGAAAGTGAACGTTAGCAAACACTACCGTTACCATCCTTGCTGTGAAAGTAGTTTACGTTAGAGCTTTGATGCACTTACCACGACGTGGGCCCCGTTCAGTTTAAGTGGTTTGGGACTTATAAGAGGCGATATCATGTATAACAACAACACAAAGGCAACAATGAACGCGGCAACTACAAGGAGCATGATGAATGGTAGAAGAAGCCACCAGGAATTGATGAAAAGCCAATCCGTGATCGTTGAGCTCAACCCTTCTTCAGAGGACATGGGTAAAATCAGGCAATCGTTAGCTTGTTTGCTAACTAGTAGGCCGGCGTCTGGGGTCCGATAACGGGAGCTACGAGGCTGACGACGGCCCTGAAAGGGGACGGCTGAACAGAGGGGGCGGAGGTGGGGTTGTTCCAGAGTTTGGCAGAAAACCAAAGCTGCGTATCGGCCAGGTCAAAGTACGACGGTGGACCTTAGCTCCCCGTGACAAAGCACAGTCTGCATAAACCAAAACAAATCGAACTGTGCACTCTAAACGGACGCTTAACGGCCGTACCTGGTACTTGTAGTTCTTGACCCAGAACACTCTCGACGGCGTTTGCGTTCTGGGACGTAGAGCTTTCACAACAACTCCCATGATTCAATACTCCTCTTCCTCATTCGTCGTATCCGTTTTCAATGTGTTTCTGTTAGCTCCACACCTACCTGATACGATGACCGTTGAAGTCTGTCAACAAAAACGTTAAACCTATTGACACATCAACACCTCGTATTTTAACAGCAAGCCACGAATGTACCAATAAAGAAACCAGTATCCTTTACGTAGCTATAACTTTTATTTACATCATAGAAACGAAAAAATAACTGAAAATCGTATCCACGAGTGACCTTTTCACAGAGAAAGGGCTCAAAAGTTGGCTATATGTATAGACATTTACAGTAAAGTAAAAGATGTTCCCAATCATAACTCAAAAAGACTGTTTTCACACCTCAGAAGCAGGATACAGCTGTATACAATCTCTTAAAGAGCTTACATGAAATGTGCAAATATTATACATGTCTTAGGTGTAGTGGCAAAGCACGGGATACATATGCAGTATGATCAATTCAGAAAGAAACACAAAGAATTCTGCGTTATTTTAGAAGGCACGTAATGCACACTACCACTTGTGGCAATGCATAGCTCATGCTTGGAGATACATTCCTTTGTTGTTTAGTACACAAGAAAATTATCTCTTCAGCATGTGCCATCAGTGTTCCACTTCAACACCTCAGATTTGTTTGTACACAATCTGCAATGTTACCAAATCTTCATATAAGGCTTATTTTATTTTATTTTTTGCAGTATGTATAGAGCGTTATCAGCAAAACCTTATAATAGTAAAACATTTATGTATAGTAGATTGCTAAGGAAAACCATGAGCTGAGAAAAGAAAGAATTCAAAGCTATCATGTCCTTGAAAAACTGTAGAATTATACTGGTCTGGCACCATTGGTGATCAACCCTTATAGACATATTCTATTTTCAAATGACAAATGAGTAAACAAATGCAACTGCCATTTGGAAAGAACACATTTAAAAAAACTGAAGAGGACCTAATGCAGCTCATATCCTGAGTGTCTGTTTTAAAAGACTGAATGGCATCAACCTAGAGATTTTACCTTAGCTAATCCTATGAAGGTATGCTCACTCCTACGAGCCCAATATTTTAACATTCCACAAAGAACAGTATACAATACAAAATGCTTGTTTTTTGTATAAAATATATAAGGGATATTTATTAGCCTAAAGAGGTTTATTCTGTCTGGGGAAAAAGGACATAAGAGCTTGTCCCAATTTAAAATAAATTACATTGATTTCAATAGCCTCATTTTCATTAAATGATGTTTATGTCTGCCATAAGTTTCCTTAAGTCCCTTGGGTACTCTGCTCATCAATACCTTTGGTCTATAGTGCATGATTCAAAATGAATTCCCTATATCATAATGGTGTTTTTGTAAGGTCAGCTGCAGTTGGAAAGTCTTTACACTTCTTTGGACAACAGTGAACATCGAACTACACTCTGCCATATATATGGCTATCACATCAGCAACACGGGGATACTGTCTTGCTGAGTTATGATAAACCAACAGGCCTGGTGCATGATTACTATGAGACACAAAGAGAATAAAACATGAAGAGAGACAATTAGAATTCCTTTGCTTTGGTTTGGTTCCATCATCCCACCTAACCCTCCTGTCCAAAGTCTTCTGTGAATTTTCTCAGCTTCTCCAGATCTTGTTCGTTTACTGTTGGCTTTGTGTTGGACAGAGACCTCATCATGTCAGACTGTAAAGAGAGAAATTTGTACAATATTAATAGGACGTCCAAATGGTTATTTTCTAATTTGCCTTGTATTTTGATATCCTTACCATGCACACTATAGGTTCCAGTAACTTCTCCCCAGGGACCTCAATCCATGTCATTTCAATTGCATTGGGATCGCCAGGTGAGCAGGGAGTTAAGAGGTCATCTACCACAACGTTGGGATCACTCCTTGATGGACCTCGTACCTGGTTTTATCAAAATTCATGAAAAGGATCATATATTTATATGGCTACATGGTTTAAAGCTAAAGTATTAAACAGGTAAAGTTATTTTTAAAACGTACCCGTTTGAAGTGGGTGGCTGACTGGACCTTTCGAACAGGCTGCATTAGAGCGTCTCTGACAATGATGCTGATATCAGCTCCAGAGTAACCGTCTGTCCTCTTCCCCAGACCGGCAAAGTCAGAATCAGAGAGACTGTTGGGAGTCGAGCCCAAGTGGAGCTTGAACATGAAGGAGCGGGCGTGCTCCTCAGGCAGAGGGATGTAGATCCTCTTCTCAAATCTGAGAGTAGAAAAACTTTACAGTAAGTAAACATTAATGACAACATAATAAACATCCCTATGTGGTAACAATAACCTTCTTCTGATGGCTGAGTCGAGGGTCCATGGGATGTTTGTTGCCCCAAGTACCAGAATGCCTTCATTGTCATTTCCCACACCTGCAAAATAAACAAGAAATCACTTTCATACAAAGCTGAAAACTGAACAACATTTAACACACACACAAACACACATGTATCTGCAGATCAGTGAACATTTTATTTTACTTAAATCAAATATTAAGTAAGAGTGACTGGGATTCCCTTTGAAGATTGCTGCTGACATTCATGTGAAGCCTTTTATGCACTACCTGCCGCACCTCAAGTGACGTCACAGCAGGTGTTCTCCCACACCTTTTGTCAGAAAGCATATCTTCCCCTACATCTGTTTATAGGTGTATACAGACTGCACATGTTGTAAAGCTTGAGTCTGATTAGAGCAGCAGTAGCACACCATGTGACTCTGTGCTCAGTGATCATTTAAAGGGTTCTTTTGCTAGTGAGCAACGAGCAGAGAAAGTAAAGATTTAGGTAAATTCAGCCATCTGCCATTTGGGTAGTTTTCAAATAAATAAGAAATATATCTGAAAAGTCCAGAGGTTCCTTGTAGACTCCTACCAATAGCAGCTTCATATTTCACATATGCACTGCTGAAGATCTTGCTAATAACTATTTCTTTCTTTCTTTCCTTCCCTATTATTTTACTAAAGTAATTATAATATTTGTAGAGAGAATCAACATTCAGCGAATAAAGACTTACCCTGCATCTGAACCAGGAACTCAGTTTTAATACGGCGAGCAGCCTCACTCTCATTTTCACTTCTTGATCCACACAGGGAGTCAATCTCATCAATGAAGATGATAGATGGCTTGTGTTCCCTTGCAAGGCTAAAAAGATTTTTCACCAACCTGCGCAGCAAAAGGGAAAGTAAATGAGTCATGGTGATCATTTTTAGGGGGGACTCTTGCCATTAGAGACTTACTTTTCACTCTCTCCCAGCCATTTGGAGACAAGGTCAGAAGAAGAGATGGAGAAGAAGGTGGAGTTGTTTGCCTCTGTTGCTACAGCTTTAGCCAGATAGGACTTTCCTGTACCTGGTGGTCCAAAGAGCAGGATCCCCCTCCATGGAGTTCTCTTTCCTGTAAGTCCAGCAAAAAGCTGTTTCAGTCTACCCTGACATGACTTGTGATGCTAGCCACTGCATGTTTGCTTCTATTATTCTAAATAACAATATTAACAGGAAGCTTTTCGCAAATAACAGAATGATACCTGTGAAAAGGTGGGGAAATTTGATTGGAAGAATAACAGCTTCTTTGAGCGCCTCCTTGGCCCCCTCTAAGCCAGCAACATCATTCCATTTGATGTTTGGCTTCTCCATGACAATCGCACCTTGAAAAACAAAACATTGAAAATTACTGAGGAGTCAAACTGATGTTTGTGTAATGATATTTTGCAAGTTAGAAATCAACAAAAAATTGCAAATATGCAAGTTACTCTAAAAAATCAAAAATACATTCAAAAAATCAGTAGAGGTAAAGAAAAGTAAAATTACAAACCAGAGAGTTGATTTTGGAACTTTTTCTTTTCTGGATCATCACCTTCATCGCTTTCATTCCTAGAAAGAAGAACACAAAAGTGAAAAACTTAAATAATGTATTTTCTGGTATATTACATACTGATTTGCCATCTCAGTCTAAATGGCATCACATGCACAGAAATACCCTCACTGCCCCACCCATAAACACACCCTTTGTCATCAGACTGTGACTCTTTGACAGGCTTAGCAGGAGGAGCTTTCTCTTTCTTCTTTAGATATTCCTTCAACTTCTCTGCTCTGTCCAAATACTCAACACATTTGGCCCGAATGCTCTGTCTGGCTTTCTCACCCTGGGCTTCATCTGTTGTAAAAAGAACAAAAATATCACACAAAAATTATTACAGGCTTGTGAATGTGTTGCCAAAAAGCAATCATCCTCCCCTTAGCTCTAAAATGGCAAAATCTCAAATGCCTAAAAATGACTTGTGCACATGTTCTTGTAATTACAACTGTAAGGACATTTGACTGCAAGACTTGCATGGTATTTTTAGAGATATGAAGTCATTCAAGATCAAGGCCACAACAAGTAAGTCAAGAAAATTTATAATCGGATTGTAATTCCTTTTGTAGCAAAAAAATTGATTATGAGATGAAAAAATTTTTTCTAATGCCTTACATTTTACCACATGGAGGAAGTATTGAACAGCAGCTTGGTACAAACGCAAAGCCTCCTCATAGTTCTGAGCTTTATCCTCCTGAGCTGCCTTGCTGACAAGATCAATTGCTTTCTGAAACATCAAAGATACAAAAATATGTTAAACATTTACATTTGTACCAGAGAGTGAAAAAGAAATCCAATACAAGTAACAATGAAATCCGTGGATCTATGAAGCTGGAGGCTTCTCAGAGGCACACATAAGTATCTAAATACACAGATCAAAAGCAATTTTAGATATAAATGGATTAAGTTATAACGTTAACACAGCGAGAATTTGAGAAGCCAGTACTACGGTGCATTTAACAATCCAAAGAAAACTTTCTTATATCTATATCAAATGTAACCCACTACATGATTAGTATACATTGATTGGTGGATCTGTTCTGTGTTGTCACTCCGCACAAAGTGGAACTATACATGACTCTTCATGTACTTCCTTTCATTTCCCTTTAAGTTACAGAAACGGATCGTTGAATTTTCACAGCTATGTGTGGAATACGTCACGTACATTAATAGACATAAAAAGTAACGGTTATGAGTTGCTTTCATTTTGGGGTGATCCATTTAACAGCCAGTTGATAGCAGTTAGCGAGTTAGCAACATTAATCCCATTAAACGTCCTCTTCGTCATTACATACTCCTTGCATGTCGATGTTGCCACACTTATCATCATGTGTCCCGAATTAATGGCAGACGATTCTTGTCGTTATGTTACATAACATGTGGTACACCGTGTGTCTTTTGGGAGGACTTTTAGTGGACCGCGCATACACCATTAAATTCATGCCGAGGTTAGCTAAGTTAGCTAAAGATGCTAATTAGCGGCTAATTTTCCGAAACGTTAGAGTATCTGACACCGAAGTCAGTGTTTAAATGGAACAGCGTCTAAGTGAGGTAATAAAAACGCATTGAATGTCGACTTTTCATGGCAAATTCAAAAAGTTTTCTTCTTAACATCGACAGCAAACAACTTATTTAGCCTATCCAGTTTAGCCAGCGCTGGGCTGGTCCTCAACTTACCTGTAAATTATTGTTGGTCGCCATAAGGGCTGCTCACTTGTCCAAAGATCGAAGAGAATGTAATGCCGTCTTGAGTAAACAACTTTGATACAAACTTCTTTGGACTTTAGCCTTTAAAAACGACGTTTAAAGTGGCGCTCGTTGTTTTTTGGAAGCTTGTTTTCGTTTATGGGATCGCTCCCGAATAGGATCGAGGAGGAAACTTCCGCATTGAAAAGTCGATATTGCGTGTACAGAATGCAATGACGTCAAGACGTAGGGTAGGTACGTACAGATCAGACCAGAGTGTGTGGAGTCACTTCATAAAAAATGTATGACTATACTCTTAGATTCTTAATTTGTTGTGTTTTTTTTGTTGTTGTTAAAACAAAAAAAAACAAAAGAACATATAGAATAGATGAATTTACATGCAATTGAACCCTCGTCTTTACCCTGCATTTGTTAAACACTGAAAATGCATTTAAATGTTATTTTTGACAACATAGTGAAAATTCATGAGTTTGCAATTTCTGCCTTATCAATTTGATTTGATATCCTTTCCATATTTTTTTCTCTCCTCTCATGTGTTTCTACTACTTCTGTTTTCTACTGGTAATGTGGCTTGTTTTGTGTTCTTTTGGGTTAGTTGTTAACGTTTAGCCATACACCTGACCCCATTTGGCACATTCTCTTGGGCGCTTGAAATCTGATGTACCACACCAAACTATGAATTAACTATTATCATTATGACATTACATATTTCAATATGTGTGATTTAAAAAGCATTGAAATATGTTTAAAGTGTGCAAATTCTGATCATTATGTATCGTATCAATGCAAGGGCAGTTGTCAGGATAATACTATTACAAAAATAATTTCATAGTTTTAAAAATGAATATCATGGGTTTGATTCTTGAAAAAAAACCTCTTTCTTGTCCAGGTAATCCTGTAGTTCCTCCACTCTGTCCAAGTATTGTTTGCATCTATCTCTGATCTTCTGGTTGCCATCTTTACCCTGGGGTTCACCTGATGATGACAGAAGCACTCACTTTATGTCATTCTGTAACATGTGTTTTCTTTGGAGACCATCTGCACAAGTTTTCAAAAAAGTCAAAACAAAGTCATAAATTGAGTAGATAGATCCACATTAGTCCAACAGACTGTAAGGGACAGCTGTCACAAGTTCCTGAACATGAAGTGTTTCATTGTGACACTCAATGCTTTAGTTTTGAGCAACTTACGCTTTACAATGTGGAGAAAATACTTGACAGCATGTTGATAAGAACGGATAGCCTCCTCATAGTTTCCAGCCTCGTCTTCCTTAGAGGCCTTCTGTGCCACTGCAATGGCTTTCTGTAAGAGCATTGAATGAAACAATATTTTCAATACAGTCATTCCTCATGCCTTAGTTCAAACCACAATAAGAAATAACAAACATGTCTACAACCAAATCAAGTGTCCTTCATTTCTTTTATTGCAATATTATTAGTAAGTATATTTTCAATACTGCAAACTGTGGCTGACATTTGCCCTATTTTTAGGTGCTTTAAAATGAGCTTGCCCTTTAAGTAAAATTGAATTGAATTTATTGAGGGATAGCCCCTTGAGATGCAGCATATTGTTTTTTAGGGGGTCCCGAAATCAATTTAACTAAGAAATATACTGGACTCATCTTGCATTTCACCCAGCGTATCATATGTGGATCTTTAAATCATGATTTTTAAAATGTGTATATTTTGTTTTTATAGAAGGGTTTTTGAGTTATTCTGTGAGCTGTCTTTTAAAAAAAAAAGTAAAACTTGCCTTATTTATGTTACTCTATCCTTCAGTTCAATGGAGGAAATTTAGCTTTTGCTATACTAAAATTAAGATTGAACCATTAAATATCAATGTTATTTTTAAAATTCAAATTCAGTGAGCTAAACTTCTGAGTTCACACAACTCCACAAGGTTCCAACCATTACAGTCCTTACAAAGATTTTATGAGGGGATTTTTTTTTCAATAAGTGGCGCTTAATTAACAATTTGATTCATAATGATGTAAAGCATGTTGTAAACTAAATTTACTTCATTTTTGGAAAACTTACTTATTTCGTTCAGCAGCTCTGCAAACTAGACCACAAAAATAGTAGATTGAGCAAATGAAAGTGGGAAATAATAAATAAGGCCAAGTGTACCAGTAAGTAATACTTGTAATGCTGAACGGCCGAGAAACTTTAAGATGAGAAGATTTGTTCATTGTGTCAAAAAACGTGTAGTTTGTGCTAAGTAGAGCAAAAATGTTTTTTTTTCTTTAACCAAGATGGCCTTTAAAGGCTTTTCACAAACACATATTCATTCACAAGTTTTAGAAACATCCAAAGCAACTGGCAATAAAGGCACATGTTGTCAGTTCAAATCTATCAGTAGCCAAATGAATTGTCAAAAACACTGCTGAAATTTGGGTACAATCCAGTCTACTAGTTTAGTGGCAGGATTATAAGAGTACACTGAACACAGAGTACATGGCATACTATTTTGACCATTACAATATCAGATCATACAAAAGCACAATCTACACAAATCCTAATTTAAAACACGTTGACAACTACACCGAAATATATTCCCATTTACTTGTATGAGGTCTAGACTGCCACTGAATTCGTAGGGATAATGTGAATCACTTTCTATGGTCAGTGATGGAGCTAAATGAACGAATGGAAATAGTGAACAAGACTGCACAGAAACTGAGCTACTTGTTCTGTAATAGTTTTGTACCCCCACACCTATAGTAGCTTTGAATAAGTACAAAACCAACCTGGAAAACTCTAAAAGTGATCTCAGTGATGCGGTTGTTAAAGTGAAAGTCGTCAGGTACAGCGATAATCCAAGTTTGAAGCTAAAGCCAGTAATGCACTCCCAGACGAACACGGAGCGTCAAGTCTTGAGAAAGTTCACCTTACCTGTAGATTTGTCGGCTCCATATGGAGTAAGAGTTAAAAACAAAATAAAGTCACGCCGTGTTGCCCGCCAGTCTTGTTTCGTTTACCAACTCATAAGTATGTCACTGTGAAACAAGTTCCTGTGTCACTCCCTCCTCTGGCCTGACACATGCGTCCCACAAAGCAGCCAGCCCGGTCTGAGGAATGGTAACGATGCTGAGATCCTCCTGCTTGTGAGTCATGGCGCTTAATAGTTGTCGTACAAGTTACAGAGACAATGAAAGTTGCTGAGCCATTGTTTTGATCCTCAAAATAGAATGACGTCATGAATGTCTTAAGACACAACTTGATTAGGGACGGGAGACATCACCAGCCGAAACGAGCGTTAACCTAGGAGAAAGAAAAGAGCTGTTTTTCTTGAAATACAATATGGTAGCTCTTGTTACAGGCAGACAGGTGACATGTTAAAGTCCCAACCAGTATTCACTGAAATTCACTTCAGTCTTCTGTAACTTCTGGTCACTCCACTAGAGGGCACCCCATGATCACTACAGAACAGTAAGTGCCTGTAACTCTTCATTTAGTATAGTTTGCAGTTTGTAACCTGCTTGAGGAAGTAGGCCAATATTTTAATAATAGGAGTTGAACTTAACTTTTTCAAATTACATAACGAAAAAAAATAAAGTATAATAATTCCCATTTAAATCAAACTATTATCATACCTACAAGGGTTTGCAACCTACTGCTTTGGAGCCTAATGTGGCTCCTTGACTCCTTTGCAGTGGCTCCTTCTAACTTTAAAAGATATTATTGAAATAAAGGATTCTTATTTTTCTTACAGATGATTAAATACATTGATGCTAAATAATATCATGTGTCAACATTTTAATAAACTAAATGTGCATCACATTTTGCAATAGGTCCTACCACTGCTCTACTTCACCACCTATAACATCAACAGCCCACCAACTTTCCATGCACCTATGCTTAACCTCAAGTTTTACACCCCTGGTAAGATATAAAAATCTACAAGAAGGTAAAACTAGAAAATAAATAAATAAATAAAATAATTCTGTGTGGATGGATTCATTTCACTGCCAATGTGCCGGCTTAATATACATGTTCGATATGTGGCAAGACATTAGCAAACAACAAAGAATGATGAGTTGAGTGATACAATCAATATATGTGATCAAATTCAAGCATTCTTTCAAGAAGGTTAAAATTTTTGCAATTTTCTAAAATTTTTCTCAAATTTTGGAAATGTTTGGAATTTTTTTCTATTTCATTTTTTCTTTAATTATTTCTTTAAAAAAAACTAAATTGCAAAAAAATGGCAAAAAAACAACAAAACTTAAACTTCTGGTTGAAACAATTTTTCACCAGATTTTAACTTTGCATAGAGTTTTATATCCCTTATGGACTTTATTGTGAAGATAAAGTGGGTTTTGTGGCTCCAGAATAACTTAAGTCCAGGTGAGCTGTGGAAAAATGGCTCCTATGTAAGTAAAGGTTGCAGACCCCTGCTATAGAGCTATACGCAGACTTAGCAAGAATCAATTTACAAACCCCAACCTCAAACACCAGCATAGATTTTTTAAAAATAATTTTTATGTGCAGGCAAGAAAGGCTTAAAATTACAGGTAGGTGAGTTTTGAAGTGTGAAAAGTAAAGTGTCAGACGTACAGCTAGGTGACGCAGTGTAAACTGTGATCGGGGACCTTTGGCCCCTCTCAGAGGATTAGCATCGAGCTCAGACCGTCGACAGCCTGACACCTGATAGCTGCTGCAGTGTGGCGCACAGTTTGGTCAGGAAGCAGGAATTGGCGTTGTTAGTTCAGAAACATGCGGCGGAAAGGGAGCACAGAAGAAGAAGAAAAAGAAGAACTTAGAGCTCTGTCACCGACTTCAGCTAACGCGCGGACCTTTTGAAAGAGCCTCGCGCCCGCCTCGTGCAGCCTTATACATTTTATGGAAATCTATAGATGACAAGACCTGCACGCTGCGGGTTGCTCTCAGCATCTACTGGGATCTTTACTGTGGAACATGGCGAGGGAGGTGACGGGAGCTCATCTCCTCGCACTGTACTTAACTTTTTTAATAATACTTTTCAGGGAAACAGATGGACAGGACACAGGTTTTAGTTTGAGTCCTCCGTATTTCAACCTCGCTCAGGGGGCGAGGATCTCTGCCTCAGCAACCTGCGGTCAGGATGAGGCTGGGAGACCGAGACATGATTTATACTGTAAGCTGGTCGGAGGACCGACCGAGGGTGATCTGACTCAGAACATACAGGTAAGAAGCTGTTTTCCTCTAAAGCTCTGTTCGCAAAGATAGAATACAACAACACGATACACAGTATTTTGGAATATGTGTTTTCGTGTAGATATTGCAAGAAGTGATTTTTGTTCAGTGTAACGCTAGTGCATTCATCTTCCTCATCTTTTGAATTTAGTCTCCTTTCTGTTTTCTTTTTCTGTGTAAAAGCTCTGATGTTTCTACCCAGCATGACTAAATTGAACAACTGCCAGGAATAGTTTTACCTCATTGTAATCGAGTTTTGTTCAGGAAATGACTTTTCAAAAGTGCTGTTATCCCCTCAGGAGTTACTGTAAATGGGTATTGTAAGAACAGCAGTTTGTCCTTAACATTGGAAGGACTTCAGTTTTTCTTCTGGGCGCAATATTTTTCATACTTGTACAAGGATGAATAAATGCTTTATCCCCATTATGATACCTGAATCTACAATGCTGTGATTATTTGAGTGCGTTTGTCTCTGAATACCAACAATCTGACACCATTCAGGGTCAGTTCTGTGACTACTGCAACAGCGTTGACCCCAACAAAGCCCACCCAGTGATCAATGCCATTGATGGGACAGAGCGATGGTGGCAGAGCCCTCCTCTCTCCAGGGGACTGGTTTACAACGAGGTGAATGTTACCCTGGACCTTGGACAGGTGAGATTATCATACCTTACTGTGTTGTGAACAGCTGTTTACCTGCTGCTGCCTGCACTGTGAATAATGATTGCTGTGTGGTGACAGGAAAATGTAGCACCTGGATGTTACAGGGGGGAGTGAAAGAAAGTGTTTTCGGCCTTGGTTGTTATTTTGTTGGCTCTTTAACTGCAGTGAAATTGAACATTGCAATGCGTGCTCATTATTTTTCCATGTTTCAACCTTTTTTTGCTGCTGCTGCTCATTTCTTTGTGATGTATGCTTGCGAGACAGGTGTTGCCTCATTCACTAATTTCTAAATTTGTTGGATGATATTATTTACAGTTTTAGCCTCATCACCTCAGTCAGCGATGATCATGTGATTAATGTGCTGCAGTTGGATGCTCTCCAGGAATCAGATTCACGCCCCTTTGGCAGACAAATATGCTTCCATCACGACCCGTGTCTTTGGCAGGACTTTGGCTCACTGCCCATAAAACTGCACCTCACACTGAATTATTCTCTGTGAGGAAAGAGAGGAATTCTGTCTTGGGATTAGGGATCAGAAGGATGTGAAATCAGATTCGAGAGTGCAGGTGGAGGTCTGGGTCTCCAGAGTGCTGAGGGTTTTGACTAGTTTTAGAGCGGAGTACAAAAAGAGAGGGCAACAGTCGCTCCTAATCGCACGTGTTGCATATTTGCCTCCCAGTGGGCGCTGTGTCTGACAATGGGTGGCGGCTTTTCTGTCTCTGTTTTTAGACAGACTGGGCAGAGCAGAGATCCTACATGGCTAAATATAGTCGGCACACACAGGAGGATGGACACATGCAGGGTCTTCAGGGATGTCTGACTTTAATACGTGGTAATGCTCAGTTTATTTGGAAGCGGGGAAAGCAGCATTATTGCATTATGGTGTGCTAAAAAGAGCACGACCAGATCTCTGACAGTGACTTCCAACCACACAATGCTCCAACACCTAAACCACACACAAACACAAACACCTGTTGCTCACATTTTTCTGTTGGTGGCGTCTCATGCAACCACCAAGACTGTAAACAATGCTCACCTGCCACCATTGCATTGTTAGTTGTAAGGGTGTTTACTAGTATTCACATTTGGTCAGATTTTGCAAGAAAGCTTCAGTAAAATGAAGGAAAAGCCTAAATTGAGTGAAAAGACTCACAGAAAATGAATACACTTTGATTTAATGCAGTTCTCAGGAATTCTTTTGGTTTAAAAAAGTGTGTTTAATTTGCCCACCCAACTTACAAATGTAAGCTCATGCATTATCAAGGACAGGACCGGAGCTGTCAACTTGTTTGACTGTTCCATGTGAAGCTTTGTAGGCTTTATTCAAATCCACAGGATGAGTGATGTGTTCATTGAAATATGTGGGCGAGACCCCACTGAATGGGTCTGTGGTTACTTTCAAGACCAATGCAGGTGGCTTTTCTGTTCTGTACAGCGCTCTATTGGATAATGGCACAGTTGATGTTTACATTAATATGCTGAGGTTCAAAGAGAGAGTTCTTTTTTCTTTTTGAAGGAGATGTTTCCGGTTCGACTGTTTAGAGGATTTTTTGAAGCCACGTCAACTTAGTGCAAATATATCAGACTTGTATAAATGAGACCAAAACTGGCAAAAAATAACTTCTGTTAGCAGCACTGCTCCGGAGATGGCAAAGGTGGACCATATGCTGGTTGACACACCTTGAATAATGGAAAATGGATTTTGTGCAGACAATCATGGTCCCCAGAGGGTGAAACCTATCTCTCAAGGTCCCCCACCTACCTCTATTGCCTTCATGACTCTGAAATATCTGAGCCATAAAGAAATGTGTCAACAGCTATAGGAGGAATTGCCATAAATTGCAGTTGCAGAACTTCATGTCACCCTTAGGACGTTTTGTAATTACACTGAAGATCTCCTGATGCTACACCTCGCACTTTATCATGTCAAAAAGTTTAGTTTTGCAAATACTTTACAGACATTTCCATCCATCAACTCTCTAGTTTGTGGTGATGGTTATCAACACGCCCTCAAATCATCAGCATGTTTGTATTGGCATTGTTGCTGTGCTAGCATGCTGACTTTAGTGATTATCTCCTAGCATGGCTGCGCTACCTCACAGTGATGCTAGCAAAGGTGACGCCTTCCACTTTTGGTTTCACAGAAGCTGTTTATCTTAAGTTATAATCTTAGTGCCAGTTTAATGAAAGTGTCTGAAGGCTGAGCACTCCTTCTGACAGCATTACTCCTTGAAATGCACAACAGCTCACAAATCTCCTCTGGATAAGCCCTGTCTCTGACAGGCCAGCCCAAGCAGGTTAGCTGCTCCCTGTTTTTGTGACTTCTTGGCTTTTGACCTGTGACCCATGAAAATTGGACTTTGAGTCAGAAAACAACCTCACTGATCTTTATTTGGCTTCTGTATAGATATAAAGGGTGTGCACTTAATTAACTTTTAGAGTTGTGAAGTTATCTAGCTATTTACGCTTTATAGAGGAGCACAGTTCCTTTTTAGGTCAATTAGTAGTAAACCATGTCTTGTCAGTTCTATAATAAATGTGTTCTGAATCTCTCTTTACCAAGACACAGACTCCTTTTCCTGGAACTTTTGCCCTCGTTAAACTATTTTCAGGACACAGTAGGCAAGCCATTGTTCTGGTAAACATTTACACCATGTATCAGACTACCAGTCGCTCCTTTTTTTCTGGGGAATGTATTTTAGGAGCCCTGACCACATGTGCTTATCTGCCTGAGTGAGCCCTGAGTAGACCATGTGAGTCAAACATAGCGAGGCTTACTGCTGTCTGTCTCCAAACTGATGAGACTGAGCTTCATATGGTCAGTTGGTATCAGGCACTGAATCAACATCAACATTGGATACTTTTGGTCTGGTATAAGGTCTGATTTGTTGCTGGACTGGTGTCTCATCATTTTAGCTCTTAAGTTAAGGCTGAGGATCTTTGCTGTTGATGACAGGTGTTTATTGTGCTGTTGATGGATTTTAATGCAGTGGTTTTGTTGCTCTGAAAGGACAAATTGCAAACCATAATTGTTGTTTATTGTAAATTATTGGTTAGTTTTTGCTCAAGAGATTATAACATTTGGTTTTCATTCCTTTCAATTTCTTGAAATTGTAACCGAGCACGAGAACACTGACAGACTAAAATTGGAGAGAGATCTGGTTTGGGTTAGTGCAGTGTCTCCCAGAGCTTCCAGGAACTCAATTTTTGGAGACATTCCCTCGAAACTTAATCCCCTCTCTCAGGGGTCCACCTCCAGTCCCACCAAAGTTGGTTTGAATGTTTTATTTGCAGCCGTCGCCCCCTTTTGTGTCAGAACTCTTCGAGGCCGTATTGTGTGACATCCTTTCTGTGCTCACAGACTCTCACAGAGGTTTGGTTCTTTCTAAACCCCTCTGAAAGTGACCTAGCCCTCTCCTTTCAATGAACAAATGGATGGAAATGAAGAGGTGGTGTAATTTGGTGGTGAGAAAGTACTTAAACAGGGAACACACAAACACACAAGGCTAGGACTATAACCTTCAGCTTTCCCTTTCAGCTTTCCCTGGACATCTACCCTCTTACAGAGTAAACTGTCAGACACCATCATGCATGATGCTTGCATGCATGATTGTATGCACTCAGAATGATCAAACATGGCTGCATCTTCCCAAACCATGCTTCCTATGTAGAGGCCAACATGTGCAATGTTGATGAGATATGTCACCTGAAGTATCTCAGAGAAAATGTAAAGAATTTTACAGGTAAAAATTAAACTTATCATGGTTATTAAGATAAATTTATACATTTTGTTCCCCTCTAGAGACCAGACTGTCTACATGTCCCCCCTCTTGTGCTATTGTGATGATGGTGGTGATGTAAGTGCCTCTCTTTAGCCGGGCTGCCTGAGGCGCCACATATTTACTACCCCACTAACAGCCACTTCATGCTAGTTAGCCGTATAGCAGCCCCACTGTTTGACTGCATTTCTGCCTGAATATGGAGCTTCTATGTGTGTGAAAGCTTGAAGGAGTTAATGTGGGGTCTTTTCACCTTTACATGGCCCTTGTCACAGATTCATATATGGACATGCTAATCAGTGGTCACACTTTTACTGACGCATACACTGATGCAATGGGAAGGGTTAGAGAGCAGGAGTTTTCCTTGATGCTTTTAATAGGCCTGCATCATGAATAGTATTACACCTTCATGCACGCTTTTATGGAGCTCATTTCTAGAGGTGAAAGAGTATAATCCTTCAGCATTCAATGAAAACTTTCAACACTTATTTTATTCAAGTGTTGCAGTTTGGAATCACCTTATTTTGGGCTTAACTATTGAGATTTTGGAGGAAAAAAAACTTTTTTAGAACAGTTCTGTTCTGGTTGTGGCTTACATTTCATAAAGAGGTGAAAATTGAGTGTTGAAGAGAAAAGTTGGAGCTGCTGCTACTTAAGCCTGTACAATGTAAAGACTGCTAACCTGTCTAAACTTGTATTCTGTGTGTTCTCTGTTACACCTACAGCTCTCTTGTAACTTTTAGCCGCCTCTCTTTGTTACCATATAACTAATTCTGTCATGGAGACAGAGTAAAATACACCAGACTAGCCCTCACCCCGCCCCCCCACCCACCTGTTGCACAAAGACAAACAGTTGTACATTGCATTGTCACAGAGTGGAGGGCTGCAGCATGCTCTGTCTGGCAGTGCTGATCCGCCCGGACAGAAGGCGATGCCTCCTCTCCTTTAAATTGCATTCCTGTGATCTCACATCAGACTCTGAGGAGCGCGCTCAGACGGCTTCTATCTGTCAGGACTCTGATCTCGGTGTAGATTTAGTCCTCTTTGCTCTGCGGTGCACTTATGTGGGATTAAGGTGTTCAATATTTGCTCCTTGACTGCTCTTGTTGAAAATGGGATTACTAATGCTAACTTACACTTGCTGCATGCTGAACATTATGTCAGGTTTAGATGAGATGAGAATTATACAGGGATAGAAAAAAAACTTTATTGAAATAAACTACTCTGACTCTAAAGTCATTCTGAAAATATAAAACGAAGGTAGTGGTGATTCTTCTGATACAAATTAAAACTTCAATCACCAAAATGTGCTGAATGAAATGCAAAAAAAGTCACACTGGTGGAATACCACAAGGCCCTAGATTTAAACAATTCAACTGCCCTTTCCATTGATAGTACTTCACAGGTTGTGAATGAAAATCATTTAAAAAAATTATCTGGATTCCTGCCAGTCATCTACCAATCAGAGCTAACATAACATCACTCTTCATTTTATTGATAGAGTCGCAAGCTTGAACAGATCACTGCAGAATAACTGCTGCATGTGAGTTGGAATGAACATTATCACAAACAGTTTAGTCCCTGTTTTAGCCTTTAGCCTGTGCACTATCACTCTGCTGTTCAGCTTTCTTCTGCTCTTCTGTCCTTTTTCAGTCTGACAGTTAGGCTCCAGTGTCCACCACGCCTACAAAATTAATCATAGGAATCATTTCAGCAGAGAAAAACACATATATCTTCTCACCACTAAAATTTGTTAGCTGGCGTGGTGTTAAAAATATCATAGCAATAAAATCATTAAGACTTAGACGCGTAAATCAATCCCGTCTGATCTGATCAAGAAGCTAAGAAGCAGCATTTCAAAATAGTGGTGCTGATAGTCTCATTTTAAAGTGCGGATAACGATCAGGCATGTATCTAGCAGGGAGATGTTTTCAAGATCACTTAGAAAGTCCTCACAGTTCCTTTAAGCTTATCAGGGCTCAGTTACTGTAGATGCAAAGTAAGAAAGTAAGTAAGTTTATATGTAAGCTGCAGCCACCCTAGTAGCCTCTTATCTGCTGATTTTGTAAGCCTCTTTTTGCCCAATTCAAACACCATATCAGGACCTTTTATATGTTGCCTAAACTTTGGCAATACAACACTTTGGATAAAATGCAGCCGTGGAAAAGTCAAGTTTAAGCCTTAGAAACACCCTCCAAAAAGGACAATGTTATATGATGACTTCTCTCCTGTAACAAGATAAAGGAGGCACTGTGTCGTCACATCTCATCATCTCCTGCAGAGATGTTTAAAGCTTGTTCATTGGAGTGTTAAAGACATAGTCTACAAATTAAAGGACAAAAGCGTTTCTTGGACTTGGCACCTAGCTGAGGAGTGAGAAATTCCTAACTAGTCCTTTTACATCACACTCCATTTAATCAACACAATGAGATTATAATTGTGGCAGGCACAGCAATGAGAGGGGTCACGCTATCTGGCCTTTTTTTGAGAACTTTCTAAGAAACACAGCCCCACACCTCTGCAACATGAAGAATGGGCATGTTAGTGGGTAAGTACATACAGTGGCACTGCTGCAGTTTAGACATTAGTGTGAACTTTTATCACTTACACTGTAGAGTAGAGAGCACAGTAGAAAGCAGATCTCAGCTGGGTGTGTAAGGTGGTAAGATGGTGGGGTTCAGGGTGTGCAGGACAATTTGGGTGTCCATATGCATGATACTGTGGGATTATGGTATTAAAAAATTAATTAAATCACTATGCAAAATAAAACTATGGTTGTGATGTCAGCAGCCAAGAAAGACAGGGGGTTCACGTAGGCCCTGTTTATAGGACAAGATTTCATCCAAAAACTCTAAAACACAATGAAAAGAAAAACCTTTGTGTTAACACGGAAACGCTGAGGGGCTAATAACGCTGTAGAAGCATGCCAGGCCTATAGGTGGCGCTATAACTGTTTTGTCCAGAAACCGCTTTTGGTAGATCTCCGCTGAAGTAGAGTTGAGCCGATCATCTGGTGTATTGGCAAATATTAAGTGCAGATGTGGAGCAACAAAAGCAAATTTTGTTAAAAGACAGTCAGCAGATTCAGCAGATTGAGCAGCACAAGCACAACATGGTAGTCTGCAACGATTGGAACAAAAGTACTGTTTACAAAAGTTTGCATTTTAGTTCGGCTAAAACGCTGTTTCCATGTAAACGTGAGGCTAAAACACAACAATGCTTTTGCGTTTCACCCTAAAACAGTTGTAAACGGGCCCTATAAGTTGTTACTCAGTTTGAACCCCTGGCTTTGTGTGGAAGTGTATAGTGCCTTGCCAAAAAAAAAAAGTTGCCACCAAAAAAAGGGTCACACACTCTGATATTTTGTTGGCCCACCTTCAGCTTTGATCATGGCACACATTTGCTGTGGCACTGTTTCAATAAGCTTCTGCAATGTCACAAGATTTTTTTCCATCCGGTGTTGCATTAAATTTTCACCAAGATCTTTCATTGATGATGGTAGAGTCTGACCGCTGCACAAAGCCTTCTCCAGCACATCCCAAAGATTCTCAATGGGGTTAAGGTCTGGACTCTGTAGAGGCCAATCCATGTGTGAAAATGATGTCTCATGCTCCCTGAACCACTATTTCACAATTTGAGCTAGTGAGTACTGGCATTGTCATCTTGGAATATGGCCGTGCCATCAGGGAAGAAAAAATCCTTTGATGGAATCATTCAGTATATTCAGGTAGTCAGCTGACCTCATTCTTTGAACACAGACTGTTGCCGAACTTAGACCTGACCAACAGCAGCAACCCCAGATCATAGCACTGCCCCCACAGGCTTGGACAGTAGGCACAAGGCATGATGGGTGATCACTTCATCTGCCTCTCTTCTTTTCCTGATTGCCCATCACTCTAAAACAGGGTCAATCTGGACTCATCAGACCACATGGCCTTCTTCCATAGCTCCAGAGTCTAATCTTTATGCCCCCTAGCAGACTGAAGCCTTTTTTCTGGTTAGCCTGATAAGTTGTTTTCTCAAGGCTACACAGCTGTTCAGTCCCAATCCCTCGAGTTCCCTTTGCATTGTGTATGTGGCAATTCTCTTACTTGCACTGTTAAAAATAGCCCTGAGTTCTACTGTTGTTTTTCCTTTATTTGATTTCACCAAACATTTAAGTGATTGCTGATTACAATCATTCAGGATTTTTTTCTGGCCATATTTCATCTTCAAAAATGATGGGTCCCCACAATTCTTCCAGTTGTTAATAAAGCGTTGGACAGTTCTTAACCCAATTTTAGTAGTTTCTGCAATCTCCTTAGATGTTTTCTCTGCTGGATGAATGCCAGTGATTTGAACCTTCTCAAATAGACTAACATCTTTTCCACAACCACGGGATGTGTCTTTTGACATGGTTGTTTAAGAAATGCACTTATTGCACCATTTGGGGTTATAAAACTTGTTGCCAGCTAAAGGTGACCACCCATGCAGTAATTATCGAATAGGAGGCTCATACATGTTTGCTAATAGTTAAATCCGGGTGGCGACTTTTTTTTTTTGGCCAGGCAGTGTATTGTCCTTTCAACACTTTTACCACAACTTGGGATACCTAATCCTAACCTGCCCCATCAGCAGAGGGCAGTGCTAAGGGAAACACTTTTTGATGAGGAGACAGACTTTGACCCAACCCTGGCTACATTGTAGTCAAGATGGTTAAGATGACAAAATGCAGCTGCTATTTAGAAAGGATTTTTCCAAGCCTTATTGTTGTGGAGCATATTTTTGAACTTTAGCTAATATGGAAACTCCTGGTTCAAAATGAGCCTACCCTATAAAATTTCTTTTTAGTTACAGGGCAAGTTAAGAGACTGAAAATGTTGAATTTCTTTAAAAAAAAAATGTTGCTTTTGCTACTTATTCCTTTATTTTGATAGGACAGGACACAGGAGAGAGCAGGGGTGAGTGACATTCAGGAAATGGGCTGCAGTTCGGACTTGAACAAAGGCCGACCACTAGAGACCTATTAGCCTTGGGTGCATGACTAACTGGCCTGATATTGAATGTTTTATACAGTGAGGATTTTAAAAAAGTAAAATATAAGAAAAAAAATCTTACCCAGACATGCTTAAAAGTGGTTAAAACAAAAATCCCACCCTATAAGTTTTACAGTAAGAAAACAGTCAAAATGCTGAATGTGGCTAACATTAGTAGAGCTAGCACCACCAGCCTTCAGTCCTCTTTGCAGGTTAATGTTCACATATCCCTGCTGGATATGCATTGTGCTGCTCAAATGAGGTTTATCTGCCTGTTTAACCAGACACAGCTTTTATACTGGTTTAACTCTATTTTTACAGCACCTCGCCTTTAGATGCCAGCTGTCATCTGTGCCTGTTAACTAACCCTTTGTTATTAGGCCTGGGCTCAGTTAGTGTTAAGAGACAGTGTGAAGCTTGAATTTGAATCAAGAGATGCCATTTATAAGTAGACAGTAGACATTGATACTCATACTACAGAAACCAAAATCTGACTCCAAAATATGGATCCAACCATGCCAACAGATTTTGCATTTGACGTGTAATCTCTAAAAAAAGACCTTAGGGGCATAAATGTGCACCAACTCTGAAAAGGGCTCTGTAGTAAGAGTTATTATCTGCTGACATGCAGACGTAGACACACATATAAGCATGCATGGACACATGATAGCTTCCAGGCTTATGTTGTGTGGAGATAACACACACAAACACAGTTGGCATGAAGAGTCAGGGGTCAACATATTCAGGAATGTGTCTGTGTGTGTTTTGTCAAGATGTATTCACACATTGTTACAAGTATATTGAAAAGGAAATGTTAACACTTCACTCTCACAAAGGTGTCTGCTCTTAAGGGACCTGGTTGACTGTATTGGTTTGTTGTGTTAATTAGAAGGTTGGAGGAGATCTGGATACATTATACTGTGTATATGTGACACTATTGTACAGGGTCAAGGTCAGGAATTTGAGATAGGGTGAGAAGGCAGAGGGGGAGGGTGTCAAACAGTCCATACCTGTCACAGCTCAACCCCTGACCCCTCTGACACCCACCCACCCGGTCACAGCCTCCTGCACTAAACCTCCTGGCATGACACCCTCGTTAAAAGCCCGAGGCTGCGGATTCAGGGAGGGGCAGAGGATGAATCTGCTCAAGTGTTTTTGCCACAAGCTTGTCAATCTGTTTCATGTCTCTGTGCACCACTTGAATCCTGTACTGGTGTGTATCATGCCAACACAATATTTCATCCTCCCTGCAAACAATATGTAGGTGTGGGACATAGTTTAGAGTGTGTGTTTACACTGGCAGGACAGGCTTGGAATAAAAGAGAGCTCAGCCAGGACAAGGCCTGTCTGTGAATACCTCTTGTCAGTTTGTGACTGAGTTTGTTGATCAATATATAGAAGTATCCTATTTTTTTAAACAATTCTAAATTGTGATTTTTTTTGTTCAAAATTAATCATTTTTTAATTTAAATCCTTCGTTTTAGTCTGTTTATAAGCGGGGTTGGAAAAAAGTTGAGATGTCAGATCCCCTAAATAAGTCCTAAAAACTGACTCACATGTAATGTGCAATTTTTGGAGAAAAATTCAGCTTCTGATATAGTCTGTACACACCATCATAATCATTCTATTTCTTTACATGGCGTAGTTTTCAAAAAGCAAACCTAAATTTGCAAAATTTGGAAATATCTAAGAATCACAATTTAAACGAGTCGGCACCCAAAAATAATTGTAAAAGAATCAAGTTGAGTGAAAAGTCTATCGTCCCAGTCCTAGTTAATGTTTTGGGCTGTTGCATTGACTGGACATTAATTTTCTTAGTTATGATATTATACACTATTTCAAACAGTAAAATGAGATAAATATTGATAATGGAATTGCTAATGGAACAACTTCTGTTGGTCTTCTCTCAAGAAATTCTCTCAAGTCTTTTTCATATTGTCTAAGACGCACTGATTTTATAGTGTAGGTTGGTTCCTTGTCTCTCAGCAAGTGACGGCATTTCTGGAAACACTAAATCAAAAACATTTGAATTAAATATCTACCAAGTCGGGCTGCAAAAGGTCACCTGATCGATTCTCAGCTTGGTCAGTGGGTTTTCTGTGTGGAGTTTGCATGTTCTCCCCGTGCATGCGTGGGTTCATTCTCTCCGGGAACTCCAGCTTCCTCCCACAGTCCAAAAACATGCTCATCAGAATAATTGAACACTCTAAATGCTCTGTTGGTGTGAGTGTGCGCGTGAAAGGTTGTCTGTCTGTGTCAGCCCTGAGATTGACTGGCGACTAGTCCAGGGTGTACCCTGCCTCTCGCCCAGTGACAGCTGGGATAGGCTCCAGCCACCCGCAACCCTGAACAGAATGAGCGGTTCGGAAAATGAATGAATGAATCTCACTAGTCTTGTGTGTCCTACAGTGGAACACTGAATCTTTTTATTTGAATCAGGAACTGGTGCACAAACTTCCACCAGTTATTGATATTGATCTACACTGATTTGAATTGTGGTGGTGAGATGTGTAAGGATGTCTGAAAGTTTGAAAAAGTCCAAAGTTTGGCTTCATTTCACCAGAGCAAAATGCAGTTCATGTTGTTAAAACATGAAATTCTGGTAAAGGAATCACCAAGACTCAGGGCATCATCAGTATTGTTCATCTAAATCAGTGGTCCCCAAACTATGGCTCAGGGGCCAGATATGGCCTGCCTCCACATTTTGCCGGCCCTCTGAACACACTGCAAAAGCTGAAATCTTATCAAGTGTTTTTGTCTTATTTTCAGTAGAAAATTCCTTTTTAGACTCAATATGAGCCAAATTCACATGACCAATCCAGAAAAATGTCTTGTTTAAAGTTATTTAAGGACAAAAATGAGGTCTGAATTGCTCGTAACCAGTAAAAAAAATCTGCCAATGTAACAAGAGAAAAGTTACTTGTATTAAGACATTGTTCTAGTCTCAAGGAAATTTTCAAGCAATTTTTTCTTGTTCCATTGGCAGATTTTTTTACTGGTTACAAGCAATTAAAACCTCATTTTTGTACTCTGATAACTTGAAACAAGACATTTTTCTGGATTGATGAGTTGAAAGTGGCTCATATCGAGTATAATAAGACAATTTTCACTTAAAAAAAGACAAAAATTCTTGATAAGATTTCAGTTTTTGCAGTGCAATACCAGAGACAAATTATGTTTTTTTTTTCAGTCTGGCCACATGATAGAGACATACACATGCATAGAATGTAACTTTCTATTCCACCCTTCTGCAGTTTGTGCACTATCTGAAACCCCTCCCTTAAAAAAAGAAAAATCCCGTTATACAACCATACTGGTAGTGAAATGTATTGTGCTTGTAGGTGTTGTATCACTTAGCTTGGTTTCCCTAGGTTGCTTGCTTTCTGGTTTTCACAGTGAGGGTAATGAGAGAGAGCTGCAAACAGTGGTGTCTACAAGACAGTTTATATTTCATGGTCATTTTTCTGTGAAAAACCTGGAAAGGGTTACTTAGTTATTATTTTTTTCATTAACAGTGTAAAAATTTATTTTCTGATTTTTTTCCTGCCAGATCCCAGAAAGGGTTATTAGTATTTGGTTATATGTGGCTTTCTGGGAAACAATAAACATTGACCTTTGGACACCTTTGTGATCGTCACACTTTTTTTTTACAAACTGACCCTGGCCCCCCCATCAGAGAAGAGAAAAGTTGTTTGGCCCTGACAGGAAAAAATTTGGTGACCCCTGATCTGAATAAACCAATTTGCAGTAACAGACTGTCCTGGGGTTAAAAAACCTCTGCCACCTGAAGCTGCTGCTTTTCTTGTTGTGGGATAGTCGTCTTGCCCCTCCACTCTAAGCACCTGCTGTATGCTTAACCAAATTCTGTAGCCAATTAAAACTTGTTATCCAGTCTTGAAATGGTATAATTGTTAAACCTTAATTTAAGGAGAGGACATAATAATGTAACAAGGCCAGGTCATTTAAGTGAATATAAGACATCTTATTGTTTTCTTGTCTTTCTAATGTCTAATCAATCCTCAGGGTAGACCTATTTTGTCATATTCTACCTAAAGTAGAGCTATTTAGAGCTTACTTAAAAAAAAGATAATTAGTGGGAAATGGGAGAAGCCTTTGTAGTCATCATCTTCATCTGTCACTGTGACCAGTGTAAGGAAGATTTTCACGGAGCATCACCGTCAATGACAGGTTCCTGAAAGCAGCGGCATGCTCTTGCGTGGAGGGCATTAGGAGGGAAGGGGAATGTGACGCTATGTTTGGAATCTGAGATGGGTCTGCATGCCAGCCAGCATGTCTCTAACCACCCCTACCCTTTCTACCCACTCTACCCCCACCTCATCTCACTCCTTTCTCTCCCTTCCCCTGGCCCTCCCTGAACGTCACTGCAGTCCGTGTGAACTAAACTTCCTCCTGGTCCTCAGCAGAAACGGATTATTGATGGAAGGCAGGCAGATCTTTTTTTAGCAGGATGACGGCCCACAGCTTGTTTGCTCGCTTGGCGTGCACCGTTTGTCTTTTTTTGCACATCCTGTTGCATGTGGGTGGAAGTGGGCTCTGATTAATTTTAAGACACACCCCAGAAGAGTTGTTTTAAGTCATTTTATTAACAAGCAGATTGTTGTTCCTAACCATGATTACAGGACTGTACTTGAAGTTTTTGTTGTTGTTTTAGCAGTTTTTGACATTTTACAGAGATCAAGTTTGAACAAGCCCCCGCTGACCTCTGACCTTTCTCACCATCTGTCAGTGTCAGAATTAATTCAAGTTGGGGCCATTAGTTTTTCTGGGTTTAGGAGAGAAATCCATCACGTTAGAAGTGGATCCTTTTTGACACCCTCAATGACTCCACCCCTGGGCCTTCACTTATGTTTTTCTTTGCTTTGATTTGAGTGTTAGCTTAGCTCCCTGCCTCATGCACAGAGAGATAGCAACCTGACTGTTTCAGTTGCCTGCAGGGGTTTTCATCAAGGTGCTGAGGGATGCTAGACGAGTGCGGGCTTGCCTTCATCCCTGTCAAAGAGAAGAAGAAAGTCTATAGAGTTGTTTTATAAAGCAGACTGTATTTTAGGTAAAGTTTTATATATCACTTCAGTCCTGAAAGAATGTGGAGTATGTTTAACAAAATGCTTGCTGTATCCTGTTGCTGTTCTTCAGCATTTCCTCTGAATACATGTCAGCACAGGAGGGCTGTAGCCTCATGAAAACCTCACAGGGGTGTGGTGTTCAGGCAGAGGTGAGGCCTTTTATTGACACTGCGAGTGTCATGTGCAACTTGGTGTCTCAGGGTTTAAATTCCAAGCCACACCAAGGCCGTGCCAAACCACAACAAAGAGAGCTTTGACTATCACGAATTACCTCTCCATTGTACAATGTTCAATCAACATGAAGTCACCCGCTTTCAGGCCTTGATGAGGATGTTGTTGATCTCTGGCGGAAACGCACAGTGCTCTGAGCGTCGCGACTCTGACAGAAAGCTCAGTGTTGGCAGAAACAATCACAGGCATCCCTTTCTGCCCTTGTATGGACTGTATATCCTGATGGAAGCTGCAGATAGAGACTTCTGAGAACAGACACGCTGATGTGGGCTTCGCTGATGTCTTTTCACTAACTCAGCTGCACCTGCACTGCTTTTATTGACTCTGTGCAGATAAATGATGGTGAATTGTTTGCATTTTGCTGATTGGCCTCACAGAAGTCAAGCTGCAAGAATAGAAACACACTACAGGAAGTCTAGACCTGGATTCAGTCCAGTGGGTAAATTCCCAGTAAAGTCTTTATTTCTGAGCTAGTCTTTTACAAGGATGTGACAACAAAAATAGGATTTTTGACAGAGCTGTAGTTGATAGAGAATAGTGAACAAAACTATGACAAGCTACTTTTTTTTGTAACAGTCCAGCTTAGGGGTCAAATCCCATGCCCAAACTCAGCTTATAGTCTGTGAAGTGAGTAACCAAAGTTCCTGTCTTATCCTTTGACCTTTGCCCCATAATAGGAGTATCCTGATCAGTTTTTTTTGGCCCCTGATCCCAGTTTGTCTTTTGCTTCGTGCTGTCAGGCGATTAAAAAAATTAATCTAATTAATTACAGGATTTGTAATTAATTAATCTAATTAATCGCATTTTAATCTCATATCTGCTTAAGGTCCCAAAATAAAGAATTTGAATTCCAGGACATTAAAATGACATAAAAAGACACTAAAAAAACATTTAAAAATAAGTTGGGAATGTATACAACACATTTTTAGGTACCCTGATGCATAAGGAACACATGAAAAAAGTTTTATGGTTCTATCTTTACAAAATCTACGCATTCCTGCACCTAAGATAAGCTGATTTGAGTTTTAGGACGGTTTTTGCTTCTGTCACATTTTTATTCAATGTTGACTCGATTTTCACTGCAATATGAACTTCTATACTTCTATGAGGTCAGGAGAACCAAAGCTAAAGGCTAAAAACTGAGGAACTATGTTATTCACGTAATTCAAGTCTTGGATCAAAGAAAAGTGAAGTATTCTCAGTTTAACATGCTCTGAACACACAAACTGTTGCTCATTAATGCAGAGGAGCCCCAAGCTGAAACATGACACCAGGAAGATGGAAGCAAATTTTCAAAGAATTCTTTAGATTTAAATACAGGATATATATCGATCATTCAGGGCTTGTTTAATGCATTAAAGAGTGTAGAATTATTTGTTTTTTTACAGAATTGAGCTAGAGCAAACGGTTGATTTTCTGCAGATTTTCAAAAAGATGTGTGAATAAACGCGATGTGGATGGCAGTCACAGATCACTCTTGCTTCCCTCCCTGCGGTTTAAAGCATGTTGCTGACGTCACGTGTGATACATTCAGGGACCGTCAGAAATTTGAGAATCTGACGAGAACACCTCTTTTTCCAAGTTGGACACACGGTTTGTAAATGCCAGACATTTAAAAATAAGTGCGTCTTTGAAGGCCCCGCGGGTTTGGGATCCAGATTAATCTGCATAAATTTTTATAACGGTGTAATTAATTAAGCTAATTAACGCGTTAAAATGACAGCCCTACTTTTAATATTGAGTATTTGCTTTTACAGAGTCTTAAAGCGTTACTTGTACTTCTTTAGAAAATAGAGCTACTTGCTGTTTTAATTTGGGTTGTTGACTTTTTAATTCACAGTGTTTTCAATATCTCCTCTACGGCCTTAATGCTCGGCTGTATGAGTCCGAACAAAAATGCTCTGTGCAGGACTGCATGCCTAAACTTAAAAAGGAGGAATGAATTAAGCAAACGTCAGAGCCAGTGGTGTATCCAGGACATTTGGTGGCCATGATGGGACACCGAAACTTCCCCTTGGGTTGGCACAGTAGGCATCTGAACACATTACTTTTCCCCATTTTTTTTTTTCTCCTTCCTTTTCTGCCATCTCTCAGTGAACTGAAGCGGGCGTGTGTGTGTGTATGCAGTGAAGTCGCAGGCAGGGATTGTTGAGTGGCGACATCACCAGTCCCTCCGCTTCTATTGGTTGACACAGACATAGCAGCGTTTGGAGATGGCGTCGCAGTCTGATCCTCACAAGTGTGAGATGAGACTGCAGGAGAAAGCTCCGCTTCAAGCACATCAATATGAATGATTTTAAAATATTAATGTAACTTTTGCGTTCGCTACTGCGCTACATGACCAAAAAATCAGCAAAGCTATTGAGACGTTCTTTCTTTTTGTAAACAACGACGTGGTAGTGTAGTTAAACTACTAACCATGCTATTTGACGCTGCTGCCCAACACTGTAAATTACCATACCTCTCAATTGTCTGAATCTGTTTTTATCAAGTTACAATAAATGTTGTCTCTGTCCTGTTTAGCCGGAGCTGCGGGTGACACGGAGATGTAGCGTGCTCATCTCGAGGCTCTACTGATCCCAGACCTGCCTGGTCACTGGAAAAACCTCCGCTGATCAGAAATCAGCTCTCTGCAGCCTCAGTCTGACCATATTGTGGTAGTTAAAAGTGTAAAACTGACTCTTGATCAGTCAGTCAGCCATCACCATTGATTGACAGTATTTCTCTTGTTTCTTGTGTTGAAGAACTTGGCCAACTACCTATCAGATCAGGGGTGGCCAAAGGGGTGGCCAATGAGTTTTCAGGGGTGGCACCGGCCACCCCAGGCCACTCCCTAAAATCGCCACTGGTCAGAGCTTAATGAGTCTTTCATAAAACTAACAGCAGTCGCAGCAGTCACTTTTTATGTTGCCACAAACTTTGCTGTACAGTTCCCTTACAGGTTCAAACAGCAGGATGTTCAGTTGATGCAAAAGCTCTAAAGGACAGCAAACCCTGCATTCTCTACCACAGAGACGAGCTGGTTGTTCAGAGTGATCACTTCATCCACCATTATGTCGTCTTTTAGGCTTCTCTTTTGCCTTAAAGATATTTATCCTTCCTTTAAAAGTAGAGTAAGAAGGAAAAAGTGAAAGGAGTGTCTCTGGTGCAGCAGTCTTTCCCCATGTTGCTTTAGTGATTGCACCCCGCAGCTCTTTCAGTTTTTAGATGTGTTTTGTGATGTGTGCTTTGCTACCACCTCACAAAATGATCATATTGTATAATACAAGTGGCTGATGGGTGGTTTTTTGCTCTCTAGTTTATAGGATTCACACACTGCTGACATTTTTGTCATGGGGATGCTAATGCTGAGCTACTTGGACATTATGTGGGTTTGCTTTCTGCAGCAAATTATACTCAGCTGTTGAATATGATCAGGATGAGATGGTTCGCTCAGTGTGAAAATCACTAAAACGCCTGGGTGGCTCTGAAAGCCCCCTCATCCCCTTCATATGTCCCAAAAACATCCTAAGTTTAGCCATTTCTGTTCTCCATTTCTCTGCAGCTCTTCCACGTGGCGTACGTCCTCATCAAGTTTGCTAATTCACCTCGTCCTGACCTCTGGGTGCTGGAACGCTCTGTAGACAACGGAAGAACCTTCACCCCCTGGCAATATTTTGCACGTAAGTTCTCATGTGATTTTGCTGTGTGGTATTTTTTTATTCTGAGTGAATTTCCCAAGTGTTATTTTTAAGTAACTCTGTGTTTATCGAGAAGCTTATTTTTAGTTGCAAAGACACCAAGCGCTAAATGATGAAATCCTAGTCAATCACAAAACAAAGATATGGGTGATTATCAGATTAAATGAATTATTTTTAAATCATACTTTGTTTGAAAATTGGCCTTTGTAAGTTCAGTACACTGGCTCATTATATGCTACAGCATAAAATGATTTAAGAAAATGTGCTTGATAAAAATAGCTTTGCAGGATGAAATAAATGACATAAACATTGTCTTACTCAGCCATGCCAGAGATGTGTTATGCTCCTGAGCTGGCACTGCTGAATGGAAAGCAGCCATTATTATTACTATTCCTACTAATCAAAGAAATGTCTTTCCTGCTATGACAAGTCGCACTGTCTGCTGTAAACAATATTCATTGTTGATGTGAATTAAAAAGTGCTTATTAGCACATGTTTAATCTGAACCAATTCACCAATTTAAGATAGGAAGAATGCCAAAATAGTTTCCAGACATTTATGTTTTGGGAATAATTACAGTCTGAAGGTAGAAATTATGACATTCACCAAATTTATTGCCTTCTGTAATGATCATTTTGCAACATTTTACAATCCCAGCAATACCTGCAGTTATAAAACCTTCTAAGCTGCTGATTTGGCAAAGGCCATCAATGATGTTTAATACCCAGGAGGGACCTGTGCACACAGTTTGCCAGCTGACACAACTCTGAATCATCAGACTCAAAATCTCATCTCTCTCCATTGTTTTGACTTGAGCCAAGTTCATTTTTATTCAGGACCACTTTTCAAGGCTTTTTTCCTCTTACACAAACACAGCCAAGGACATTTTTTTCTCTTTTGTATTGCACACTTGATGTACTTTCTCTACATGAGGATGAATCATTTTTTTCTAAATGAAAAAAAAGAAAGAAAGAATGGGGTTGTAGATTAAAGACGCTCCAAATTCCTTTTTTTTTTTTTTTTTTTGCAGATTTAAAGCGTGAGTGTATTGAAAAGTTTGGAAAGCAGCCCAATATTCGAGTACTCAATGATGATGACCAGCTCTGCACAACGGAGTACTCACGGATCGTTCCTTTGGAAAATGGAGAGGTAAGGCATTACTGCAGCTCTGTCAGAAAAATAAACAGAACTTGCTGTGCTGTACGCAAAAAACAAAAAACAAAAAACAAAAAAACATTTTTGTAAAATTAATTGTTGTTCTCCAGATTGTTGTGTCCCTGGTCAATGGCCGGCCAGGATCCAAAAACTTCACCTACTCCCCGGTACTAAGAGACTTCACAAAAGCTACCAACATCCGCCTGCGCTTCCTCCGCACCAGCACTCTGCTGGGTCACCTGATCTCCAAGGCCCAGAGAGATCCCACCGTCACCCGCAGGGTGAGGCACAAACTGGTCAACCTCACATACAGGTGTCATGCTGGCAGACTCCTGTTTTCCATTTGGGTGAACTGAATTTACAGCTCAGCACCATCCCTCCTGCTAACTTTTAGCTGACCTGCTCACACATTTTTCTATGTTAAGTCAAATGTCAGAGCTGTATGTCCAATCCTCATGAGGATGCAGCTGATAAAGAAACTTGGTAGAGGGCTAGACAGCTCACACAGGTGTATAAAGTGGTACCTTTGCTTACATCTGAAGAATATTTGTTAGTTACTACTTTTTATTTAAGTAGTTGATTTTTTCATCTTGTAAAAAAGCTCAGTACACAGGACAACTAATACAAAGTTTTCTTTTGAAGAGGTGATTCCAGGAATGCTTTCTCAGACAACTTAATAACTCTTCATTTGGCAAGTTGAGGTTTGTGATGTCGGCTGTTCACCCTTATCTTATCTTTTTATAATGCACTGATTCACACCATAAAACCAGCCTTGGCTCATCCAGGATCATGGTTTGAGTTTCTATTTGTAATAGTACATGACTCACTTCTGATTCCAGACAAAGTCTCGTGTGGATTGACTTCTTGGACTATGATTTATCCTGCTCCCGACTTACTGTTGCTGATAACACCACCATAGTTATCAAAGCGCCCTGGCTCTAAAATGCATTTTTTCATTGACAGTATTACTACAGTATTAAAGACATCAGCGTAGGTGGACGGTGTGTTTGTCATGGCCATGCTCAGGTGTGTGGAGGAGGACGTGATCAGGATAACCCCAACAGGTTGGTTACAGCCTTCGTTTAAAGCTATGTTACTTGTCTGTGCTTGAACCATTTTTCAACACCTGTTAGTACAACTTGAAACCAGTCCCTGTAATTATCACAAACATTAACCTTGAAGTTCAACTTCAGCCACATAATGTTTCATTTGTTTATTGATTAACATGGCAGAAAATCAGAGATCTGTGAATAACAGTGTACTCATATGAGTTCATCCTGAAGGAATGAAGCTACAACCCCAGAGATAAACCACAAAGATAATGGCACATCTAGTGGTTGTAGTTATACTGAATGGTTTCTGAGAAAAGAGATCAATCTCATGTTGAAAAATTAGAATCAGGGTCATAGGTAGGGCTGCAGCTATCGAATATTTTAATATTCGAGTATTCTACTGAAAATCCCATCTATTAATCGAGTAATCGGATAAAATACATTTTTGTTTAGTTAAAGAGCAGTTATTTTTCAAATGAAATTTTTTCTCTTTAAGAAATAGAATTTTCTGATACAGCATGTCAATAAGAGCACTTGCTTTGGTAGCTCCAAAATTTATAAACACACTTTGACACATTTTTTATGTCTTGTACATCTCATCAAATGTTGCGGACCCAAATGGTACCGGTTTCGTAGAATGACCCATTAGTCTCCAAACTCCAGAAAAGAAGCTGGATTTGTTGCTAGTTGCTATTTTGTATAAGAGGTAGCTTGATGGGTCTGAAAACTCTCTTAATATGGCCTCAGCTCTATTTGAAATACCACTCTTTGATCTTTTTTAAAATCAAACGATTCCTCGAGGCGGAGAAAATTACTAGAGTAATTTTTGTAATCGAGTACCTCGAATCGTCCGAGGAATCGTTTCAGCTCTAGTCATAGGTTTCTTTGGTTGCTCCGATGAGTGACTGTGACAATAGTAATATGTGGTAAAACAGAAGATTGATGTATAAGGATGGGAACCTTTCACATAGAAACAATACGGTACTGATGCCCGGTACCTGGCAATTGGTATCGGTACCCAGTGGTTCCAATTTTTAGTTCTTTTGTGTGTGTTGATGTATAAATAAATACTAATTTGTTTAATGATAAAATCTCAAAGTTTTTCAATGTATTTCTCAATATATAAACTTGCAATGCTGTGTTCACGTTGGGCAGGGAGAATCACCTATTCTTCCACTGTCCTACAGTCACAAGGATGCATTCAGAAACATGGTACAATTTGGTTTTGCGTGATTGGTTCTGGGTACTATAGATGGTATTCAGTCAGTACCTGTAAAAGTACCTATGAAACATTTTGCTTTAACCTATTGATGCTATATTCTGTGTGGCTGAATCCCAGAAAAAACTTGAACTTTTTTCTACTTTTGTTAATGTTGTTTCCAAACACTACAAGAATCTGTTTCCTGAACATTTCCTTAAATATATCACAAAGAAAATGTTCAGCTAGCTTGCAGCTAAAGAATCCAAGGAGGCCAAAGCAGAGCTTTCAGTAAGACTTTCAGTGTGTTTACCATTTTTACAAAGTGCTGCAGTGTGTAATCTCTCATCAGGAGAAAGGTTTTAGATCAGTTGAAAGATAGCTCCAAATAAAAGCATGTTTCTCTTTCTTTTTGCTGGATAAAACAACAGACTTTTTATAAACAGATAAACAAATGAGACGTTAACATGCCTTCATGTTCTGCAGTCCCCAACTGGTTAGAAACTCAATTGTTGCAAATTCAAAAAAGTGTGATTTTGTCTTTCAGACAGGAACTGAAACATTACTGCATCCATATGTCTACTCTGTTGTCCACAGACTCCAGTGTGAGTGTCAACACAACACCTGTGGAGAGTCATGTGACCGCTGCTGCCCCGGTTTTAACCAGAAGCCATGGCGTGCCGCGACTGTTGACAGCCCCAATGAGTGTCAGCGTAAGTGCACATGTTCAGTGGGTTTCATCAATGTGTAAACAAAACCAAAGTGTGGTTCTCCCCACGTTGTTGGCCCTTTGAATTACATCCCCCAGAGAGGGCTGAAGTGTCCTCTTGCCTCTGATATTCAAACCCTGTTGTTGATGCCCTGATATGGTGTTGTAGAGAGCCTGAGTGAAGAGCTGAGAGGACATTCCTCATATGGTATGTGTGATGAACAGCTTAGTGCACAGCTAGCATCAAGATAACTGCTTTTCGTCACCTTGGCCATCTACTTCACTGGTTATCCAGCTAGCTAGCCATGCCCACAGGAGCTCACCAGATAGTTCCCCATGCCAGCTTATCGGCAAGCCATCCAGCCAGCCAGCAGAGCCCGTGTCAGCTGGAATCTAATTGCTTTGGACTGTTGACAGAATTCCCCCCTTATGAAACATGACCTTGAAGCAGCCACAAAAGCAAAGAGGGAAAAGATGAGGAAGACTTGTAATCCAATCAGTGCACTCATGCAGGGGTGATGTACCCTCACCCTTCATGGACGTTAATGAGAGACAGGGTGGTTTACAGGAAGAGGATGTGCCCTCTTGTTTAGTTTAGGTTTTATAGTTTCTCTTAATGCTCAACAACCAGAATCCTTTTGGAGAATTAGTAGCTTAAGGTACTTAAATATAGACTTGGGAGGTGATTTGCTGACATATGGCATAAATTGTGTGTGTGTGTGTGTGTCTCGGGGGTTTCCTTTCTAGCCTGCCAGTGTTTCTCCCATGCCTTTGACTGTTATTACGACCCAGAGGTGGAAAGGAGGGGAGCAAGTTTAGACACCTTCGGCAGGTACGACGGAGGAGGAGTGTGCATCAACTGCCAGGTATGAAATGCATTTCAAGTCTAAACTAATTCCTAAGCCTGAATGTGTGTGTGATTGCAGGGGAGGCGAGGGGTATAAAGAAGAAAGACAAATTCCATGTCGGCTGTCAGTGCATATTTTATTGAGTCCTATGTGGAGAGTTTAAAACTGTATTATTTAACCCACCGACATGTTTTTGAGGAGTACAGCAGTAAACTTTGTATTTCTTTCTTTGATTCGATAAATGCTTTATTGATGTGTCCTGAAAAGCTACACTGACAAACAAGAGCAAATATTGTGTCCTGAAATGCATTCATAACATTAGATTGTATTTCATTTGATAACATATATTATTTAAGGATCCATGTTTAATTATGCAGGATTATGGCTCTAACATTGTCTTATTCGTGTTTTAGCACAACACTGCTGGAGTAAACTGTGAAAAGTGTGTTGAGGGTTTCTACAGACCTTATGGAGTTCCCCCTGAGTCACACACTGGGTGCATTCGTGAGTTGAAACTTCTATTTGCTCTTTTTTGCTTTTCTTCAAAGCTTGTGTGAGGAGTTTTGAGCTACTCATGAGTCAGACTTCAATAAAATCAGCTGTGTCTATATTATCAGAAATGGCGAACAAGATCATCAGCAACAAGAAAGATTATTACCATATCAGAACTGTTGAAACCTGAAACTCCAGCCTTGGGGGCAGGCGTCAGAGGGAGGGATAAACAGCATGCTAAAAGATGCATTTTTTTACGCAAAAATGTTTCACAGTATTGGTGTGGGTTAGGATGATATAAAATCATCCTTAATCATCCTATCTACAAATTCAAATAGATTGTGTACGAGCACATTGGATTCATCGCCAACACATAAATGCATGTTGGTGTTGTTTTTAATGCACAGACCTGGTGCTCTGATGCAGAGCTCAGTGTTTTATGATTAGTGGGATTAACTGGGATAGTTACATAGTGCCAGCACATTAATAAAATTAAGTAAATAGGCCAGCTTGGTAAGGGTATAATTTAGATTTATCAGGAGTGCACTGAGTGTCATGTTGTTTACACTTTCAAACAAATGTTTATGTTTTATTGAAACAAAAAGTCTTTGATACTGAGAACACTTGAGGTCTTCATCATGCCAACTTTCTTGTGTAATGTCAGCTGTACTTGGCGTGAGTTGGCTTAATCACACTCAAAATAAATCTGCTCTGAAAGGTGCTAAGAAAGGCCTAAGCAGCCTTTCTTTTTTATTAACGAGACCTGATTTTTAAGAAACACTGGTCAGTTGTTTGCAAAACAATCTTAAAAGATAAACATGAAAGAGAGTGGGGATAAAAGTAAGATTGTGGTATTGTCATAGAAAAATTGGGATTAGCTAGTTTTGCAATGTCACCCTCTCCTGATTAGCAGTGCGATATTTTTTATTATTGATATAAAGAAAAAAAATCAGACAAAGATATAGGTATAGGTAAGATATATCTTTGTTTATGGGGTCACCAAAAGGGACACAGATTGAAAGTTCCTTACAGTAGCTTTAACATAATAATGCCACATTTTAAACTTTGTATCATTGTTCTTTGTGTTTCTGTTTGATAAGATATAGATTAAGTTTTCCTCTTCATGGTGTGGAAGTTCTGCGAACCGTATTGATTTGTCTGTGAAATAAAAAATTTAAAATGTCCCATAAGGCTCAAGTATTTAGAAATCTGTGCAACACTACTGCAAACATTTAGATGTAAAGTAGAACCTTCAGTCTGTCAAATTTCCAGAATAATGCTCTCACCAACTTTGGAAACAGAATATCATCTCAATGTACTAACAGAATTTATGATAAACAAGTGAAGCCAGAACATGTTGCACAGGCATGGCTCTCTTGTGTCAGACAGACTTAGATGGCACCACTGCACAAACAGCCCTGGCACCAGCGCTTGTATTATTGCTCAGCTGGGCTCAGCTTCTGTTTACATTAATTTAATGGTCTGGGACTGTTCCTGGGTGTGTAAACAGCTGCCAGTTTTGTTTAGACTTGAGAAAGTCCTGGAATTAGAGATTTAAAAGAAGTAAACCACAAGATCCACCATCTCAGTTAAATCGGCTTGGCAGAGGAAGACGTTTGTTGCAACAGAACAAGAGACAATGAGGTTGAGTAATCATTGTTTGCTTTGGGGTCACTGTATTGAGATGGTGTAAGGTTGTAAGCTTTCTATACTTTCAGATTTATTACTTCTGCTTTGTTTCTATGTTTATAAAGTATAAACTCCCTTTGTCTGAATCTGTTGGTATGCGTGCTTATTTGCCTGTGTATAAAACTGAATACCTGTGCCACCTCAGCCTGCAGGTGTGATGAAAGGACAACAGCTGGTTGTGAAATGGGATCTGGGAGGTGTATCTGCAAGCCCCAATTGGCTGGTGAAAACTGCGATCGCTGTGCTGATGGACACTATTACTACCCACAATGCATCCGTGAGTTTTGTCTTTCTTAATGGATGCAGACTTTATCTAACTGGTGGGTGGGTGGATTAAAGTGGATGTGAAAAGACAGTTACCCTGTGCGGTTTAATTCTGTTTTCCCTACACTCAGGGGTCACTTGTCTTATCATTGGTCAGCTTTTTAACATTTTTTAACCGACCTGATTCTTGTTTAAAGGTCCCATATTATGCTCCTTTTCCGCAGGTTAATATGGATTATTGATGTCTTCATGAAATGTTAGTAACATGTTTTGGTCCAAAGAGCCAATTAATCAAGCACAGCAGCATTGTTTCCAGGCCCTCCGCTGATACCGCCCCGCTCTTCCGCGTCACTGAGAGTGGCGCCACGAGCTCCGAGTGCACAATGTTTAGAAAACAGCAAAGCTCATTTCCCATAACATTACAGGCTAAAACAACAGGCTAACCACAGATAAAGTTAGCATTCTGAAGCTAACACAGAGACAGGGGGGACACTGAGGAAAAGATCTTACATCTGCTCCACAGCACACAGCATGTACTACCGCTTCCCGCTATGGGAAGCTTGTGCATGGAACTATGTGTCTGTTTACGGCCAAAAACAAAGCAGTGATGGCTTTTCAACTTTGGCATTCTCTTTGGAGTAGGTGGGGAGGAGGTTCGGGGTATCTGCTCTGGTGGACCAATCAGGTCAGACTTGCTCCTGATTGGTCAAAAAGGGAATTGCTGATGTCAGCAAATCCCCCAACTCCAAACAGCTTGTTTTAGGTCAAGATTTTACATCCACAAGCACTACTAAGTACAGGTTTTGTCATTAAATATCACATTTTGTGGGCTGGGAGGAAAGCCAAAGACCCACAAATTTCACTAAAAGACTTAACAAAGTGATTTTTGCATAATATGGGACCTTTAACTTCTCTGTTTGGTCAGGAAAGTCTGACCTACAGCCACTTGTTTGTGCAAGGATGACATTAATTCAGCTAAATATCTTCTTCAGTGAACCTTTGATTGTACCTGTTGAATCATTTAAGGATTACTCAGTTTTAAATGATAGCACAGGTAGTTGTCAGTCATTATACACAAACAGAAATAAATAGGTTATCTGCCCCAGGTGTGTTATTCTCATGTCATGTAACCTGACATTGACTGTGGACTGATTCATGAAAATACCTGTCTGAGTTTAAGATTTTATGAGCAACAGATAGATTAATGACTTAGTGTTATTAATAAGACTGAGTTTCTCATCTTTAAGTTGTTAACACCAACACACTACACTGGTCTAAACATGTCACAGTTATTAGACTGATGTCTGGAGCTCAGGAATTCAAGCCAGCGATAACTAGAAGGGCTGTTTGATATTTGGGAAACATACATGTTTGCTTTCTTGTTAATGGTCAGTGGAATGATTGATGCTCTTGTTTTTAAAATGATAATGACACAGAATTGCAGTCAGTAGCCTTGGACTTAGCTTATTTTCAGCCTAGCATAAAAACTGAAAAAAGGGGTTAATAGCTTGATTTCTGCCGTCCAAAGGTACAAAAACTGACCTGATAGTGGAGACCAGTGTTGAGGTTATCAGAGGAAAAATGGCTCTGATAAAATCTGACCACCACTAACATCTTGTTGGTTGCGTGTTTTGTCAGAGGCAAAATCAAAGTCCAAACCATAACTACTGTTGGACTTTTTTGGCCCTGAAAGAATGAAGGAGAAAACATTTATGTATAGCCTTTTTGTTGTGTTGCTTTACGAAACAAACATAGAAAACCAAAAGACATCAATGCTCAAGGGCCCACGGTACAACAGTTAACATTAGTATAAAAATGGTTAACATTTAAAAATTAAGAGTGTAGAATAAAAAGGAAGTCAAATGTAAAAATACAAGTAATCTCAAGGAAACATTTGTGCAGAAATATAATGAAGTAACGTGATAATGTAATATTTAATGATACGAAGTGGAAATGTTTAAACTGGAGCAGATATATGTGAAAACTGAAATGCTTTCAAAATGCTATTCAGAGCAGTATATGTGCACAGATACTTTGTGCCCCACCTGCACAAAGCAGTGCCTTAAGTGATCCTATGAGTGAAAAATGGTCTGGCCGCGCCCCTGCCTGCAAACACCTCTAAAGCTGCCTCATTGATATACTATGCCTTATTTATTCAACTGTATGAAAACTGAAGTCAAGGTTGGATTTACTGCAGGTTTTAGCTACATTTGCTGTGAGAGCAGCATTTAATGTCTCATCTAACCTTTTGCAATAATCTGATCAAGTTGCCTCAAATTGCATTGTGGTCTGTTGCAAAAGCAATTGTGCATAAATAAAGGTGACACTTTCTGACTGTTTCCAATCAGTTGGGGTCTTAATTTCGTGTCTCTCCTTTGCAAACAGCATATCCAGTATATCAGACGACCACCAAATCCCCCGCAGGACCTATTGTGGGTAAGTTTGCATGATAAAGTTTGGCAGTCTCTTACGTCAAAGTTTTTCTCTACAGATGAATTTAAACAATCATTTTAAATTAAATTACATTGTCAAGTCTCCATTCTGTCTTCCTTCCTTCTCTTTAGTACCCACATGCCCTCCGGGTTATTTCGGCTCACCAAGATGTCAGCGTAAGTGTGATATAATGTGCTACGATTAAAGTTTTAACACACCAATGCTATGCTAACTGCTTTAACTCATTCTTTTTATATACATGTACTGTATCTAAAAACAATCAAGTTATATTCTTTCTGAGAGTTTCTTTAAAAGGCAGGTCCTTGACTCTTTTTCTCTGAGTCACATTTCCTGAAGGGACACACGGGTTGTTAAAAAGAGCTTTATTGCACAACTGAGTTGTTTTTGGTTTGATGCTTGGAAAAGGAGGCAGGCTTTAGTATAGAAAGGCCTGATGTGTATCAGACAGGTTAAAGGTCAGGTTATCTTTGTAGGTCTGAAGAAAACAGAGCTAGCAGGATGTTGTAGTTTGGTCCAGAAGAATTATCCAAAGACTTAAGTGTTTTCAGAAAGCTGCTTTGTGGCAGCTGATCTTTATATTTAAACCCCAAATGTCTTATCATGTATGTCAGTGGGGATTTGAGTACAAGTGCTCCTTCGTGATAGTTGGGACTGTTCAGTGAGAACTAACCAGTCTATTATTAGCTGTGGCCCCTGTTCTAAACTCTGGTTTCCTTCGAACTGGGAAAGCATTTATTATTATTAATATGGTATTTATACTCAAACAAAGCCCTTGAGCCCTGAGCTGTATCTGTCTTATCATTTGTCAGATTATGAAAGCAAACAATGACCTTTCTTTAGCATGTCTGGAGAGCACATCTCTCATCCTGTGAGCTGACCGAAAAGGAGTTTTGTGAACAGCCTTTTAAAAGCAGATTTAATGGTTAACAGTAAAGAAAACGATGGCGGTCTCTCTGGTGACTATTCTGTCAAAGTGCCAAGTCTATTCGCATACCAATACCAGGCGAGGCTTGGCAAGATGTCTTCACATGGGGAGCCGTACCACTGTGTGCCACAATACAAGAAAAAAGACCAGCTGGAGAAAGTATTGGTCATTCCTTGTTTTGGTCCAAAGAAAGAGCTCAGCCTCATGTTTAAGCAGGTTTCAGGGTTCAACAGGTTTACTCATTTGATTCTGTCTTACTAAGGATTTAAGTGGTTTACTTTTGTTGTTGTGATAAACATTTCTTGGGTGCAGCGTGTAGATGTGACTACAGAGGGACAGTGCGAGAGGTGTGTGACACGTCAGGACGCTGCCTGTGCCGTCAGGGCGTGGAGGGGGAGGGATGCGACCGATGCCGACCAGGATTCCACTCTTTCCCGAACTGCCAGAGTGAGTAAGAAAGAGCACGACAATAAGCATTACAGCCCCACAGACTGAAAAGCACAACCAGGTAGTTTTTTTCTAGGGCAAGCTGTATAACAAATAGGAAATTTGTGTACTTTCATCCACAATTTTAATATAAAATGTGACTATAAGTAAATCAAAAAGACTAACCAGAGAGTCATAGTGATAAAACCTGTAGTGGTTTGATGCTAGTTAGAAATAAGGAGTAAATATAATAAAAAGTCTTCCTCTTCCTTCAGTGTGTCTCTGTGATGGCTCTGGTGCCTCCGACAACGTGTGCAGTCCCAGTGGCCAGTGTGTGTGCCTTCCCAACTATACAGGACAGAAGTGTGATGAATGTGCGCCAGGCTACTATGGATACCCAGACTGTGCTGGTGAGTGAGTTTAGTGTCTAATGAGTTCATGGGATATGAGGGAAAAAATGTCTCTTCTCATGACTGTTTAGAGCAAACATGCTTATTCTCCCATGGTACCCTGTAAAACCTGTTATTGTCATCCTCTTGGGTTTATTTAGAGCATGTCACAGAGAGCTGTAACACGAGATATATATGAACTTCTTCCTTTTAGGGAATTATACTCCCAAGAATAGACCACTGGGGAGGCAGATTTTTGGACAGAAAACAGGAGACACTAAGAAACCCTTCAGATATTTTTTTTTTATGTCAAAAATTAAATTATAATTACTTCTGTGTTTTTCAGCTTGCCAGTGTTCACAGGAAGGCTCTTACGGGAATGTGTGCAACCAGCTGTCTGGTCAGTGTCTGTGTCTCCCAGGTGTGGTGGGTCAACAGTGTGACCGCTGTGCCTCTGGACTCAGGTTCCCCCAATGCTCAGGTAACTTCTAACTGGTAGTGTTTTTGTTTCACTGTGTTACATTCACTCGCCAATCAACACACAAAGTCACTTGCAGACCAAGGCCCTGTTCTACGAAGCAGGATTACTGCCTAGCGAGGTAGCTTTGAGGATAGGTTCCGGATTCCCTGTTCTACGACACGGGATCACTCCTCAGCGAGGCAAGTCTCCATGGCAACGTACGCTGAACAGCTAACCTGCTCTGGGGCAGGTTAGGTTCCAGATTGAACTCGCGGACTATAAAACCCCGCCCACTGACCAATGAGCCCTCACGAAAAAATGGCTTGTCCGTTCTTAGAGGTTCCGTGGACATTGGAGCCCGACCCACTCTCTTTTTCGTATGACCACCTTTATGAAAGGTACCGGTTTTCCAGGGAGGGGTTGGTAGTACATGACACTTTCTACAGGTAGTTAAAAGGAATGAAGAACTCTCATTAACGTAATAAGATCTTCAATGCCAACACTTCTGTTCCATGACAATATTTTATCGCCCGTATTAAAATTGTGACAGGAATTCATGTAGGGCTCAAGTGGGCTAAACACGCTAGGAATAAGCAAATGACTAAATTCATCTAAGAAGTATGTTGCATGTTACAGTAAAAGTGCATGGTGAACAGTGCTATTTCAGGATGATAATGGCACAAAAGATTTTTTCTGCACTACACTTACGCATTTAGACTGTCAGCAATTTTCTGCCAGCACTCCTTCCGTGCTTTAGCAGCGGCGACGGTGCTGCTTTTAACGTTAATTACATGTTTCAGCCCGTCATACTTCCTCATGATCACCTCCTGCTCCTCCTGTGTGAAGTATGCGGTCCTTCTCTCTCCAGCCTGCTCTGACGCTCCAGACTGCTCCATGTTCGCGATTGGTCAGATGCAGCGGGCTCCGCCTTATATGCGTGCACGCACTCATTGCCTAGCTGGATCCACTTATGAGGTTGATAACCAGCGTCGTCAAACCGTGTAGTGAGACCGCCGGCTACCGCGCTCAGTTCAGCGAGGTAGCTCCAAGGCTATCTCGCTAGGCTGAACTTGCTTCGTAGAACAGGGCCCGGGTGCTGTGACTTTGTGTGATTGGCTGATGTATCCACGCTTGCCCAGAAACTTCCCAATACAACCAAAACATCAACATACAGGCTGAGGAGACAGTTTAAGGCAAACACAGACACTGACACACAAGTATAGACGCCCAGATGGTTGAGCAGGATGATTCCTGTAAAAGTTGACATTTTTATTTTTTAGGAAAATCCTGCAGACTCTACCTTCAACATGGAACCAGTCATGCACTTTGTTTAAAAACATAATGTCATAATGTGTTGACGGTTTTCCTGCTAAAAAGCTTAATTTAAAAGGTTGATGTGCTGTGCATTTAAAACAATAGTCAACCTCTGAAAATGACTGTCTGTTTTAATGACAATATTTTTTGGCTGTGTGTTTTTGTTGTGTGTCTAGCCCCCATCAGTGCGTGTAACCCTGCAGGAACTGAGTTCGCTGATCCTCAAATGGTATGTCAATCCTAATAACAATTTGCCTACAGTAGCCCAAGTCTCTGCTAGCCTTTTGAGCAGAAGTGGCTTCAGTTTTCTCACTGATTGCACCACTGTGTTTCCAAAACTTCAAACAGCTACTTTTAAAAGGAAGTGTTTTTCCTGTCAAATGTAAGAGCAATTAGAATCGAGGAAAAGAGACTTCCTTCCGATTTGAAAAAAACAAAAAAACAATGAGTTTTTGGAAGGTCCTCTCAGAGCTCTGTTTCGTAACATATTCCAAGATTTCCAGACATTCAAAAAAATCAGTCACTGTTGTAAAGTATGGGACATCTTTTGGCTGATTTTACTTGAATAATTTGCAATTTTTCACTTGCAGCCACTGGTCCAATCCTTACATTCCTCATGTGTTGTTTCAGGGCTCCTGCCGCTGCCGGCCACATGTAGAGGGAACCCTGTGTGACAGGTGCAAACCTCTCTACTGGAATCTGGCTCCAGACAACACTCGTGGGTGTACAGGTAAGAGACTGTAAATCTAAACTGGAAGCTATAACTACTTTTATATGACAAGAAATGTATTCGGCTGACCTCCTCTCGGCTCTTAAATGCTCATGTCTCGTTTTCTTCTTTATGAGCATTACTTCTGATCGCTGACCCCACTGTATTAAATCATCAGTAGCAGTCTGACAAGGCACTGATATGGGTCTTGGCCCCTCTCTCCCAGAGGATATGTCAACATACTCCTGTCAACACATCAGGATCTCAAATGGACCTGAAGAAGAAAACAAAAAAAACAGGCAAATTCCTGCTCTGAGTGCTGAGCTACATGTCAAGCTGTGAGGTTTCACACTGTGACGTTGCATTAATAAGTAGCCCGTTGAACATTAAAACAATTCCACATAACTTGGTATTTGTCCCGTCAAAAATAAATCTCCCTTAATCCCCTGAAAGTTCTTAATATGAGAATAATAAGGAGGCTCCATTATCCAGGCGGTGAGCGAACAGCTTCAGGCTTTGTCCAGAAACCTGTCTTATGTTACAGTTCTGCTCTGTAGCAAGAATGTTGTCACAACCACACTGCCCGAAGACACAAGACGAGAGAAAAAAGAGCTTTCAATATCCTAAGAATGCCTCTGGTTGACTGTGGCCGGACATTAAGGGGATGTGTTTTTTTCACCGGGTTGAAAGGAAGCCGTGCCAGTAAATCTCTGGACCTTTGATGTGCAGATCTCAGAAGATTGTGGGTTTCTGTGCTGCTGTGTGTTCACCCATGAAAGTGACAAAATCCTGTAATCAGGGTCTATTCACTGTAGATCCCCCTTTGTATTTTCATAACCTTTCCTCCCTCTTTCTGCCCCGTCTCATACCAGAGTGTCAGTGTGATCTGAAAGGGACCCTGAGTGGTGTTGGCGAGTGTGAACAGGTGAGTATTTCATTACTTCCTCAGTCGACACACAACGCTACACATCTACACATCAGATATGAGAGAGATTTGACAGACTTTGTGGAAAAACAGTGTTTAAGCTGTTTATATTCTCCTCGTACTCTCCTGCTTGTCTAGAAAAGTGGAAAGTGCCACTGTAAGCCAAATGCATGTGGACACACTTGTGACACCTGTAAGGACGGATACTTCCTGCTGCAGAAAAAGAAGTATCTTGGCTGTCAAGGTAAGACAACTTCCTCGCCAAAGCTTCTGTCAAAGTTTGACAGAACTTCCTGATATCACTCTTTTTATTGGCTTGAAGAGGGATTTTTTTTAACCTGTCAGGACTTTCTCTTTCTCACAGGTTGTGAGTGTGATGTAGGAGGTGCTTTTGACGTTGCGTGTGAGGAGATGTCAGGACAGTGTCTGTGTCGCAAGAATGTAGTCGGCCTTAAATGCACCAAGTAAGAACCAGCGGTCTTTAATGTGATCATAACCTGAGGTCGGGAGAAAGTTTTAAACATGACTAAGCCTCATGAGTGCTATATATGTATCATATATGTATCAAAGTTTTAATTTTATTTGTACTCACCCTGTCAGCCCAGCACCAAACTACTACTTCCCCTCTCTCCACCAACTGAAGTATGAGGTTGAGGATGGCACCACTCCAAATGCCAGACCTGTGCGTTTTGGTTATAACCCTGAAGAGTTCCCAGATTTCAGCTGGAGAGGTTATGCTGTAATGTCTCCTGCACAGGTTAGTACATACTCATATTAGAAATCTCTTCCCAACGATAAAAAGATTTTTAGCTGGTATCTACAAGTGGAGATCAGCTGGTGAGGCCTCAGTACCGATGTCTTACTCCTTAGGAAATCTATCAAAAACAAACTTCTCAAAAAAATGAAAAACAATAAATTACTTGTGTAAAAACCAGATTGTGCTTTTCTAAATTTCTGAGACTTGTGGATTTGATAAAGCACTACATTTTGGTTCTGCTTTTTAGAACCTAATGGTACCATACATTTTAACATCAAACCTCAGAGAAAATATAGACGGCAACAAAACTTGTACTCACCTGCCAGGACCTGCCGTCCCTCCCTGGTATTGTGTCATTTATGATGCAGTACATGAACAAATTTAGGATACTCATATTGGATGATAGCAAGATGAATATTTGGCTAAGCTTTAATAAAATACAATGCTGAAACTGCACAGTGCAACACAGGGGTATTTCATCCGGTTAAAGAAGCGCATCCAATGTGATGAAACACTTACTTCAACATGGCATGAATTGGATGTTCTGTTGTCATAAAAACGTCCTGGTCCCAGAAAGAAATAGTAGCAAACGTCAATCTTGTTTCTTTATCCTTGTACAAAGAGTAATGTTTATTTTCATTAAATTGAGGGACAGCACATTTATCTGTTGAGATTCTAAATGTCCCAACATGAGAGGAAATCTAGCTGTTCCTCTTTAAAAGTTTCTTGAAGAAATTGGTTTCATAAAATTAGATGGAATTAGATGTGCAGGAGTCTTCAAAGCAGAATCTGGATCTTTAAAACTGGAATGTTGCTGTGCTAACTATAATGACAGAAACACTGGTTTACGGTGAGGATTTAGGCTTATGTCCTTTCAAATGCCTTTTAGCATAAAAAAATCTTTTACCAATTAAATACTTGATCTATTTTTGAAAAAAACAAACAAAAAGAGGTCGAATTTAACACAAATCCATTTAAACAGAAAAAATTGAAAACTAAGCCAGGATAATAATGGTTAGAGATGGGTTTCCTTCACATTTGAAATGATATGGTACCGTGCCCAGTACCTGGCAATCAGCATCACACTTAGTGTTACCAATTTTTTTTTTGTGTGTGTGTTTATGTGGTAATTTGCCTTAATTTGATTAATAATATAATCTTAAACATGAATATTTCTCAATACTTGAACGTGCAATGCTGTGTTCATGTCCTGTGTGGAAAACTGCCTACTCTTCCACTCCTTCACAGTCACAGGATGCAAAAACTTTTAAAAGTACCTAATTTGGTACCCATTCCTAATGACAGTAACTGTGGCGGAAATTTTTGTGTACATAGGTAGTGTAACTTTCTACCAATTGTGTGTATTTATTTCCTGATTTGTTTTTGTCCTTTTTTTGGATTGGCCTGTTGGTGTTTTCACACAGCAGGGGGTCACTGGCTTGTAATCAAAACATTTTCATTTTCTGCATATGCTGATGCTGTCATCCTGTTATTTACAGAATCAATAAGAAATGTCTGATTTTGGGACTTTCTCTTTTTCATTCTTCTCTGAACTTGTTTGCCTTTACTTCTGCACTGTTACTCTTGCTTTCAGCTCAAAGCCTTCAGTTTGATTAGGTCTGATGTAAAGACCGTCTCTCTTTAAACTAACACTTTCTCTCTCCAGCCGGAGGTGATCCTAACCCTTACACTTGGCTTTCGTGGCCTTTTCCAAATTGTAATGCGCTACTCCACGCCTAAACAAAAAAGAGGAGCACGAGTAAGAGCAAGGATCTTGGTGGTGGATGAAGCTGGCTTTCATTCTTGCTGTGACTGTAAGTGCAGGGCGTGCCTTCCTCTGGCTGTGCTTAACTCTTTTCACCTTTGCTTGCTGTGTGTTAATTAACCCGCCTGTTTACTCAACGCTTTCTGTTCACCTGATTTCTAACAGTTCTCTTAATATTTCACCCTCATAGTTCTCATTAACCTGTGCCATTTCAGTCAGCTGTGTGTCACTCTCCTCCCTGCAGAGTGAGGTCAGAGTGTCAGTGCATGTTGACCCAAAAGATGGGAGGCAGCACTTGTTCCGTGTGGTTCTGCGGTTCACTAACCCGGGCAGCACCAGTGTGACAGGTAGCATCAAGGCTACCAATAACAGAGGAGCTGCAGGTATGACATCAAATCAGCTGTAACACTTCATCATTAGATATCATATCAATCTAATAGGCATTGTGATATAACTTGGTGCATGTTGTTGTCATGCTGATGATGATCTACCATACATCTGTTTCCTTCACTCTCAGTGTAACATTACAGCACACTCTGCTTGCTGTTTGGCAGGGTCAGAGCAAAGTAAGGAAGTAATATTCCCCCAGAGTCCTTCCCCATCCTTCCTCACTGTCCCAGGAGAGGGCTTTGCAGAGCCCTTTGCTTTGACTGCTGGGAAATGGATCATTCACATCAGAGCAGAGGGAGTCCTACTGGTGAGTTGAGAAACCAGCATGAGAACTTTAAAGCAGAGGAATCCACTGCGACACTTTGTACATCACTCTTTTTATCTCTCTCCTGTTGTACAGGACTACTTGGTGCTGCTGCCCAAGGATTACTATGAGGCTCCTTTGCTGCAAGAAAAGGTCACAGAGCCATGCACCTACCTGCCCTCTGCAAACAGCAATACAAAGTAAATTTCTACCAATTCTTCTGTCTTCTCTATATTTCAATCACTGGTTAAATTTTCAGTTTAAATCTTTGCAGAAAATATGATGCATTTGACATAATAAAAAAAAAATAAACAAGCTAATATGAATCTTCTGCACCAGGTCTTTGACTCTTGGTTTGCTTGTGTGTCTTTGTCTTAGCTGTCTGTTATATAAGCATGTAGCCATGGACGGCTTCAGCTCGGTACTGGGCTCACAGGGAGTACTCTCTAGCCGAAGTAGGCGCAGGAGGAGGCAGGTCCGAGTGCGGCGGCCCACCCCAGATCACCCTGAGATGGCTGCACTCAACGGCAGACAGGTAGGGTCGGGAGTCTGGATATGCCAATGCAGAATATTGAGTCTTATCTCCTGACTACTAAATTCAATTGGTCAAGTATATTGCAATGATCACAATTTAAGTAATAATATGTTATCTGGAAAACAGGACGGTGATTAAGGATTTAAGGATCTTTAAAGTGAAGATTTGGCCTTGAATTGATAGTGTTTGCTGATTACCTGACTCAACTTTTTGTTTGTTGGTTGTTGTATTTATTATTTGCTATTCGGTAAGTGTTTTTATTATATTATTTATTGAGACCTATAGTTAAAAGTGACTTTGTCTGATCCTGTAGTCGCAGCTTCAACTCAGTCTACGTGTGCCTCGTCCTGGCCCTTATGCTCTGGTCCTGGAGTACGCCAGCGAGGTCGACACAGTACAGAATGTTAACATACTCATCAGTGGGCAGACGGATGGACAGATCCCAGCTAGAGCCAACATTTACAGCTGTGCCTACAGGCAAGTCCCACAGATGTGACTTTTTCTTTCCAAACATGTGATAAATTCTGTTCTCTTGTGTCTTTAAAGTTTGTAAAAAAATAAAGCAGCATACCAAAGCTATGAATTTATGATGTTTTTTTTTTTATCATTTTTTGTGTCAACTTTGCAGCTTTTTGTGCCGGAGTGTAGCTGTGGACAGCAGCAACCAGGTGTCAGTGCTGCAGCTCACTCACAAGACAGAGATTCTCCTACAAACTTCCACTACGTCGTTCCTTTTGGTGAGGAAAATGTCAAAAAGAAGAACAGCTCAATTCTTCAAAGCAGCAAGAAATTAAAAGACATTTTTCTTTCTCTTTGTAGTATAAAGTGTACGCAGTCCCTGCTGAAGAATTCTCCATGGAGTATGTGGACCCTAAGGTGCTGTGTGTTTCCACTCATGGCCGTTTCACTGAAGACAGGTAAGTCACCTTAAATAAACTCCTCTGAATGCCTTTACTTAAAACAGTCACGCCTATGAACTCAAGCTACAATTTGAGCGATGAAGCTACAAGTTCATTGTGGTTGTTGTGTTGTTGAGTTACAGAGCAAACATCTGTTCTCCAGGTGTGATTGCTCGCATTCCTCCAGCAGCGAAAGGTCATTTACCTGAGGCTGAAGTCAGGGTCAAACCTTTCTCTGAGTCTCTGTTTCACTAAACTGATACTCTCTCTGAACCTACAGACCAGGTTGGGTGGGGCAGTTGCACATGAGTTCACAGCTGTTGGTTTGAAGTCCTCTCATTTAGGTTTATTCAGGCTACAGTAGCTAAAAATGTAGACAAAGGCCTCAGGACAAGGCAGGGAGTATATGTCATTATCTTTCATAGCTCAATTTTCAAATATTTCATCATGATGAATACCAAAGACTGTAATAATGGTGATGACTGAAAGAACAAAACTGCTTTCCAGAGGGAAACTTTTGACATGTTCGCACATTTATTGAGATTCTAACCTGGAAAAGAAGAACACATCAAACAAGGCTTTAGTTCAGGATGATTTGAGGAAGTTTGGCACAAGCCTTGGACAGATTTGAGAGGGAGAGTTATAAATCAGGGTGTCCAGGGGGTCTTAAAAAGTATTAAAAGTTGATAAATCAGTTTTGGGAAATTAAGGGCCTTAAAAAGTATTAAAAAGTCTTAATTGTAGTTTTATCATGTATTAAATTTTGTAGGTATTCAAGCTTTGACTCCAAAAATATCCATGAATATTTATTTCCTTCTTGCGACTGTCCCCTGATTGGGATGTTAAACATTTGGCCAATAAAGTTTTAAAATAGAGTAGAATAGAATAGGATAGAATTACTTTATTGATCCCAAACTGGAAAATTGTTGCATTAACAGCAGAAAACACAAAAATAAAAAAATGAAAAAATGAAATATATTCATAAAGACTCTAGTTACAATAAGATACAACAATAAAGATTTTGAGAGGTATATACACCAGCTATAGATTAAATTCTTTCAAGCTTTATTCCTTCTCAGCCTACATAATTTCTGTAAAAATGCAAACTACAACCATTAAAGATGGGTTGCCAACAACAACTCAAATTCATGATAAAGTCTTTAAACTTTTTGAAAGGTTTTTAAAAAGTCTTAAAAAAGTATTGAAATCAACCTCAGGATTTTAGCATATACTCTGTGAAAGATGTGGACGTTCTTATAAGAATAAGCTCTCCTTAGAATTATGTAAATATAAAGCTTATACTGTCAGTATTTATTCATACTACAGGGATAGAGTGTGTTTAACAGAGAGCTCAAGGTTTCAAAGAAAGAAAGATGATTGGAGATCATTTTCCACCAACTTAACAAGTCTTAATTTTTTGCTGTAAAAGCCCTTGGTGAGTTTATCAGGCTGTATTTCCTAATACCATGTTGCTGTTTTATGTTTCCAGTCGTAACTGCATCCAAAGCCAGTTTGTGAAGCCGACCTCAGCCTTCCTTTTGTACGCTGCTCGTGACGGACAGCTTTCTGCAGCACCTCTTGTTTCTCCACAACAAGGAGAAAATGAGGACTGGAGACGGAGACGACAGACGGGGTCCCACCCTAACCGGGAGCCTCAGAGTGATGGGGTGCTGCTTAAATTCCCACAGGTACCAACCTTGCTCCTTCACATACCTACTGAATACTTTTCTGGGCCGTGCTGCTGAATCTATCCAATGAAACTACTGTTTTCATTTTCTCTCAATTCCTCTCTTTTTTTTCTCAGACTGAGATCACTTTCACACCAAAGGTGCCCCTCCCTGACAGGTATGTGGTTGTGGTCCATTACCACCAGCCTGAACACACCTCCTTCCCTGTGGAGGTGAAGGTGGACGCAGGGCGAGAGTGGAAGGGTGAGTGTGTGGAGGAAATGTTAGACTGTCTCATGTCATAAATTCTAAGGGTTTATTGGCTCCTCCTGGATGTATGAGTGGTTACTCGTGCAGTGTTAGGAAATCCTCCCCAGTAAGTGGGTGATTCCTCCTTAAGAGCAGATTAGGGAGCTGGGCTCATGACAAGACGATCAAAGACCCAGAACAGAATCCCCTACATGGTGTTGAAGTAGGGATGAGTCATTTGGGAGCGTGCAGTGTCACTCACCGACTCCACTCTTTTCCCCAGGTTCAGTAAATGCATCGTTCTGCCCCGCCATCTCCGGCTGCAGGGCGGTTGTGATCGCTGATGGACGCATTGCCTTTGACTTGGAGGAGAACTCTTGGCGGCAGCCCACCATCTCTGTGAGCGTGCCTCAGCGGAAAACCCTCATTCTGGTCAGTGGTTAATCCGATTAGTCAAGCCATGTCCCAATTATGTTTACCCACGAAAACAAATGAAAACAAAAAGAGAGGGATTAGAAAACAAAGTTTGCAGGTAGGGAAAGGTACCTTTCACATTTGAAGTGATTGCCAGGTACTGATGCTCATTACCTGGCAATCAGTGTCAGTACGGTACCAGTTTTTTGTACTTTTGCATATGTTAATTAATGTTAGTTAATTTGTTTAAAAATAAAATCTCAAAGTTTTTCAATTTAGCACATTTATTCTTCAATATATAACCTTGCAATGCGGTGGTTATGTCCAGCATGGAAAATTGCCAACTCTTCCACTCCCTCACAGTTACAAGCATGCTTTTAGGTACCTAAACATGGTACCTTTTGATTTGACATGGATTGGTAATCAGTACTATAGATGTAATTTGGTTGGTATACCTATAAAAGTACCTAATTCTGTCCCCAGCCCTATTTGCAGGTCTGCATTGAGCACTGGACTTGTTCAGGTTGGGCACTTGGCATACTCAGGTCTCTCTCCTCACTGCTGTGCCATATCTCCAACAACAACAATGAAGGGACTGTGCTTTACCTGGCCGTCCCACACAGCTTAATAAAAGCTGCACTTCCAAACTTTCCAACACAGGGACACGACAAACTCTGCTTTTTTCTTTTTGTTCGCTTGGTTTACTTTTCCTTCCCCAGATAAAATCAAGCTGTGAAACACGGCTTAAACACTTCAGATCCTCTCTTAATCTGTTTATCTCTCTCTGCAACATACTGTAAAACGGTTTAAGGGAAAAACAAACCGAAACAGAAGTTTCCAAAGAGACTGTGTGTTCTTATCATGTGTTATGGTTTGTGTCTTTATTTTAGGATTATATCTTGTTGGTTCCTGATAGCAGTTACTCCCCTGATCTCTTGAAAGAGAAGCCGCTGGATAAATCTGCAGATTTCATACTGCGGTGCAGAGGGGATGGATTCTATATCGAGTAGGTACCAAACTTGTAAATAAAAATAAGCTTATCCTGATACTTTCTGTTTCTGTTTCTCCACCCCTGAGGCATTTCACTGTCATAAAAGTTACTGTGGAACTTTTTGGAAACAGTGCCCTCTAGCTGCTGTAACAGAGTATGAAACCACATCAGTCTTTATATACCTGTTGTTTTCTGTCCTCTTAGCTCGAGAGCGTCATCAGAGTTCTGCAAAGCCTCTGCTCGCTCTCTTGTCGCAGCCTATAATAACGGGGCATTGCCCTGTGACTGTGACCAGTCTGGCTCCACTGGAACCAGTTGTGATCCAGCTGGAGGACAGTGTCCCTGCAGGCAGCATGTCATTGGTCGACAGTGCACAAAGTGTGCTACAGGATACTACGGCTTCCCTTACTGCAGACGTGAGTAAATACTTGTGTATTTTTTTGAAGTCTTTATGAAATTTCTTTATGAAAATGACATCCGTCTTTCCTGCAGCCTGTGAGTGTGGTCGTAGGCTGTGTGACGAGGTGACCGGCCGCTGTATCTGCCCCCCTCAGACGGTCAAACCAGCCTGTGATGTGTGTGAGACTCAGACTTTCAGCTATCATCCTCTGCTGGGCTGTGAGGGATGTGGATGTTCTCCGAACGGCATCACAGCCAGCGAGGGACCTGACTGCGACCGTATCACTGGACAGTGCAAGTACGAGAAAACATCCTAGCTTAAAAGAGAGAGATTTATCAGTGGCAAGTAGAGGATCAACCTGAAAATATTTTGTACTTCTCAACCGTAAAACAAATAAGTACGGGTTGAAAAATAGCAAGAAATTAAGATAAGTTATACAATATTAAACAGTAGATTTGATGTATACAATATAATACTAGCCTAAGTGGCAACTTTTTAGAAAAGTATGATTTTTAACTCAATGTGCATTTCACTTTATCCTGATGGCTGGACCAAACCTCCAAAGATGAATTTTTAAAATCTTTTTAGTTGTGAAATTATCAGTGAAAATATATGTTTTGTCATAAATCAGCAGGAGCAGGAAACAAGAGGTGAAGGACTTAATTGCAGATTTAACAAAAAAGAATTTATTTTCAAAACTTAAAAGTCAAAAAATTCAAAAGAAATCCATAAATACAAAAGTCTTACAAAATCAAAATGTACAAAAACTCATGGAGAATCCAGGAGACACAAGACAGCAATTGTGTCTGTGGCTGCTGTGTCCCAAATGGCGTACTTTTACTAGTACACTTACATAAAATGCACCGAGTACACTCTGCACTTACTAGAACAGGGCACAAAATCTTACAGGGTAGTGTCGTCCCAAATCCAACATTGTGGCTTTGCACTTACCAGAAACTACGATCCCATATCACAACAGATCACAGCTGTTCTTCTGCTTTTCATTGATAGCCTCCATCAACCACGGTTTGATCCCTTCCTGCCAAGGGCCAACATCCGGTTTAGAAAATGAAGCATCTGCAGAAGTGCTAAAAGTTGATGTTAATTGAAAATCTGCTTGAAGGTGGCTGCAGAAAGACTTGAAACCACGTACACACCAATCCACCCCCCCACCCCCCCACCCAAGAAAACTGACTTTTTGGGCATTAAAAAGCATATTTACAGCCTGGTTCAAAAATCAGCTTGGGTCTGAAGTGCAGGTTTCACTATCAGCACACACTGTACAGTAGGCATTTAGGCATTCTGCAAACTGCAGTAGGCATTCTGCAGTTTGCAAGTTTTTAGAATTATTTGATTGTCCAATCAGAGACACAGCCCAGCTCTCATGACCGACAGGCGCCCTGTAGCTGGTCAAAAGGAAGCTCAAAGCCAGGGTCATATCCAATGTGGCTTGTATTCCCTTTATTTCACAGTATCAGGAACAGACAGGTGATGTTGCAGAGACTATCCCCATGTTTTATACAGTGCATGGTTCCTGCCCCCTATCTCTACATAGCCAACACTGCGATCATTCATCACCCAACTTTCTGACCATTTTGAGTGTGCCAGCTGAGAAATCAAAGTGGGGGAGGCGGGGTAATCAATGCAGGTATGCAATGAGAGGGAAACACAAGGAGAACTAAACCAAACACGGGGAGCAAGAAAGTGACCAGGAAACACAAAGGGAAACACAAGACAAGAATCACAAAAAATAATGATAAAGAAACTCCAGAAGATTGGAACATAGAGAAACTTAAACCCAGAAATCAACAAAAAGCAAACCAACAACCAAATCATCTAATTCATTTCGATGCTACAACAAATGACTCTGGTATAACAATAAATAATGTTGGCTGATAAAAAAACCCTCAACTTTAGTCATGATGTCAAATAAAAGCTGTTGTGAAGTGAATCTCTGTCAAAAATTTCACATTTTGAATGACAGCTTTGATTCAAGTGAAGTATACAGAATACCTTAAGTAACATCAAAGTTATGTTTTGATGTTTCTGGGGAAAAATATAGGAGAACCCCTGAGACACTTCAAGGTTGTGCCGTCTCCCAGAATGCCCTGTGCTGTCCTTTAATCTGAGCACATAGCAGAAAGCGTGACCTACATAACCAGGGTTTGGGATCGGTGCTGCATTATGTCAAATAAAATAATACTCTGGTGCAGGACAGCAGTTCTTTTAGTATAAGGGAGTAAAATTTGTAGAAATTTCTCACTAATTCTTATAAGAAATCTCCATAAATAAATTTGGCACTCTTTGCACAAATCTTCATTTCACTGTAGGTGCCAACTTGATTGGAGCAATATAGATTTGATGGATTTCATTGTCTCTTCTGCTGTTTTCCCACTATGAGCTACATTTAACAATGTGTCTGCGTGTTTAATCTAGCTGCAAGCCGAGGATCGGGGGCCGCCAGTGTGACCGTTGTGCAGCTGGCTATTATCGCTTCCCTGACTGTCTACCCTGCAACTGCAAAAAAGGTGGTGTCACTGCTGACATATGTCATCCAGACACAGGAAGGTGTCTCTGTAAGGTGTGTATCTTTCCTAAAAAAAAAAAAACTCCCCCCTTGCTCACTTCTCACTTCCTGTTTATTCATCTTGCCGTGCTCTGACTTTCTTTGTGCTATTGCCGCCATGATTGTAGAAAAATGTTGCTGGCGTCAAGTGTGATACCTGTCGGGAAGGTACCTTCTTCTTTGACCCCTCCAACCCTCAGGGCTGTACAAGCTGCTTCTGCTTTGGTGCGACTGACCGGTGTCAGAGCTCCAGCAAACGCAGGGGGAAGGTGTGTTGGCTTTTCCTGCCTCTGCATGCCTATAAAAGCCTTTGGAAATTTTATGCCTGCAGGGCTTTCTGGCTGATAGCAGTTATGTGGTGAGCTAAGTATTTGTCTAATGAGAGCTGTGTTAAGATGTTGCTAAGGAAAATACAAATAATTCTTTCTGTTTTTAAGCAAACATGTTTGTGAACGTTTGCCTTTTTCTCAGTCAGAAGCTCAAAGAGTGAGTTATCATTTGTGAACTGAGTGATGAAGAACAGATCAAGGGGATATTACAATTTAACCCTTTGTTAGTTTGTTGAGATGCAGGGCTGGCGTTTGGAACGACCGGACCAGGAGGAGGTTCCCTCTGTGCTGAACACAGCCAGTAACACTGTGGTGGCAGACGTACAGGAGCTCCCTCCTCAAGTTCAGACTTTACACTGGGTGGCACCAGCGTCCTACCTGGGAGATAGGGTCAGTCTGTGACGAGAGAGAAGACTATGACAACAGGGATGTAGATATATGTTATGTCAATGATATTTAAATATAAAAATTAGATGGACAAGGTACTTTGATAGTTAAAGGTTTAAAGTTCAATTGAAAAATTAAACTCAAAAACATCAACAGAATGCATATTTTAGAATTTTAAATTCACAGCCTTTATGTCCTCATTTGTATTCACTTATATAACTGGGTAGATCCCAGAGTGTTCACCTTTAAATGTAGAATTTCTACAATTCTAAGAGACAATATATATCAGATTTTAAACTCAAGCTAAATCTATCACCTGTTATACTTCCAGTGTTGTCCTTTGTATTTGAAGGACAGTCAAAAATATTTTGTTTTGTTTTGTTTTGTGTCTACATTCAGCGAGTTTATCTGACTATGACTTGTTTTTGTTATATTTTCTGAACTATTTGCAGTTACTGGCTAAATAGTCTGCTGTAAACTTGGAATGACCCTAAAATCTTGGAAGCTAACATCATGATCACTTTGGCTTATTAAGGACAAAGCTCATCTTTGTATTGTGATCATGGTTTTAATGGTTTTGGATTTGTCATTATAGTTAAGTTTTATTTAGTTTTGACATTGTTTTTCTCATTATAGTCTTGCTTTGATTAGTTTTAGAGCGGGCATTCTAGTTTTTATTTAGTTCTGATTTTTGCAACAAGGCTTAGTTTTAGTTTAGTTTTAGCTTAGTTTTAGTTTGGTTTAAGTTTAGTTTTCGTTTAGTTTTAATTAAGTCTTAGTTTAGTTTTAGTTTTTTCATACCTTATTTTCCGGGTGCAGGATTCAAAAAGGTCAGAGTAAATATTTTGTCATACTGATTATTTTCAAGTCCAACATAGTGCTCACTGCTCAGTCAATGCTGATACTGAACTGTTGGCTGCTGCATTAAACACATAAAAATAATATAAACATAATATAAAAAATATAAACATATTTTACATAAAAATAATATAAACATAAATTATATAAAACAATACAATATGAGCTTTAATAATTAGAAGTTTGGACTCTGTAACAATAAAGGTAGACTTAAAAACAATTAAAGTCAGACTCACATGAAATTAAACTATCACAGATGCTCTAATTCATTGCTCCACAACGTTTTGTTGCAGCACAGCGCACAGCCAGTCAGTGCAGTTAACAAGCACGTCCCAGTACGTCACTATGATGGTGCCGTACTGCGCTGACAACTGCCTAAAATTTGTAAAATTGGTTAGGAAAATGTGTCAGATTAATTTAAATCCTAAAGGCTATTAATATTGTCAAAAACTATAACTAAGGACATCCTGTCTATAATTTTGGTTAGTTTCAGTTAGTTTTGTGAACACAAGATACAGTTTAAGTTTACTTATTGTTTTTGTTTTCTTTTTTAGTTTTCATTAGTTTGAGTTAACTGCAATATGTTTTAAATAGTTTCGTTTCAGTTAACTATTATAACCTTGATTCTGATTGATCTAATGTTACTTTTAAATAATGTGAGTTTTTCCCCTTTGGTTCAGGTTTCATCTTATGGAGGTATCCTGACTTACCTGTCCAAGTCTTTTGGGATTCCCAGTGAGGGAATGACTCTCCTGGACAGGAGACCGGATGTGGTGCTGAATGTGTGTTCCCTTATTTTATGTATTTGTCATTTTAACCTTAAACCCCTCAGACATATTTGTTTGTTGTTAAAATCCCTGCTTATTTATTTATCTATTTTAGGGTGAGAATATGACTCTGATCCACATCGCTCAACAACTCCCCCTACCTGACCGGCTGTATCAGGGCAGAGTCCAGCTCTTGGAGGTAAAGTGGAAACCCCTGTTTCACCTTCAGACTAATGCACCACAGGGCTTTGATTACCATGAACCACTCGGTATGAACATATTTGATGGTGATGAATCTATGTACTTCTGGTTGAGCCGTTTTAAGAGCTTTACAGTTTTGCTATTTCAGGAACAATACTGGAAAGAAGGTCAGGGGGTTACCAACGTCTTAAGGGTTCATCCTTAGAGGACCAGAATGTTTCATATCAAGCCAATCAACACAGTTTAGCCAACCATAGCTACAGTATTTTGCCAACCACATATTTATTAATGACATACGGAGTGCAGTAAAATATTTCATCCGAAAATAACAGCTCTGTCATTTGCAGGGAAACTGGCGCCATGCCATCACCAACCGACCCGTCTCCAGAGAGGAGCTGATGATGGTCTTAGCCCGTCTTGTGGGCCTGAGGATCCGAGCCTTGTACTTTACTCAGACCCAGAGACTCAGCTTGGGAGAGGTGGGCCTGGAGGGGGCGACGGACACTGGGACAGGTGGTCCTGGAAACACTGTTGAAGATTGCTCCTGTCCCTCTGAGTACAACGGAGACTCATGTGAGGTAAGAAGTCTATCAAATGTTATTTTTCAGGTTTCAGTTCTTAAAGTGGATAATCATTCATTTAAAATGTTTGTGTATTCTTCACTTCAAACTTTGTTAGTCCCGATTTGCATACAGATAGAGAAAAAACGTTTTGTTTTAAGCAACAAACAGCATTGATAAAAGATGAGCATGTTTTGAGATCTCCTCTTGGGTGTGGACAAAAACTTGAAAAGAATCTAAGTCATAACAAAATTCATTACCCTAAAACCCACACAGGTGTTGAGACAGCCTAAAAACAAAGGTTATATGAGGATAATTTGATTGACCTGAGAGACAGATGAGGTAAGAATCTGGTTGGAGGAAGGTGTTAATTGAAAAACACTTCATGTGATGTTCAAGGAAAGACCTCATATCTTTGGTTGTCCTAACACGCCCAAACCAAAGCCCACACCCTTTTTTTTTCCTAAAGGAAAAATTCATCATCTGAGGATCCTTGGGTGGAATGGTCTGGAAAATACCAGCTGGAGAGCTACGCAGCTAAATTGTGTAGCCCCAGGGCTGGGATATGATGCACAATCACGCAGACATAATATTAGTGATTCTACAGCTATAATCACAGGCATGGCTACAGAAACGTAATCTAAACAAGCCTGATGTCGTTGCTAAGGAAAGGCTTTGCTTGGATTCTTTTTATCCTGGGAATGGTGCTGACTTGACTTAGTGTGTTTTTGCTTCTCAAATCTGATTTGTACACACATGATTGCAGCCGTTTTGACCACGAAAGCTGATTAAAAATGTGAATAGAGAAACCGCTAATTTAGAGGTGGTTTTTAATGAGACAGGGAGCGTTTATTAGTGGAGAGAAAACGGATGAAATGTTTTCTTTTTGTCTGAGTCCTGTCGCCATAGGTGTGATTATGTACCTGTTTGTGTGTCCGTGCATGTGCGCGTGTGTGTGTGTGTTTAAGAGAGAGCCATAGTCTGGTAGGGAGTGTTTAGAGGAAGTTCACTTTATGTGCCTAGAGGTGGTATGACAAGGTGCCGCGCCTTAACACATGGGGTGTGGCAGTTGGCAACACATTGTTGCTCATAAACCTGAGGGTGTTCACTTTAGTGAGTTCACCTCCAGTGTGTGTGTGTGTGTGTGTGTGTGCGTGTGCACCTGACACACCCAGCTCTGTCTGTTGAGTGTTTCAGGAGCATGATTCAGGTATGAGTTTGTTGTCTGAGGATGTCTGACTTCCCTCTCAGTCACATAAGCTTACACAAAAACAGTAACAGACAACACACACTTTTTTCACATAGTGACACAGATTGATTAAGTTTAAACACACTTTTTCATTTTTTACCTGCTTTTCAAGGTGTGTCTTCGCCACCACACCCCACAGCTTGTAAAGAACACACACAGCATATTTATTCCTGTGTGTACCTGCTTCTGGGTGCACCCACATCTGACTGTCTAAATGTGTCCAAGCGCTTTCTCGTATGTGATGCAGTGTGTGTGTGTGTACACGTGCGTGTGTGTGGGCATGTAAACACTTGCGTGTGTGTACTTGTGCCCCTGCGTATGCTCATGCTGATCTGGTAGACTGACTCAGGTGGGATGTGGGGCGTGTCCTCTCTGACTGTGAGCGTGTGTGTTTAAGAGGCTGAGGCAGGGGGAGAGCAGAGCATTGTTTCACACAGACTTAACGACAGGAATGTTTGATACGCGCATGGATAAACGGCGGAATAGAGGGGTTTTATTCCAAACCCTGCTTTGTTGGACTTTGATTGGACTTAGCTGCGCAGGCCACAGGGCCTACCATAGAGGGGAGCGACCCCGCTTCACCCGACATCACGACAGATGGGCTCAGAGGATACTGTATCCTTCACTTCATGATCAGGGAACTCAGAGGCTAGAGTATCCATCAGTGAACGACCAGGGTACCCAGGATGTACGATACCCCTCGGCAAACGGCAGTGGACAGAGGATTCAGTATCCCTCTTTGAGGGACAGTGCAGCCGGTTCTCAGATTCAGGTAAAAAAAAGTCTGTGCGTTTTCACGCAGCTCTCACTCTTACTGATGTGTGTTCTGAGCTGCTATCTCAGAAAGCAAAGGGCACACTTTAGCTTTTTGGCACTACTTTTTCAAGAAAACAAAACCCAGATCAAGCTCATTGCTGTGTGATAACTGTAATATTACAAAACAAACACAAGAAGGTGAGAAATGTAGGCTTTTCTTTTTGAATGGCAGTAAAATCTTTGGAGATACTTTAATGGTTAAGCAAAGTAAAAACAGATTCTGCTGAACTGTCTATTGAACTTGTGTAACAAACTTGTAAATGATTAACAATGGGATATTATGTAGCCTAAGAGGATAACAACTGGAAGCAGTCAGAGATTTATGAGGCATTTAGTTACCATTACTTGGTGTAATTTCTTTGCTTTGAGGATAAATGATGGATAAAGCCATAACATACCATACCATACCATACCATACCATACCATACCATACCATACCATACCATACCATACCATACCATACCATACCATACCATACCATATTTCTTATCACAAAACTATACGACTCAATTCTTATTTCAGACTCCTGTCCTTTTTTATGTGTATATGTTTAAATTTTCAGAAACTTATGAATTATTGCATGATCATTTATTCAGTAAATGTCTTAATCTAAGTTTCATTGTTATTGTCATATATATGCAGTTGTTATCCCACAGTAATGTACCCCAATAAATGAGTTTGACCAGTATCAGTTACTTTAGGTGGTTTGATCTCACCTTTTTATTTCTGTGTCTCTCTTTTTCAGAAATGTGCTCCAGGTTATTACAGAGACAACAGTGGGCCTTACCTTGGCAACTGTGTGCCCTGCAAGTGTAACGGTCTGGCTGATGAGTGTGAAGACAAAACAGGGAGGTGTCTGGTAAGAAACACACTCATCCCTCAACACATATCAATCACTTTTAACTGCAGGGATTCAGCCAAAGTCTAGACCTCTTATCTTCAGGGAATATCTCACAGCTTTAATATTTATTCGATATGGGTTCCTGGTTTTTCCATTGAGGGACTTTTTCTGTCATTGTTTTTCTTCAAAGGAGGATGGGACTTTACACTTTTCAAAATCTCAGCCGTATCTTTTGTTTTTTTTTTTGTTATGCAAGACACTCAAGACCGGGCCTGTAAGAGCAGAGCCCGCAGACACACACCCCAGCAGCTCAAAGCCAAACGGACACAATCAGCTGTGAACTTTGTCTTTTCACAGAGCATAAACACTCTTTCATTGATTGATTGAGGTCTCATCTCCTCTCTCACGTGTTTACAAACCTGCTTTAGGTTGCAGCTTGTTTGTTAAAAGCTGTTCATGTGTTTTGATTTATACTTTTCTGATTTCAGAACTGTCAGTACAACACAGCCGGTGACCGATGTGACCGTTGCAAAGACGGTTATTATGGAAACGCAGCTCAGAAGACGTGCAAAATTTGCCCCTGCCCATTCAGTGTGCCTACGAACAAGTAAGAAAAAACAATCAAATCTCTGTGTAGTATTCTGATTAAGTTAACGAAATAACTTATGATGTGTCTTTCAATTTGTAGTTTTGCAGTGGGATGCAGAGAGATGCTTGGAGACATTCAGTGTGTATGCTCAGTGGGCTACACTGGAGCTAGATGTGAGAGGTAAGTGTGATTATAGAGAGAAATGATCCTGAGACACTCTGTGGGAACGATTAATTTTGGAAAAATGTGAGTTAAATTCACTTATTTGTCTTTTCTCTTCTTCGTAGATGTGCGCCTGGTTATTATGGAGACCCTCTGATGATTGCAGGAAGTTGTAAACCTTGTAACTGCAATGGCAATGGTAACAACTGTGACCACAGGACTGGAGGTTAGTTTGTGGACTCTTAATGTGAAAGGCTTGTAAAACAGAAGCTGTAAAGATATAGTCATTACACATTGTCCTCGCCTTGATAATTTTATAATTTTATGTTCCTTCAGTTTGCAAGAACACGCTGGAGCCAGGAGACACAAATACAGATGAGCACTGTCAAGGTGAGTTATAAAGAGTTGACTGTTTTTCACCACAAAATGCAAATGACAATGAATCAGGTGTGATCCTTTGCTGACTCCATTCTTCGTCTACATTACAGAGTGTGATAACTGCGCCCAGACTTTGATTCACGATTTGGAGAAGCTGGATGATGAGCTGGTGAGGATCAAGGTGCAGATGGACAACGCCTCTGCAAGTTCGTCCTCTCAGGACAGGCTGAAGAAGCTGGAAAAGGCCGTTGCAGACACCAAGGTAATCACCTGTTGATTCCTTACCTGTACAGCCTCACACTAAAAGAGAGGATGTGTTTAAGTAAGCAGCTTTTTAACATCTCTGTTTCTGCTCTTTCTGTAGATACTCGTCAACAAATACAGCTCCACCATCAACTCTGAAAAGAACAAAGTCACCCAGCTGGAAGACGACACCAGTACTCTCTCAGATGACATCAGCTCCCTCAAAGACAAGGTAGAGGGAAACAATTTACATCTGCTTCCAACAATGAAATGTCAAAAATGATTGTAAATATGTGTATTTATGTCATTCAGGCGGATAAAAAGGCTGTCGATGCTGACAAGGCAGTGGCAGAGGTTGAGAAAACCCACAAGAAAGCCAAAGAACTAGACTCAGAAATCCAAAGCATGCTGAAGAAAATCAAAGGTGAAGGGAAATTCTGATTTAGCAGCAGTAATGATATGGTGACATTTTTTCACCATCATCCAAGCTCCCAGAGTTTTCTGTTGTGGACTGTATTGTTGACAGTCTCAGCCTATGAACTTCTTTAACTGAGGTTTTCTTTTTCTGTTATCAAAGCTCTTATGGACCAACTTAAGGAAAACAACAGCGGTGATTCAGTGCCTAATGATAACCTGGCTAAAATGCTGGAGGATGCCCAGCGTATGGTTGATGAAATGGAGAAAAGGAACTTCACTCCACAGAAGACAGCTGCAGACAAAGAAAAAGAGGAGGCTAAGAAACGTATGATTCTTTGATATCTCTGCTGAGTCCCCACACAAACAAAAACAGTTATTTTAAGATGTTTTCATAAACCTGTTCTTTTCTGATTTGTTTTGTTCTGTCTCTAGTGCTCGACTACATCAAAGATAATGTGAGTAAGCAGTGCGACCAGAATGAGGCTGCAGCAGAGAAGATTCGGGACCTTCTGAAAGGTTATGAGGACAAGCTGAAGGATCTGGATGAGGCTCTAAAGGAGGCTTCGGACTTGGTGAATAAAGCCAACACACAGAACGGACTGAGTGCTCAGGCACTTAAAGATCTGCAGGTAAATCCACAGTTTGAAGTTTTAACCAGCTGTAAAAACAAAACAAAAAAAATTGTAAGAAAATACTCAAAGCTGTACTGCATTGATTTATGTGCTCTTTCTCTAAAGAAACGCATCGAGGACTTAAAAAAGGAGAAGAAGACTGTGGAGGACCAAATGAACTTGGCAGAAGATGAGCTGCAGAAAACAGAAGATTTGGTGAAAACGCTGTCGGACAGCAAAACAGTAAGCTCTTTAATCTGTTTACTACACGTTTATCGCACATGTCCTCTGCATTTATAAGGATACATTCAAATTCTTGTAGTTGTTTCAGTCAGTGCCCTCATCTCTGATCTTACAACAGAAGGCATCAGGTCCTAACATGTCATCCACTTAGATAATGATCAGAGTTTTTGCATTTGTGCTCTAACGTGATATAAAAGGCATTTCCTACTGTTGAATAACTTGCACCCTTCCCCCTGTTCTTCTGCTGTGCAGGAGTACGAACAGCTAGCAGCACAGCTGGATGGCGCCAAAACAGACCTGACCAAGAAGGTGAATGAAATAGCCAAAGCAGCAAATCAGGAGCCCCTTGTTGAGAGGGCTGAAGACTACGCTAAAACACTGGCCAAACAAGCAAAGGACCTTGAGGAGTAAGTTTTTTGCACACACAAAAAAGACACAAGACCTCAACTGAATTCTGTGATGGAGAAGATGTGCTCAGGTTTTAAGATTTGTAACACTTGAAGCTTGAGGTTTGTGTGCATCTTGGGTTTATTTTATTTATTGTTGTAAATTTTTAGTGCTGTGAAGGATGCAAGTGGGCGACCTGAGGTGCGTAATGCCAAAGACGCTATTGATGCCTACAAGAACATTGCAGATGCCATCAATGCTGCTGAGGCTGCAGCTAATGAGGCCAAAGATGCAGCAGACGACGCTTTGAACGTAAGCCACTAAACTGATATATTATAGTTTCTGTAAAAGCCTTAGGGAATGCTTTACATGACTACAAATGCAGATGAATATCTATCTAAATATCTTTTCAAAAATTGCTTCAATTAAATTTTTTTTTCTTCCTTAAGAATGTCAAAAACAAGAAACTGACAGAGAGAGCCAAAAACTTGAAACGCGTGGGCGACGGGCTGTTGGAAAATGCAAAAGAGGCAGATACTGACCTCAAAGGTGCGTTTCTTCATCTGATCTATCAATTTTTCATGATAACCCAGGAAGTCAGTCACTCATTCTTGTGCTGTTTTTTTTTTTATTTTAGATGTTGCAGGTGATCTCACTGACCTGAAGAACCGCCTTGACGAAGCTGACAAGAAGAAGAAAGCTCTTCAGAACGACCTGCAAGCTGTTGAGAACCAACTAGACAACGTCAAGAGAGGTAGAGCTCATAAAGATATGACAGGATTAGCATGACTGTTTCATTGATTGTACCTAAATTTATTCACACAGTTCACTTTTCTCATGATTTCTTCTTCATTATGTCTTTCCTGAAATTTTAGATGACATATCTGGTATAATTGATGATGCTAAGAGGACAACAGCAGACGCCAACAAGACAAACAGTGACACTCTGAACAGACTGAACGACATCAAGGATGAAATTAACAAGATCAACCTCCCCACTGGTGGGTCCAACCTGGGTGGTGTGTTGGATGATGTGGACAAGACAGGTAATGTCATTTTTATTTCATAACTGAAAAATGTGTTTTGCTCTTTAAAAGTTCAGATTAAAAGTTGAAAATGTTACACACTTTTTACGTTGTGTAATGTAACATAACATTATGATGTGCCTACAGTGAAGGACCTTTTGAAAACCATCCCAACCTTGAATGATAAGATCACCGAGGTAGAGAACCTGACCTCACAGTTTTCACCAATCAGCAGTATAACTGACAACATCAACAAGATCAAAGAACTCATTGAACAAGCCAGAGACGCTGCAAACAGGGTGAGGTCTCACTCTGATAAAAAAGTTATAGCCCATATAAAAACCAAAAACATTTTCTTTGACTGTAGCTTATATTTTCTTTTTTGATGTTTCTTTTCCAGGTCGCGGTCCCGATGAAGTTTACGGGTGAAGGCCATGTAGAGCTGCGTCCACCAAAGGACCTGGAGGACCTTAAGGCTTACACCTCCATGACTCTGTCCCTGCAGAGACCTGAAGGCAGAGGAGATGGGCGGAGGCGCCGACAGGCCAGTAAAGCAGACATGTTTGTGATGTACCTCGGAAATAAAGATGTAAGTTACTCACAATGATCACAATGTTTCATTATGAGGGTTAAAGTATTTAAACTGTGCTCAAGGTGCTAATCAGCAATGTCTTTTAGTCTTCTAAGAACTACATTGGGATGGCTCTGAGAAACAACGTACTGTACACTGTGTACAAGCTCAATGGTGTGTCGTATGAGATGAAGTCGAGCTACATCACCATGTCCTCTGATGAGCCAGCCAAGTTTGACAAAGTGGATCTACACAGGTAAACTGACAGTGTAGTTAAATGGTTGTGACTGTTAAGATGTGATAAAAAGCTTCCTCAATTTCTTCTTTTCTTTTTTTGTTTGAACATTTTTTAAATCAATATTTTTTCCACTCATTCAGAATGTACCAAGATGCACAGGTGATCCTCACCAGAGACGGCCCCTCAACCGACCCTGACTCAAAGATCGAGGCCAGCAATCAAGGACAACAGAAAGAGAATCTTCTGGACCTCACCACTGAAGATGTTGTTTTCTATATTGGAGGTTATCCCAAGGACTTTACTGTAAGCAGCATGATGGCTGAGAAGCTGTAATAACTATATACTTCTTTCTTTCTTTCTTTCTTTCTTTCTTTCTTTCTTTCTTTCTTTCTTTCTTTCTTTCTTTCTTTCTTTCTTTCTTTCTTTCTGTCTTTCTTTCTTTCTTTCTTTCTTTCTGTCTTTCTTTCTAAGTTTATCCAAACCTCATTGATAAAATTAATTGTTAGAACCACCAGAAGCACAAACTTAAGAGATACAAAGTTGGAATTGTAACACAAGAATACATTTAATAAGATGAGTTTGATAGTGGGAAATTGTGTCTTTTTATCCTGTTAAAACAGTTTTTCTATAATGTCTGCGAAAGTATCCCTGATGAAGCACTTTGGTTTCTGGTGTTTTTGACTGAAATGGTTTTCCTAATACTTCTCTGCATCTCTTCAGCCACCAGATGCTCTTAGTTACCCCAACTACAAGGGTTGCATTGAGCTCACCTCCTTCAACGACAAAGTGGTCAGTCTCTATAACTTCAAGAACGCAGAGCAGATCAATTTGAAGACACCATGCAAGAGGTACGGCACAACCTTCTGTGATTACAGTTAAAAGTAACTATGCTGGATATTTTTTAACTGTGATGCCTTTTCTGTAGCAGCATGTTAACTTGTTTGTATTCTGCATCCAGATATGTACCTCCAGTGGATTCAGAATACTACGAAGGCACTGGGTTCAGCAAAGGGGTTGTTGAACTAGAAAGAGGTGTCCTCTATTTCAGTTTAACCCTGAATTCCCGATCAGAAAATGGTCTTCTCTTATACGTAGGAAATGAGGTAAATTACTTTTTGTTTTTTCACATTTTATCCCACATTCTGTTGGATCTTTAACAAAACTCTGTGGATTTTAGCTAACATCTGATAACTTTACTTCCTCTTTTACACAGGACAAATACTTCACAGTGACAATTGAGAGGGGCAGGTTTGTTGTAAACAGTAATTTGCTCAAAGAACCAGTAAAAGGGCCCACCAAAATTTTCCCTGTAAGTAAATATTTCAGTTTCTGGTAACTGTTTTCTTCAACATATAACATTTTGATATGAGTACTGATTGATTAACTTGCATGTTGCTTTTCTACCCCGTGTACAGACAAATGGAGAAGAATCCATCATGATCATTAAGACTCCAGTGGATGTAAAGGTCCGAAAGGGTTCGGGTATAGAGCTTGAAGCACCGATCACATTCCCTGTAAATGAAATCAAAGAATACTACCTTGGTGGGGCTCCGCGAGACATGAGAGAAAAGTATGAGGTTTCCCACCTTTACCTTGCCATGATTGTGTATTCTGATTTTTTTTCTTGAATGATTTATTTCTGTTTTATCTCTTGCAGAAATAAAATCACCATCCAGCCGTTCAAAGGATGCATGAAGAATGTGAAGCAGAACGGCAATGTTGTTTCAGCTGTGGAGCAATTGGGCGTCAGCAAAGGTTGTCCCAAGAAACCACTGGTAGGAAGTTAACGCTTTCATCTCAGAGCTCTTAAAACTACGTGCATCTTTTACCTCTTCCAGACCGTACTGATTTGTGATGTCTGTTTTTATGTCCAGGTTACCCGTAAAGCAGAGTTCAGCTTGGGGAGCACACTGTCAGCTGACCTCGCAGGCTTCAATCTGGCTGAGGATGTCAGTATCTCCCTGGGATTTAAGAGCAACCAGAACCAGGGTCTCATCCTGCAGGACAAACAGCCGGTCAGTTACTAAACTTTCTCTGAAAGCATATGTTGTTCTTTGGCTTTCTTTTGGGTTTTCTCAACCTCTGCCACTGCCACACGTTTGAACCTTGACCTTTAAGGTTGGATTTGTATGAGACTGCAGCTTAAGTTTTCAATCAATTCTTTTTTCTGTTTTCTAGGCTCATGGCATTAATCTGTCATTGCAAGACGGCCATGTGGTTTTGATTTTCAATGGCAAAATCTGGAAATCAAACAACAAATACAACGATGATAAGTGGCATTATTTGACTGTAACCAAGAAAGAAGGAAGGTACGAAATTCACACAAATATCTCAGAACATGCAATGATAGAATAAAACAAACAAAAAATGTAGTGATACATAAGCTTTTGTATAAAAAATGTCTTCTTGGTTTTCAAACAGAACCATGTTGATGATTGATGATAAAGATGAGGGTACAGAACAGACCGGCGACACTACTATCAGTGGCACCTCAAGTGGCACTGTCATCCTGGGAAAAGAGAAGTTCGAAGGTTGCGTGTCCAACCTTTACACAAGAAGGTAATGTGACCTTAGATTGAATGGCACGGTTCAGGATACAGCCTATAAACGCCTCTGAAGCTTTGAGATTCATCATACTTTTTATCTGTTGTGTTTCCAGGCCAGAAAATCTGTTCAGCCCTGAGGATTTCAGCTACTTTGAATCCACTGGAGACGTCTTACTGGATGTTTGTTCTGCTGACATTCCTATTCAGCTAATGCTGGATGGCACTTTTAGGAAGGTGAGCGACTGTTTTACATGACAAAACTAACTTTACCTATAAGAGAACATTATTTTCCAGCACTCCCAATATTTGTTAAAAAAAGCAGAAGATGACAGACTCTTAGATAAAAAATAAACATGTTCTCCTTGGGTTGTACTTTTTTCTTTAAATTGTAAAGACTGATCTCATTAGCATGTACACTTTGAACTTGGTGAGTTGCTGAATGAGTCCACTCACGACCAGTAAGTCAAAATAATCTATATGTTTTGATGCTATTTACTGAAACCACTTTATAACTCTTTTTTTTATGAAGAAAAATTATTTATTGTTTTAGTGTTTTCTCATGTTAACATTGTTTACATTCTGTTTTGCCGCCTTATATTTCCAGAGATGAAGAAAAGAGGGGCCTTCAGACCTGCTGATGCTGACAAGAATGTCTAATATTGATCTGAACAAGTGACAATGTCATATTGGTTATTACGAGCTCATCCACCTGCAGTGTACTTCAATAAAACAAGGATGCATGAACATTCACAATAATTATGAAAATTGTAAAATGTGTTGTATCATTGTCTACTTTATTTAAAATCTACTAACAACCTTCAAAATCAGCTCGTCTTGTTTCTTTCTTTCATATAACTCCATAATCCACATTTTTACACTCATGCATGTTTACACATTGACAGAAACAGCAGCTTCACTTTGACTAACCTTAGAGTTAACGTCAAATAAACAGAAAAAAGTTAATTGTTACTTAATTTTCAATGTTTTCTGGCACATTGTCTAGCATTGTTAAGTTGTGTGGATGTGATTATAGGTTTTCTGATTGACTTTTAAGGCTAAGAACAGCTCTATGAGTTATTTTAAAGTACACATTTAAACCTTGTTTGTAATTTGAGGCTACAGGCTAGTTTCTATCGTAAATTTATCAGACTTCTCTCTAAACTCCACATGAAACCTCTGATCCACCATGAAAGCATCATGGTTGAGAATGACTAAACTACAAGTTCAGTTATGTAGTCAAACAAAAAGGGCATTTAAGCTTTTTCTGTTCACCAACCACTGTGTGATTTAGAAGCATGATCTCATAGTTTTTCACTCACTGTTGATCTTGCATGATAATAACTTCTTATGAATTTGATTGAGAACGTCACACTGTATGAGATCAACAGACATCACTGAATCATTAACTGTCAAGCTCTGCATGACTTCATACATGTGCATTAACCACCACTGTGTAGACTGTCCTCACAGTGAAACAGACCAGAATTAAAACATTTGTGATGCTCATTCAAGATTCAGGGGGTTCCATTTATTATTTAATGAAATATCTTACCACTGTATTGGCATGTGATATTTCAAAGTAATCAGACCCTTATCTTAGCTTGTGTTTTTTTGTGGTATAAAGTATCTTTGTAGTCTTATTATTTTTCACCCCTGCAACACATTTTCTCCTCTCCTCTCATGTTTGCCAGACCGATTCACTCTGATCATGTGAGAAACCACTTTCCTGCATGATTTACCCAACAGTGTAACAAGCACAACTCAGAAACTTTCACTGCTCCAAACAGGCCAAGACAATAAACAACCGTTTGATGGGAGGGAGTAAAAAAACTGTATCTCATCTAACTGAGTCCTAACAAAACTGTAATTTTCATGCTGCATTACAAAATTAACACTGACTCATCATTAATTAAGACCATGATACATCATAATCACTCAGCTGCTCTCAGCTATGCAACTGTACCAATGAAATGCTTTTATTTCAATTCTTTGAGAGACATGCTGCTGTGTTTCTAGCTCCCATAAACAGCAGCATTGTTGATAACATCAGTAGATGATGGAATTTGATAAATATTATTTATTCCATATAATGAAGCATAAAACTTGACCTGTGGGCTTTGCAATTTTGAAAAGTTTAGTGGGTCTCCACATCTCAAGTTATCACTCATTGAGTTTAGAAGTGGCTTTGAGAGAGTAGGTTTTTTTTATTCTCATTTTTTCTTGATAATAATGACAAAAAATGTCTTTTATGGTCTCATTCACAACTCAAATGTTCAGTCATTCATACTCAGTCTAGATAATCATCTATTTCACCCCCTATATGTGGAACCCTGTTGCTACAACCACCTTGCATGGATGTAACCTCCCATCTTTTTTATTGCCAGATTGAAGTCCCAGTGAAGACTACAGTCATTTCAGAGAACAATGGTTTGACTGTGATCATAATGGCTTCATGTTTATGATTATACTGTAGGATGGTAAAATGCCGGTGATAAATGAGAGTGTATCTGAGTGTGCGCCACCAGCCCTGGTTAAACATGCCTATCGTCTGGGCGGCCCCGTTGGCAGCATGAGCTACAGCCTGCCCCTACAAGTCCTGCAACCCAGGTGAGAAAACTCTAACCTCCTCGTACAGTTTTACAATTTACACCAAAAATGTGCTCACTGCAGTCTGCCACTTCAAGAATCAAGGCACTAAAAATTTTGGGTTTCCCTCTCCAGACCTCACTTCTCTCTGGATATCAGGACCCGGTCCCCTGAAGGCCTCTTGTTCTTTGCTGCAACCAGAGGAGGGCGCTCTCACCTAGCTCTATACATGTCCAAAGGCAGGATTAGACTGTCTGTTGGGAAACAGAGGGAGATCTTTAATAGGGAGAAGTACAATGATGGAAAATGGCACTCGGTTAGTGCATTCATACAGACAACCATCATATTTAACATTTTAAATCTGCTTATAGACTCAAGCTGTTTTCCTATTTTTTCAATATTCTACTTCTAGATCATATTCAGCCTGGAGAGAAAGAAGTTTCGTTTGGTAGTAGATGGGATCAAAGCTCAGGATGGTCAGCTGACAAACAGTGAGTTGACTTCCATGCAGCAGTTTGTGTCTCCTGTGTACCTGGGCAGTGCACCTGAGTCCCTCCACAAAGAGCTAAAGGTACAACAGCAAGTTCACACACACCAACTGTTTTTCCCTCCTGAAACTCTTAATTCTTTAAGAGTTTGATTTTTCTTGTTGTTGATGTGTTGTTTATACTTCCAGTCCAAGGCCCTTCCAAAGCAGAGTGTTTCAGGCTGTATCCGTGGTTTCAAAATGAATGGAGCGCCAATGTTGAATCCAACCACAAACAGCGGTGCTGGTCCCTGCTTCGAGGGACAGACACAAAGAGGAGCTTATTTCTCAGGGAATGGAGCACATGTGATTATCAGTAAGTACATCTCTCTGATGGAACCATCTGGAATCCACATAATTTGTCTCCTTTTGAGCATGCTGTTGAAACTATTTTTTTTACTTAATACTTAGTTTAACCAACATATCAGAAAAGTTCAAGGTGGTTAAAAATAACTTTTTTACAATAAAATAGAACTTTATTGTCATTGTAACAAGTACAACAAAATTGAAGTCACAGCAGCAATCAAGAAAACAAAAGTAAGAAAGTGTATAGAAAGTGCAAAAAGGTCCATAAAAAATAGATGATGACAGCTTGTCCATCATTCTCCAGTTCAGCCAGCCTCCACCTCCACAGGGTCCAGGACTGAGCTTCTTCAGTCATGCACCATCTCTGTCTCCTAGATCCTGTCTGCTCACAGCAGGTGAAGCTTTTCCAATGTGGCGTTGGTGTCTGATGTTAGCTCCGTTAGCCATGTCTGTGAATAGCATGATGCTACTCTGCCCTCTATATATAGATCTTTTGTTTTCAATAATGATGGACGGAAGGACAGGTCCATGTTGTCTAGCCTAGCTCACACTTGAGAACCAGCACATCATCCAAACCTCCTTTTCCTCACCTTGCGGGAAGACATCAGGCCTTACACCAGTTAGCACTGACATGCTACAGGCTGCTAACAGCTGAGTTCACATGTAAACATTGCAGCGATGGTTATATGTAGGATCTCCAGACAAACACAGGAGAAAAAGTAGTAAAAATATCGCTGAAGCCACAAAAAGTTTGGTGTCCATGACCAACAAATGAGCCATACAAAGTGATTATCTACTCCAAAATAAAAAGATGACGAAAAAGAGACGAAAAGATTACAAGAAACGGACGAAGAAGAGAAAGCTACTGCAAAAGGCAGCCACAGCCAACAGGGCGACGCCTAGTAATGGATAAGTCCTCATTGTTTGATACACACAGCTGACACACAGGTGTTGATTACAGGAAAATAATAATAATCTTGATCTTTTCTGTGTTTCAGATGACTCCTATGTTGTGGGCTCCAGCTTTGAACTTCTGTTTAACATTCGTCCACGGAGTCTGACCGGACTTCTGCTGCATGTTGGTGATTCCAGCAGGAGTCAGCAGGGGCCTGCACTGAATCACTATCTCACTGTGTATATGCTCAGAGGGGAGGTAAAGCCTGGCATACAGCCACTGTCTTTTTCTTACCACATTATTCTTTTTTTGGCTTGTAAACTGTTTCAACACTTTTTTTTGGTACAAAAAATGAAAGGCATTGTGTTTGAATGCATTTCCACTGATAGGTAGTTGCACGAGTAAACAATGGAAAGGGGGAATTCATGGTGACAGTGAAGCCAAAAGCCTCCTTATGTGATGGAGCGTTCCATAAAATTTCAGGTAAAACACACACGAAAAAATATTTTGAAGGACATCATCTGAGATTAACTGACATGGCTGCCATTATACAACTTCCTCCTTCCTTTTACAATAACTCTCCATCCATGTGTGTTCCAGTGATCCAGCGGAAAAATGTTGTGCAGCTGCATGTGGACACAGTAGACAACTACAAGATTGGACCACCATCGTCTATGACAACTCTGACCAAAAACTCCTTGTATGTGGGTGGCATTCCTGGTGAGTGTTGATCTGTTCATCTGAAAATGAATCCACTTGTATTTAACTGTACTGACGCATCAGTAATGTTTGAACCTGTCAGTGATACTGTGGTCATCTTAAGCAAAACTTATGTGCTGAGCTTGTGTACAAGTTCAGGTTATATAAACACTCTTATAACAAGAAAAATGTTATAACATTCTAAAATTGATCCACAAGTGTTTACATATATTACATAACTTGATAAACTTAGGGTAAAATGACTTGAAATCCCTGTTATTCAGTCTGTTGCATAAAATCTGTTCATAATCTCAAAAATATATATTAAAAGGTGGAACTATGCCTGTATCTATGTGTAATGTCCATGTTACCTTTCTGCTGCAGAGATGTTGATGCACCAAACGCTCCCTGTCTCATCATCCTTCATCGGATGCATCCAGGACCTTAGGATCAACAGTGAACCTGTCTCTCTTGACCGTATGTCTGCTGTGTTTGGTTCAATCAACCTCAAAGAGTGTCCTGGCTGAAGGACTATGTCTCATTCATTGCAATTATTCAACAAAACCTGGGACCATGTCCACTGCCAACCATGTGCAATCTGTTACCATGACGGAGAATGTGTTTGTGTGTGAGAATGTACATATTATGAGGAGTGTGTGAGCACTTGTGTGTGAGACTGTGTATTTGGAAGTCATGTGTAAGATAGAAATCTGAGCAGGAGATTACTTGTTGATTGTATTTCTGCTCGGTCAAACGTGTCTGTATTTATTATTTTTTATTAATTCATGTACTACGGCACAGATTGTTGAATGCATATTCTACCAGTTTGACACTCTGATGTGTTGGCCTGTTCATATTGAATGCTACTGAATATGCTTGTGATTGGTCAGGGCTGAAGTGTGAGCTATCCAGCACTTTAAGAAAACAAATGATGCCTTTGTGATGGTGCTTTAATGGAAATCAACATAGTTTATTTTTTGTTTCAACGTTTATGCCAGAATATTTACGTTTACACCCATGGTGCTCAACTCATTACTCATGACATTTCAGGGGCTGTCGAGCGATTTCATATCAATGTTGAAGACCAGCATGTATATTTACACATTTTAACTGGTTTATTAGACATTGTCTCTTCACACAGGCTTTGAAACAGTTTTCACTACTGTTATTTTGGACTCATTTTCCATGTTGCATTCCTTTTTCTTGCATTAAAACATTTCGTTCACATTAGTTGCTCCAGAAAATTAGCACATAATAAAATGTATTGAACAGCGTCTATTAGTTTAAAAAAAATCAAACCAAACGTTATGAATTTGTTTTTCACAATTTATGTTTGGGACCAGTAATCAACATTATGAAAAAAGCTGAACATAAAATAACAAAAAAAGACATTTGGTTAGTTATTACTCCTTGCAAGTGTTTACTTTTTGCTTTGTACTTGTGTGGAAATGTATGTAATATAAAAAAATGCATGGGGATTGGACGTAATTTTACATGCATTCCTGTTTTGTGACCACTGATTTGTAATCCTTTTTGTAATCTGTTCGATTAATGATCCCTATAAATGTTTCTCAGTGCCATAAGTAGGTCTTGAAACTGTCTTTCAATTGGTGTTTATGCTAACAACTCCCAATGTATGAGTTAAGAAATGTGTTTTGGTAGAAATTCAGGTGTAACTGTTGACTATGCCCCTGTAAAGACAAGGCAAATATAATCAGAAATTTTATGTTTATAAAAGTTTATCCTTTTGAAATTGGCTCGGGGAGTTTTTGATCCATATATATAAAAAAAGATATTTAACATCATTACTCCTAAATTATTACTGACAGCATGGGACTTGATAATTGTTGGACTATGAAGTGATAGCCTAAAAATTGTGTTTATTTTTTGTGGAACTCTATTAAAGAACATTGTTGATTTAGATTTATATGATTTACATGACTTGGCACAATTGAAAATACAAATTAATCAGTTATACACTCTTGAGTAAAGAGGTTTTGACATAGCATGCAGGACTTTTTGGGAATATTTTTTTATTTTATATATTCAAATATTAAAGTGGTTAGTTTTGACTCCATGCTACAGTTTTTGTGAAGTCCCCTGTCTTTCTATTTTTAAAGTTCTCCTGCAGTGACCCCTGAATTTCACTCTCCCTCAAGACTTGCCCAAGACTCGGGCAGAAGTTACCACGCCCACTCTCGTGCTACCTTCACGGACTTCATAAATTCAAGAGTGAGAGTCATTCAAGCAGGTGCTGCACCAAATGTTGTTACCCTTAAATGTAGGTAAGAATATTAGAATTGGAGCTATATACAAGCCTGGTAACTACCGTTAATATAACAGTTAAAAAATGAGGTGTGTGGTGATACGTGACGGAGGGACTGCGCTTGAAATCAATGACACTGTGACGGTTTCCGTGAAAATGATGGCAATAAAGAACGGACAATCCAGTTGGTTAATTAAAAGGTTTAAATGGGATTTTCACATTTGTAGCGTTGATAAGCTCACACTTGTTTTTTTTTTTATTTTAAAGTTATGATACCTTGGATAAACTAATAAAGAAAGTGGTAATTCCGATGGTCCGTAAAGGAAGCACATTTCCTGTCTGCTGCCAGGCGGCAGAATACGGAACAGCACGCGCCACACACAACCGCTGGATAAACGCGCTCACACACAAGTTGTTAGCCGTTGGTTTTCAAACCTGTCTTTATTTCCTGGCTTTAGAAGATGGATACGACTGTTTTTCTCTAAACTACGCCACTGGCTGAGACTACTTTGATTTAAAGTAAACTCAAGAGGCACACTGCACGTCCCCTCCCTCCCTCCTTCCCTTTCCTCCGACCGCTTTCAGTCTCTCCCTGTCGGTGTCGGGTGTCTCAATGGCGGACCCGACAGGAGCAGCCCCGGGGAGCGTGGATGAGGAGAAGGCAGACCGAATCAACGACGCAGAGCTGGCACTGAAAGGGATCAATATGCTCCTCAACAATGGATTCAAGGAGAGCGATGATCTCTTCAGGGCTTACAGGTCTGAGACAGTACGCTGTCATTCCGTGTCTGATCTGTTAACATTGCAGTGATGGAGTCTCAAATGATCGCACTTATGGGGGTGTTGAATGTTATGACAGGTGTACTTATAATTACTGTGGTCGACGCTGTCCGTGATTCATTAAGCAAACACAACTACAAACATACTCGTCATGCTCCAGTGTAGCAGCATATGATCCGGTCACAAGCAGGAATTCAGTTTGACTACTACCAGCAATTATCCACAAGCACAATGTGACTTGTGGTTAATGTTAATATACTGCACTTAATGTGTGGTTACATGCTAATAAAAACATTGTGACAATCACGAGATGGGCTGCAAATAACTATGGCTTCATAAGAGATTAATCTGCTTTATGTTCCTCGATTAATCGATTAACTGTATGTTTGACTAAGAAAATGATGTTAAAAAAATTCCAAAAAATCTAAATGGGTTGAATTTATTACACGAGACACTGTGTTTTTGAATTTTAAGTATTGTATTGATTCTTTGTATTAAACATCATTAAGAAAAGAAAAAACAAACAAACCTACAAACAACAAAAAAACAAAACTTAATAGTTATATAAACCATGCAAAACATGGTTCATCCATAATTTAACTTCTATTACACACCCAAAAATGAATTTATGTGTTGAATGACTATGATCAAAATATGATCACTTTTTTGACAAATGCATTAGTCCATTTTGTTTATCTGTCTTCAATTTAACTTTATGCCAACTATGTGTTGTTAAGGATATCCTAATCAGCTTTCTTTAAATTTAAATTTACTGATACCAAGTTTTGATCTAACACCTTTTTTTGCCTGGATAATTGAGCTGCACATTGGTTTTTGTTCCTTTTTTTCCTACATGAGTAGAGTAAAAACTAAGTCAACGAAGTTGTAAGCTTATTTCTGTTGAATAAGTCCAGCTGCCATTGTTGTAAAAACACGTAGTGTAAGATCTTAGTTATCCTTTTAATATTCAGCTTCCCACACACACAGACACACACAAACCAATAATAATAATAATCATAATCCACTTTGAAATACTTGGATAGAAATCTAAGATCCCCTTGAAAATGCATCAACAGCTCTAAGTAGTGTTGTGAGGCAGGTCATCCCATGAACCCAAACGTCCTATAAAACATAAAGTAAGTTCAAACACCTTTCTGTTTTCTGAGTTTGGGGTCAGAAAGCCCATGTTTCCATTAAATTATTCAACAGGTCTTCATTCCTATCATACTAGCTGTCTCTAGCTCGCTGACGCAGATTTGTTTTGATCCAGTCTTCTTGGTCTAGCAGGTGTCTTTACAATCACCACCACTCAAATCTGTTGGACAGATGCACTTGATCAGCTTTCTTTGTAGAAACAAGCTTGTTTATGTCTATCTTGGTTTGGCGTCCCCTTGCTCCAACCTCCTCTTCCCACCAGACCAAGTTGCAGAGTTTTTAAATATCCTTCAGCCTTGCTAAAAGGACAAAATAGCTTGAATTCTCTATTGAAGGTCTTTCCTCTAACACTGATGTACATTAGATGCCACAGAAGGGCAAACCCCCATGTGTCCTCACCCCCACTGTGGACTTAAATGTCACCTCCTCCACTAATTGCGTTTAGCACTAGGAGTCATCCTGCTTTGATTATTTCAGCAAAAAAAGAACAGATGAAGAGAAGTGAGAGATGCATATGCGTTGTTTTTAGTTTCCTGTGGTCATGGCTATTTATTCCATCAACATTAACATGTTTGCCCTGAATAAACCTGCCTGTGAGAGACAAACACCCTGTGCCTCAACTCAACCTGTCGATCAGTCAAGCTCTTAACCTATAGCAGGCTCTACCTCCTGTTTCTGTGTCACCCATTAGCTCTATTGTTTTCTTAAAATACCCTTTGGATTTGTCATCTCTTCACACCTTTAAGTCATACTCATTCTCTTTCTCCTGTTTCAGGAACCACAGTCCTTTAATGAGCTTCGGGGCCAGTTTTGTGAGTTTTCTGGTGAGTCAAACTTGCAGAGCTGTGTGTTTCACTGCTGTGGTTAACAGTTCCACTTAAAACCACACCATGGTTATTCTGTTGAGCTTTCAGAAATGTCCTTTGTGTATATGCCTAACACCAAGAAAGACTTATTATTTACTGACACAAGTGACGTGCACATGATTTCATGTCCGTGTGGTGTTGGGTTCATCTTTTTATGACATTACACATAGTCTGTGTTTTAAACAAATAGGATCATGAGCAAGATTTCATAAAATAAAAAAGTAAAACACTTTAAATACAAACAATGAGAGGGTGAAGTGCAATTTACAAAAAGAAGAGGAAGAAATAGACGCTATAGGCCAGCCTATTGGTTCAGTCTTGACAGAATCATCTAGAAACAGCGTGCAGTTACTCTGCTTTTACATCATGTCACATGGTCTTTGTCAGCAGATGAAACCCAGTTTTAAATAAAAAATCTATTTTTTGTTTAAAACATTACAAGGAGATCTGATGGTAAAATTGTATCCTCTTCATACATACAGTCACTTTCTCCAATTTATTGAACATGTCTAAACAAAGGATCTGTAGGTAAACAATGTCATGTTGGCTAACATTAGCAAAGCTAAAACCATCCATTATCCTCCAGGTTAAGATCTGTATAACTCCTGATGACTTTAACCAAATGCAGATTACATACAGCTCTGTTTTCTGGATCAAAATAGGTGGTGCCATCTGTTGACTGTGCTCGTTTATATCCTGGTTGTGGAGCATTATACCATTATGGCAGCAGCCGTTAGCCAGAGCCACAGCTTCACAGTGGTGGGTAGCAGTTTGATCCTGCAGTGATAAAAAAATAAAGATATGTTTAACTAACCAGTAATTCTTCTGCTGACCAGCAGGGTGACAGTATTTAGTTGTTTAGTTAACTAGACATGCGCGCCCCTAGACGTAGAGGGCTACGTTTGAACAAGCATTATACATTTTATTTCATTACCGGTAGTCTTCTTTGGCTTTGACCTCTCAAATATAAGACTCAAACCGCTAATATCAGCAAATTTTAAGCTTGTTATGACATGGACCCAAGTAGCACCAATGCCATCATTTGACATGGAAAATTACACATGATTGCAAGACAGTGTTTTTGGCTGTAACTGCTGCCCCCCTGTCGAAGATTATGGTGAGGGATATGTTTTGCTGTAAAGAACAGGATTATATCTTCTTATCTAGGGTTGCCCAATGAAAACATAATGAAAGTGTCTCACAGAAGATTTAAACTGCTAGTTTTACTCTCTTCTTTTGCTTTCGCTGACATTCTGTCCGTCTGCAAAACCAAACCTGACTTGTTAAGGGGCATGAAAGCAGATAGAAAATTCAGTAAGGTGACAAACAAGGGACAAAACAAGTCGGATTGATTCCTTTGTTTGAATTTTGTACAATTTTTTACATCGTCCTAAGGAGTTAATTAAAAAAGGAAGAGCAATATAAGTATGAAGACAACATAACCTGCTTGAGGAAGTCATGGTTATCAGATTATCAGATAGCAACCTTAGGTTGCCTTAGGATGAAAAACAATTATATTATGCCATGTTATTTTTTCTTTTGTAGAATGCCATGATGACGTTTGAAGAGGAGAAAATGCAGTTGGCCTTTGAGGACCTTAAAGCTACAGAGAGACTGTGTGAGAGTGAAAACACAGGTGTCATTGAAACCATTAAAAACAAGATCAAGAGGAGTGTGAGTAACATTTTTAACATTTAGTTACCTCTGCCAAGGAGGTTATGTTTTGGGGAGTTTTTTTTGTCTGTGAAAAACATAACTCAAAAAGTAACAAACAGAACTTGATGAAATTTTTAGGAAATGTTCAAAATGGAATAAAGAACAAGTGATTAAATTTTGGAGTTGATCTTTTGAAAGGATTCTTTATCATTGTGAGATAGGGCCGTTTTCACCATATGTGTATACAACTCCAAGATAAATGGTTGGATTGCTTTGCAAAACAACACAAGACAAGGTCACCATAATTTCTGACAGATGTAAAAGTACAATCCAGATCCTGGCAATATTCTGGATACTAAGACCTGGAATATGAAATATGTACTGGGTCATCGTAATTTTCAACACTGTCAGGTAACAAGTTATCCAACCTGCAACTAACACCAAACTGTAGCAGACAGTCTGCTGAAAGGGAGTATAACATTAAAGTAAGACTAAAGTGTTGTGTGACAATCACAATATGCTTGGTGGAGGTCTGTGCTCTATGAGTGCTTTTCTGATTCCCAGATGTATTTTTTTGAGACATCTATTGTTAAATGCGAGGTGTGTGTGTGTGTGTGTGTGTGTGTGGGGACAGATGGACTCTCAGAGGTCCGGGCTGGCTGCAGTGGACCGACTCCAGAGGCAGATCATCATCGCAGACTGCCAGGTTTACTTAGCTGTGCTGTCGTTCATCAAACAAGAGCTGTCATGTAAGAGAAATTCACTGCTGCTTGTTGGTTACAGAGGCATGCTGCATTTATCAGTGTGAAAACAATGATGAACTTCTTGTTTTTTAATGAATAGTGATTAGGTTGTTTGTTTACCCGAACTTTGAACTTTTCACAGCTTACATCAAAGGAGGCTGGATCCTCCGTAAAGCTTGGAAGATGTACAACAAATGCTACAGCGACATCACTCATCTACAGGAGGGCAGCAGAAGAAGAGCGTCTGAGCAGCCAGCAGCACCTCCTCTATCTCGGTCCACTCCTTCTGACTCCTCACACAGCCGCTCCTCTTCCCCTGGGCCGAGTCCGTCCCACAGGCTGGACGGCATCAGCCCGGAGGCTCTGGACCGGCTAAAAGGCTCAGTCAGCTTTGGTTACGGCCTCTTCCACCTCTGCATCTCAATGGTGCCGCCGCACCTGCTGAAGATCGTCAACCTGCTGGGCTTCCCCGGCGACCGCCTCCAAGGCCTCTCAGCGCTCATGTACGCCAGTGAAAGTAAGGACATGAAGGCCCCCTTAGCTACGTGAGTATGTGAGTACGATTGTGCATCTGTATTCTGATTCCAGTTTTCTGCAGTGAAACAGCAGCTGTGATGGCAAGCAGTTTAATCATTACTGTGGAGGCTATTTTTCTGGTGAAGGCCCAATAAACAGATTCCTAATGAGTTCTATTATCAGATCACTGCGTGTGGGGCGTGCTTGCTGATACTACATTTTGAGATACATCAGAGCTTCTCCAAAAAATAGTATCAGTTGTACAATAATCCGTCACAGATTCTCATCAATAATCTCTTGAATCAGACACAAGAAAGTGACCAGATTTTCAAGAAATACAAATAGAGTGACACACAATCAACAATAAGTAATCATCATTCATTGGGAGTGATGAATTTTGCAGCAGATGGGATCACTGGTTTTTGTTCACTGTGTACTCTCATCCCAGTCTCTGTGGCTGCCTTACAGCTTGGCCCTCTTGTGGTACCACACGGTCGTACAGCCCTTCTTCGCTCTGGACGGTACAGACACACAGGCGGGCCTGCTGGAGGCCAAATCTATTCTTCAGCAGAGGGAGGCAACCTACCCCAACTCCTCTCTCTTCATGTTCTTCAAAGGCAGAGTACAACGCCTTGAGGTATATCCCTGTTAAAACAAGCTAAAATAAGTTTTTGTTAGCCCTGCTTTGCCTCCTGACTTGGTAAAATGTGAAAGTTTTCTCAGCCTGTTTGTCACGTTGCAGTTTTCCTCTTTTCCAGTGTCAGATCAGCAGTGCCTTGACATCCTTTCGTGATGCCTTAGACCTGGCCTCTGACCAGAGAGAGATTCAGCATGTGTGTCTTTATGAAATAGGTACTTTCTTTTAATCCTTACAACTTCAAAATCCCATCAACACTCGTCTGGGTCCTAATTTAAAACTGTTGAACATTTCAGGTTGGTGCAGCATGATTGAACTGAACTACGGAGAAGCCTACAGAGCCTTTGAGCGCCTGAAGACTGAGTCTCGTTGGTCCCAGTGCTACTACGCCTACTTAACTGGAGGTGGTGTTTGTACAACAAACTAACAAGGCTTTAAGGAATTTTCCTCCTACGTCTTTTTAGTCTATATTTTAATTTGTTGGTGTTTTTTGTAGTGTGCCAAGGAGCCACAGGAGACCTGGAAGGAGCTGCAGCTGTGTTCAAAGATGTTCAAAGACTTTTCAAACGCAAGAACAATCAGATCGAGCTGTTCTCCATGAAGAGGGTGAGTGTGTGTCCAGCTGGTTTTGTGCTCTGGTGTAAAAGTCGAGGTGAAGATAAATGTGTGTTCACGCTTTGTATCAGGCCGAGAAGCTGAGGTGCCCCAGTCTGTCCAAAGAGCTTTGCATCCTCTCTGTGATCGAGATTCTTTATCTGTGGAAGGCTCTGGCAAACTGCTCCAACGCCAAGCTGGAGACGATGACACAAGGTACCTCATGTTCAATCGTTTTCATTTTTGTGCTGTTTTTGTTGAAGTCGTGGGTGTAACCAGATTGTTTTCCCTCTTTTAGTCCTGGAGGGGATCGATGATGCTTCATGTGCGGGCCTCAAAAATCTACTTCTTGGTGCTATCAACAAATGTCTCCACAAAACCAAAGATGCCATCCAGGTACCTCAGGGTGTCGGCGGGGTCTTAAAAAGTATTAAAAGTTGATAAATCAGTCGTGAGAAAATTAAGGCCCTTAAAAAGTATTAAAAAGTCTTAATAGTAATGTTATGAGGTACTAAATTTTATTGGTATTCAAGCTTTGACTCCAAACGTATCCTTGAATATTTATTTTCCTCCTAAGGAATGTTACAAACTAACCTGACACGCCAGACAGACAGTTACATATATCCGCCATGGAAATAGTCCATCTGGTTCAAAAATGTTAAAAAATAACCACACCTGGTGATTGGACGATCATTCTGCTCGTCACACCCGTCGCAGACCAGCGTGAGGATCTAGAGAAAGCTTTCGCATCTCAAAATATTTCACTCTAGATCATAAGAGTTTCTCAAGCCTCCTGAGAAAATTTCTCAGACTTTTGATGACCTGGGATCTTGGATTCTTACGATTTAGAGAAGGCTTCCCCTGATCTCAGTTGTTTTGGAACAAATTTTCTTTGTCCAAATCAACTTTTTACTGGATACAACACGATGAGATGAGGTATTTACTGCTACAGTTACGTAGCGCAGTTGTTTGAGACGTGACAACAAGCAAAGTTGTAATTTTGTGAGGTGCGGGCTGTACGTAGCGCTAGCAGCCCAACATAGCCATAGGCTAATGTGACGACAAACTCAGTTTGTACAGTAGTTTAGTAGCCGTCCGTATGTAACGCTGATAGAAAGCAAATAACACTGTCTAAAGCACATGTCCTAAATTTTGACAATGATGAAATAAAATTCTTTTTTTTTTCTTCAAGTTGGCCTTGAATAGCTGCTGTTACTTTTTGTGGGAATGGGAATGTCAATTAGCCTGCCTTTAGTTTCATTTGTTCCTTCAAGCTATATTCCCTCTCAGCTTATCTAATTTATGTTAAAATGCAAACTACAACTGTCAAAGATTGGTTGCTAACAGCAGCTTAAAGACGTGATAAGGTCTTAGGACTTTTGGAAAGGTTTTTAAATAAGGTATTAAATTTAACCCCAGGATTTCAGCGTACCCTGTACCTGCACCCTCTAGTTAATGCCAGAATTACTGTACTGATCTGAATATAAGACAAGTTTATATTTTGATTGAATTTTGATAGGGAGGGGAGGTCTTATAATCAGGATCTAACCATTGACATGATGATAGCAAAGGCAGTGTGCACCAGCCAGTGATGTTATGGTGGCTGAAGTGATCTGTCAGTCACAGCAGAGACGCAGTGACAGGAGCTATGGACAGGAGCTGAGACACGCAGAGGTGCGATAATTGTCTGGAGAAAAGTGGACCAAAAGTTGGGAAAGTTAACAGACTACTGAGGCAGAGTTACAATGCTGATTTTAAGATAATGATGGTCAATTCAGCGGAGATGTTGAACAACTAGTCAGGTAGACAAAAAAATATATGAGTTACCGAATGTAATGCTAGTCTCTTGAAAGACTGTTTGAAAATTGCAAACTGTTAAAGAAAAGTTTATCATGGTCCTCAAAGTGGCCGTTCCCAAGAGACTGACATAAGGGTGTGTGAGTTCGTTGAGAAATCTAACGAAGACATGCCTATCACCAGAGCGGTCACCAGAATTACATTTGAAACACAGATCTTAGTAATTGTATTTAAAATCAAAACTGAAAATAATCTCTAAATAAAATTACAACGATTTTCTCATAATTTCAGTAAAAAAATATTTCTTTCTACAAAGTAAATTTGGTCAGAGTCTTTTTCTGAAGATTGGTCTTGAAAAGAGGGGGTCGTCTTATCATTGGGGTTGTCCTATATTTAGGTCAATACGGTAGTTGCGAAACGTGAGGCTGAACATTTCCCACTTATAACTGTGGCTGAACAGTAAACAAAGTGTAATTATCAGGCTGACTTTAGCTGAACGCTGTTCTTTTCTGTTTCAGTATTTCCATCTTGCTGCAAGGGACGAGGTGGGTCGTCTGAGCAACTCTTACGTGCAGCCCTACTCCTGCTATGAACTGGGCTGTGTGCTGCTGAACACCCCAGAGGCAAGTTATTTTCCTGTGTGTGTGTGAGACAGAAAGAGCCTCCTTTAACTTAACTGGAAAACTTGCATCTAAATTTTTTATTTTGTCTTTTTCCAGTCTGCAGGAAAGGGCAGGATGCTAATGCTTCAGGCCAAGGTACTGTGAGTTTTTATTGTCTTAAAACTTTTGTAAATCACCATTTTGTTGTGTTTTTTTTTGTTGAAACGAGTATTTGGTGGCATATTCTGTTACTAGAGCAAAAGTCATTATGGGGATGTGTTTAGACAGTTGCTGTTCCATTTTGACAAGCCTTGAGTTTGTGTGGGAACAAATCACTCACTACCTAATCGTGTGACAGTAGATCAAGTTTAAAGAAGAATCCAAATCTCCAAAGAGAGACTGTTTCCCACCAGAAATGCTTTTGACACCTTTTTTCCAACAATAAGAAACTGCCAGTTTAAATCCGTTTGTGAGTAAAGAATTTCCCATGCAGGCTTCTCCACTGTTAAAGATGTCTGCGTGGTCCGTGGTGCAGCCTCACCCAAACTGAGCTGCAGTGGAGACGTCTGCTGCTGCAGCATTGACTTTGTAGTAGAATGATTGGCAGCAGACTCAGAAGCAGCCCGGGTCTCCCTTTCTCTCTGTTACTGTGAGATCTCAACCTGCGTGTCTGAGCACATGCAGCAGTGTCTGACAGGAGGAGCGGAGGAGGGAGCTCTCTGCTTGTGTTTCATGTTTTACTGCTGCATGACTGGGGCAGGGAGCACATCCATCCATCTTCCAGCCGCAGATCTTTTATCAGGCAGAGCACACAGAAAAATGAAATATTCTTGCATTCACTCTTTGCCTTTTTTTCATGTGTTCTGCAGGAGGACTACGCTGGTTATGACTTTGAGAACAGACTCCATGTTCGTATTCATTCAGCTCTTGCCTCCATGAGGGCTGCAGCACAGCCTTGACGAAATGTCTTTAAAAACAAAAAGAACATACCATTCTGGAAACTTATGTTACACTATTTTATTTATTCTTATTTTTATATTCTGAGCCGTTGCATCATTTAAAATGTGTGCAATATTTACTGTAAGTGTTCTCTGGGAGTTTGCAAGAGATGTTTTATCTTATATCTGACTGCACTGTAAATCATCTGATCAGATTCGTATTGTTCACACAGTTCAGTTCAAAATTAGATGCCAGCTCACAAAGATGAAAAACTACACTTTTATTTTGAAAATCACTAGTCACATTGCTTCCACAGAGAGTCAGTATTTAAGGTTAGGTAGTGAGATAGCACATTTAAAGGATTAAACGTAAAGGCAATCAAAAAGGAAGACTCGACCTGTGACTTTGATGCCTCTGAGAGGCTGATGTTCCCACCGTGTCAGTGTTTGTTTTCACTGTAGAGACTTTGCTTCTCCATAGCCATGATTATCAATTCTTGATTTTTATTTTTTTAGAGCATTCATTTTTTAAGAAAGATGTTTTTATTGGTGTAAATATGTTCTGCATACAATGTTAAATAGTGCTAAAATGTTGTTCCACTCGTGAGTGGCCTAGAAGCACAGTGTTACTCTTGGCTGTAAACTATTTGTTTTACGATAATTAAATGAATATTATTAAATGGAATAGTGTTTTATTTACTGGGATTGATAACATTTTTAAGAATACATCATGATTACAACAGGAAACCAGCTCTTATCATCATATCTACTTCTTAACCCACAGTATCTACTCATATGCAGCAAAAAGAATCATAAGAGAAGTTTATCCTCAATGATAAAAAGAGAAACTTTGGAGTTTCCTGCAATATACTTTAACAACACAGACACTACAACTTCAAACATCATCTTCATTAAAAATACATTTTGTTTAATATAATTGAGGATTTATGGCAAGACTGTTGTACTATTATTTAAGTTATAAAACATTACGATAAATCTTTATTCACATGGCCAGGTGGAACTGCTGTGCTGAATTTACAGTTTTATTTCTGTTCCCCCCGATGAGCTGTGAAACAGAACAGTCTGCATAATTAGATTGTAAATCCACGACAGAATGTGTGAGAGAAATTTTATGATTGGACGTTCAATGAATAACAAGTAGGACCCAAATATAAAAACACATTTTTAGCACCATTCATCCGTAAATTCAACAGGATCACCCTGAGTGGAAAGTCTTCACTGCAACAACAATAAACAACAAGAGTTCAAACAACTTTAAGCTTTTATTTAGCAACATTAGAAATTTGGTTTTGATACCCAAAAGTGTGATAACAGAAAAAAAACAACTTCTATCTGCTATTCCCAGCTAGAGAGAATATATACTCAGTGCTTGATTGTAAAAGAGGTAAGGCTTGCATAGTTATAGTGATAGACATGCTCTTATTGTGAAAGCTAGACCAACAACACTAGGAGTATAAGTGATAACTCTTTAACTACTGCAAGACCTTTACACACGCACACACATCTTCAAGTGCAGAGTCAGTGATTCTAAAAAAGTGCTACTTTATATGTAGAGTCAGGTAGACTTCTGTGCAACACTGTTCATCTCTATACACATCTATACAGTACATAACTTAGGTCTGATTAAGATTTTAAGCTCTTATTGTCCTAATGGCAGCCATGATTCTTGTCAGATGCCACATCTCAGCTGTTCTTGGATACAGATTTACACTCAGACGCTGGCAGGCACATCTTCTGAACTGTTTGTCTCAGGACTTTGCGCAGCAGAGCAGTATGCATGCACAAGTAGAATGGTGTCAAAATGATGTAACAGTCTAATCAGTGTGTTCAGGATGTTTTCTTCACATATCTGTAGCCAGCTGTTAGTTAACTGAGGTCTAGACAAATGTTTTTGAAGGTTTTCATGACCAGAGGGAATCCTGGACAAACTACCAACAACAAAACTAAGGCTGCTGACCGATGCGTTAGCTATCTAACATCTGTATTAATATTTCTGACATGCCTTTACCATACTTAAGTGGTCAAAGACCACAATAAATAAGCAAAAGAGAGGTTTTGTGCTTCATTGTTCATACAGGTCTGTTGTTAAATATACATTTCTTTGTTTATGTTGTTAATTCCTTAATAGATAAATATGTTACAGAAATGCTACTCTCTGTTTTGTACTCCTTTACAGTGTTGCATGTGCCAGGGTGCTTCAGCACAAATTCTAGTACAGAAAGTTAAGTGTTAAGGTATTCAAAGTAGATGCCTATGTTCATGGTAGTAGTTGTATTTCTACGTTTTAGTAGATGTCAGGCATATGAGCGTAGTTCCTGTCCCAGTAGCCTTTTAAGTAGAGCCAGTCCTGAGCTTTGTTGTGAGGGTTGGGCCCTTGCTGAAACCACCTGTGGGGTTTGAACAATGAGAGGAGTCATTTCATACAAATACTGCATAATACTTTGGGTTAACAGACCGACAAATAAAAAACACACAAAAAAGCACAAGACGAGTTCATATACTCTAGTTTGGCTCATAAGGATCTTTCACTGTGCTTGTGTGTGAAATGAATTTGATAAAATGGAAAAGTTGCAGTAGTGCATTTTCTCCTGAGGGGGGCAGTGTAGTTTAGTGCAGCACTTCACACCAAAGAAAACAGGAAGAAGGCAGAGCTTTGAACCAAACCTTGGGCCAAGTGCAGCATTCCTTTTCACATTTAATATAAGACACAAAAAAATAACAAAAGACAACATGGAGGAGGTTAGCAAAACTAAGACGCAATAGGGCAATGACGCAATAGACAACATCTTAGTGACTGACCTTGTTTTCCATTCCTCTGTGGATTTGGTGCGATTTTTCCGAGCCATTCTCTGTTTTTCCTCAAGTCTCTTCTTCTCTGCGCTTGCCAAATCTAAAAACATATGAACAGAAACTTTCAAATTACAGTGTTGTTCTCCTGTAGCTGGTAATAGGGACTTAAATGAAGGTGGTATAGTACCTATGTCTCCATTCTCCATGGCGCGGATGTCAGGTCTGAGGCGACTGTCTGTTGGAGGAATAACTCCCTCCATGCTTTTCTCCAGCTCATTTAGGTGCATTGCAAATGTGGAAAATGCATAAAACTGCCAGAAATGACAAAATTGCCAGAAAATGTTCAGGAGTCACAAAGGGATCAAGAATGAGAAGCGACAAAAACATCACCCCATGCTGCATTTGTTTCCAACCTTGGCTGAGTTTTCTGGCCGGGGTGTAATTTTCCAAATGAGCTCGCTGCCTGGGATGACCTGGACCGTCTCAGCATCGGGTGGAGGTATCTCTTCTGGCTCCTCATCCACACTGCTCTGGGTCCACAGAGAATGTAAAAATGACACATCCCTCAGGTTTTTACCAAACATGGAAACAGAAAACTGGTAGCTTTAAAGCAGTAAAATGAATACCTGTTTACTGCCTTTTTTATCATCTGGATTCTTCTTGTCAGTCTTTCTGTGGGATTCAAATGTAGCAGGGTCTACTGCGTAAAGGCATTCTGTCCATTTGCCATATATAGCACAGAGCTTCTTTTTGCTGCGTGTTCAAAGAAATGTGTTAATAAAACAGCTTTTCGTGTCTTAAATATTTGATGCATCATCATTATTCTCTCTATACTGAAGCTCTTAATGACCTTGTTCTGATATATATATATAAATGTAAAACACATTTACTTTTCTCTTAGGCAAGATTAAATACCATATGAATAATGAAATCCCTGTTAATTAAAGGAAGAGAACCTTTTATCGAGGATGTATCCTTCCACTTTATGGAGCTCTTTTCCAAAGAGGCCACAGGGTTTGAAAGTCAGGCTGCATCTCTCTCCAGTCCTGCCACAGAATGACAGACCGTTTACCAATTCTCTTTCACTGTTCTTCAGCTCAGCTAAAGGCTTTCAAACATTAATTATCCTGCTCTTCTGTTCTAATGGCAAGTGTCCCAGTTCTGCTCCCATGATCAATAAGATGAATCTGAAAGTAGAACAACGCTCCGCCTTGGAGTGCAGAAAAGAAGAATGTTCATGCACCTCAGCCCCAGCGCATGCTAATTAGCGAGGAAAGCATTTGTAGACAGATAGACAGGCAAGCAAACACAAAAAGAAAGGAACTTCTATTACTTGTGATTGATCACTTCCACGCTGCCGTACTGCTCGATCCATAGCTGTCCCACGATGATATTGTGCACACAACAGGTGGGGTTTGTCCAGGTGTAGGCTTCATTGTATCTGCAGAACAGAGTTTGCATTATTTCAGGCTGTCTCTAAATGAAATGAGGCAGACTTGCTAAGCAGTTTGAAGACTTAGCACTCACTTCGGCAGCTCCAGTGTAATGACACCCTTGGGCTCAGCTTCTATGCTCTTCCCCCAAAACTTGAGTTTGGGGTAGATGGAGCCATGGAAGACAAAATCCTCCTTGAGACCCTCGGCTTGAAAGGCACTGACTGGAGGGTGGTGGCTCACTTGTTCTGAAACCCACCGAAAGCCCAAATCCTCTCTGATGGAGAGCAGGGAGACGCAGGGAAAGCCCAGGACAGGATAAGTCATAAAGCTTCAGAAATTTCAAGCTGATAAAACACATTTGCACATTACATCTGTAACTGAAGTTTCACCTGATTAGCTCGTATGTCTCCCCAAGTAGTGGATTGAAGGGTTTCCCAGTCCTATCCCACTGCGATGCTACAGCTGACACAGCAAACGCTGCAACACACTACACAGACTTATGATAAACAAACTGAAAGCTACTAATTAAGAGCAAGACAAAGACAGACAAGAAGTCTATTTTCATTAGTCAGGTAAAGTCTGAATGGCAGTACCTTCATCCTCTCGACAGAGTCTGTTGTAACATTGGCTTGGTGGATGAGGTAGGTGTGCTCCATGTATTCTGTTAATCGCTGAAGGAAACTCAAGGGCTCATTAAAAATCACAGGCATGGCAATCTTTGACAGCTCCTGCAAAAAACAAAGGACAAAGAATTAAGAGGGGGGAAACATTACCTGTAAAAGCAGTGGAGTTTGAATATTTGTGCACTGAAATCAAAAAAATCTTTGACGCAAGCTCTTATTTTCAATGTTTTTAAGATTTAGAGCAAAGCAAAAATCTCATGGTTTGAGGTTAAGACCATGTACTTTTGCCTTAATTCCACCCAAACCTCAACATCACGAGATGTAGAAAAAAACAAGCTACCGTCCCTGTTTGATGGCTGCATGACTACAACCTCACTTTGTGGATACCCCATGTGCGTCTGTATATTGACTGTATACCTCTGTCAGCCAGCTGAACTGCATATGCATGACTCATTAACTACATTTAATTAGAGAGTTAAACATTAAGAGACATTATTAACTGTAATTAAACCCAGGCAGGAGCAGAGTGAGGACTGAGATCCCCCAGGATTGGAAGAAACTGAAACTAATGACTATACACCTAACAGGCACCATAAGATAAGCAGGAAGCAATAACACTCATTTATCATAATTAATGAACTTTCTTAAACAAAAGCCCAACAAATAAAGGGCAGATCTGTTTGAGGAGAACCGTCCGCTCTCACCATGCCGATGCATTTTTTCAGGATACTCCAGATGCTGACATCGTTTCTGGAGAACATGGGAGCCGGCAGACACGCTCTGTGTGGCAGAAGTATGAACAGAAAGAGAAGCAGTGTCAACACTATGAGGAAAAAGTGCAAAAACAAAAAGGATGTCCATCACTTCCCGTATCATAAAAGTTGCAGAGCAGAAAACGAAGCCTGAACCACCATACTGGAGCAGAGTCATCCGACACCTGTAAGCTAATGAGCCAGTCTGGTCTCATGCAATACTCATGAACAGATGAATATCTACATGTGCTGTAAAGAGGCTACATCTTTTGGTCATACTGAATCTGAAGCTTGACTTAAATATGTGCATTTTATTTAAAAGAGTAGATATTCTTTCTCACTCCTTCTAATCTAATTCTAAATCTCAGCCTGTGCGCCTTGAGTAAATTAGGTCCATGTTGTGACTGAGTTTATCCTCCAGTTGTGCTTACAGAGCTCTCTGCTCTATGGAGGTTTTTTTTTTTTTTTTTTTTTTTTTGGTGTTTTTTTGAGATATGCTGGCTGGAGGCAGATGGAGCACCACAAATAAAAGACATTACTTCAGCTAAATAAACAAAGAGGTAAGGGGAGGGGGGTTTGCTCCATCTGTAGGATGAGCAGAGCAGTGACGCATGGCAAGCCTATTTTTTGGCCCAGTTGTTTCACTAGCCTTTATATTTAAAGGATGAGAACAATTCACGTTTTTTTTTTCATATTTCAAAGCATGTGGTATTGATCACTGAGGTAACAACTGGTATGAGGATTCTGAAATTCAGTTAAGCCACAAAAATGCTTTTTTTAAGCTTACAGTGAGAAATCTTTTTTTTTAATAACTGCTCTGTCTTTTAATGAAATAATATCTGAAATAATTTGTCACTTTTTGACTGAATTTATTGCAGGATATAGTAAAAAAGGAAAATGAGACAAATGTTATACAACTAGAATTAAAGCGCCTCTACAGGCAACCAGGGACAGACACATTTTTGAATGACAGGACTACTTCCAGATAAACAGACACCTTATAAATCTTTAATGCACAACCCACACACACACAAACATATGTGCATGCAGAGCTAGCCAGTTCTCTTTCCAACTCCAACTCAGAGCCAGCACATCCTAAATAATTCATGGATCACTTGTTGAATTGAAGGGGACAGGCCAGGCCAGAGTCAGCCTCCATGGGAGTAAAAGAAGTTGTCAAATCTTTAGGAAAATAATATAAAAGAAAAAAAAAGATGAAACACCAGGCACTACTCTGATTGTTCGCTCTGAGAGTTGGATCTGACAGGGGAAAACAAAGCAGGCTATTCTCTGTGGAGTGGACTGGGTGCTCAAACAAAAAAGACACCTGACTACAAAAACAGAGTGGAGTGGAAAGGTAGCATCCTATTACACTGACTCCTCTATCTGCCAGCCGATTGCTGATTTTAGTCTGAAACCTGTCTTTATACACACATGATCAAAAGACATATGTAAGGTGTTTTTTAAAATGATTCCTGCATCCAGCTTTGATTGTAAAGTCAAACTAACGATTGTGCAGGTTTTCAGCAGAGCACTGATCTACTCTCTTCACATTTTCACTCATCTCTTTGTCATCATTTTAGCCAATAAACAAGCATGACATCATAACTGGAGCGTGTCCCACCTGTGCTTCTCGACTCCGTTGCACTGGGCTGGTTGGTTGCCATGGCTACCCTCCCCTGACATTCCGGAAGGCCCCCTGAGCGAGCTGGGATGGCGGAGGCTGCTGTGAAGGGGGGCGTCTCTCCCCTCGTCCTCTTCAAAGGAGTGACTGGCCACGGACAGGAAGCCGCTCACAGAGAGCTCCGAATCCGACTCTGTGGGACGACGACGACAGGGGGCAGAGGCCAGGTCATGCCAAAGACGCCAGGTCGACAGTCACCACACACGTACATACACACAAGACACACACAAGCATACAGACAGGTTTGAGGGGCTGGCTCAGAAAGCTGCAGCCTGAACAATACACTGTCCGCAAATAGTACTTGAGCTCGATTTCCTCTCCAACCTCCCCCGCCCTGCTGCCAGACAAACCCCACCTGAGGATTGTGTTCCAATGAGAGGCCGCACTGAGGCTTCATTTCCTCAAACATTGTTTGCTCTGTGCCTGTGGATGCAGCACTGTCACTACACACACTGTCACACACAAAGGTGAGCTGAACCGTGTGGTACACTGAGGACTTTGTATGCTAATCTGGGTGCTTCTTATTACTACTACTTATAAACTGAATAATGTGCTGATGGAAATGTAAAGCAGCTGCATGGCTGCACCGTATACTCTGTGTAACAGCTGGTGGAAGATAAAGAGCGGCTTCATTAAACACCCTGTGTGTAAACAAGAACACGTGAATGAGTTTTACGCACTCGTCTCAGCATGTGAAAATCCTCATTTATACCGAGCACGCTTTAGAGTCAGCGGGCAGAGTTGTTTCTGGCTGGTGGATCAATGAATAATGCAAAGATTCCTGAGAAAGTGCACAAACAGTTGCTGTAGGCAGAAGCCTGCTGTAAATAATCACCACGGTGAGGATTTAGGAGGTACAAAGATGCAAATTTTGCAAAATCTCAAGTGCAAAGTTTACATATTTGTTTGCACAATATATCACGAAAGGTTTTTTAAAAAAAGTAAGCAAGAACTTCAGAGTAGTTATATCCCACTAGCCCCAAGCAACAGAGAAGCATGTATAAAACGTAGTGCTGATGTGAAGACGATGTCAACACCTGAAGGTTACTGTGTCTACTATATGACCTGACGAAACACAGTGTGAGGGTTAGGGTTGGGCGATATGGCCTCAAAATAAAATCTCCGATTTTTTCCACAAAAAATTCGATTTTCGATTTATTGACGATTTTTTTTTCCTCTTGAAGAAAACAATAGGTACAAATGAAAGACATAACTCAAAACCAGTTTTGTTTTAATTTTGTCAAAAAATTAACAAAAGTAACCTCAATTTGACTCTTGGAATTGAAGTTTCAGCTTTTCTTCTGTTTCAGTAACTTCACTTTGTAGTTTTAAAGGAGGCAGACTTATTACATCCACACTGAAAGCTGCACCACTTTGTACATTTTGAATTTAAAAATACTGCTAGAAAAAGCGTGTACTGTACTGTTTCAGTGCACTACAGCACTATTCAGTTATATTCTACTTTTAAATGATTTAAATAAAAAAAGCACTTTGTTTCCATCTACTTTTATTTTTCTAAGGCTGTAGCCTGTTTATCTTTTAATTTTAATACAAAAAAATAAGTTAAAAAAAATGGTACGTATTCAAGTGTGGACTCATAAAATTCATGCCTCCCTGCATAAGTCAGTGCCCTGGTCGGGGCACCCCAAGCTAAAAAGTCTGGTCCGCCCCTGCTTGACAGAGCGCACCTCGATGCTTGTGCGTTATGTTGCTCTGCTCGTCAGCGGATGGATTTATGCTGAATGGAGGATTGAGTTGGAGGGAAAGACAGGGCTCAGCTTTCCCTCAGGTAAAAGTTTCACAACTTCTCAGTCATGTCTGTCCAAGCAGCGCCCCACTCTGTTCAATCGCCCATCGTCGTCCCGTCTCCCTCCCCACAGTCTACTTTCACAAATCATGATCCATCCAAATCACCATCAGAGGGGATTTTCTTCGGTACAGTGAGGGTGTTCTGAGAAAAACAAATGTATATTTCTTTACTGTCTAAATCTCAAAATGATCAGAGTATTAACTTGAAGTGCAGCAGGTTTTATGGGCATCAGTCACATCATTAATCATCTGCAGGTGAACATAAAAGGGTCTCGGCTTTGTAAATGTTTCAGTCAAAGATCTAAACAAACTCCTGAAAAGTGACAGATAGAAAACAGAGTATTGGAGGAAAGGGATTTGAACGTTTACTGACGAGAGGTCTAGTTTATATCAACCTGTTTGGGCTGTTGATACGGACCATAAGGAACATGTGTCCGTCAAGGTGCTGGGTCTCAAAGACGCACAAGAACATTGACATGACATTTAGGTTTCTGTTGTTTTGATAGTGAACTGTTAATTCATGCTGCACACACGCGGAGTCAGCGCTTGCTGCGGTTTAAAAGGTGCGCAATAGCGGGGAGAAAAAAATCAAATTTTTCATTTTTTAAATCGTCCACAAGGAAAAATTCGATATAATCGATATAATCGATATAATCGATATATCGCCCAGGCCTAGTGAGGGTGTACTGCACTGATATGTAATCACAGTTACACAAGGTCTGACCCTTTGACTGCTGACCTGACACAGCGTCATAGAAGTCATCTTCTGTGAGGGCACTGAGCGCAGACAACCTCCTGCTTCTACACAAGGACCGCTGGAGTTCGTGGTGCTCAGTCGCCAACGTCTGCAGAGCCTCAGTGAGGGCTTTGTTTTTCTCCTCCTCCTGCTCTAACTTAAGGATCCACACCTGTGAACACCAGAGAAAAGTTAGGGATGGGTTAGAACCATATGCACTCGTTTATTAACCAGGGCTGCTGGCTGATTTGTGATCTACTGATGGTTTGATTGATATGAAGGTATTGATTTGCTCTTTAATCGGACACAGAGGGTTTCTCTTTATGCTCTTGATGGCAGGTCATTGTTCTAACCCTGCCTTCAGATCTTGTTTCCTTCACTTGGAACAGAACACCTGACTCTCCGAGAGCTCTGTAGCCCAGGATTGAGTGTCCTTTTAAAGCAACCTGAGCCAGGGCACTGTGGGACAAACCAGATCACTGTTTCTTTTTTGTTTAATGCTGCTGCTGTAGGTGTTTCACTAAGTCCACAAAATACATACAACAGAAACCCACAGACTTTAAAATGAGTAAGATAAAATCTGCACACTCCTACCAACCTAAGACAAGACAAAAAAACAATGAAAGAAAGAAAATAACACAACAAGGAAACTTGTGAACTCACAGAGTGAAGCATATCTGAGCAGTTGCGCTTTAGGGAAAAAAAAATTTAAAGAAAAGGAAGTGCCCTGGTCATAAAGATGAAAAACAGCCTCCACAATCTCAAAAGACTCTGAGAGTCACCTTCAGGAAGGCAGCTGAGAGCGGAGGAGCTTATAAATCACACTGTAAATCTGAGATGGCAATAGCACAGCCAATGTGTTCCTTTTAAGATAAAAGTTCATCCTTATCTCTCATTGTGCCTGAAGTAACAGCAGAGTGCACAGCCATGCAAAAAGAAACATCTGTTCACACATCTGCTAATGTGCTCAAGATTTGTCACAGCTCATGCTTATGATCATAACTTAATTCTTCAAACACACAACTAGCATAAAGAAACATGAAAATACACCGTGTCGAATCATCAAACATGTCTTTCTGCTGGAATGTTTCCTCTCATTAGCAAACTTCAAGGCTGCAAATCCATCTATTTTTAATAAACACTGATCGAGTCTAGCCCACACAAAGTAGATCACAGCATCTCTGATTCTGAGAGCTAAAGGTTAATAATATCCCAAGACTTTTGACTCAAATAAATAATTCCAAGCCAATCTAATACATGCTAGATTTTTACTCGTTAAGTTTAGAGTTGACGCCTCTGATAAGCTTTTTTTATTATATCAAATCCCAACATATCTGAACAACAGCATTCATGCCACATACTATCCAAGCTCTTCAAAGCTCCTGTGAGGAGTTTTTAACAGGTTAAAAAACAGACTTTAATGCCTAATGACTAATCTTTAAGACCAAAGGAAGCAAACAAGACCATCAGAAAATGACCCACAATTTCTATATCGTACTTGTAAATGCCTATTGTTTGAAAATGAGATTTAAACCTGTACAGACTAATCCAGAAATCAAGATAAGGAGTTTTGATGAAATTTACAGGAAGCGTTGAAATAAACACGAAGAGAAAGTTCCTTAAAAGAGCTTTAAAAAGAAAGAAAACATCAGATGTATTGAATAAAAATTCATAGACTGTATAAAAAACATGGCAGGCACAATATCCCCACTAAAGTGAAGCCAAAACTTTTAGAGGTGCCCCTGAGGGCTAGCAGCATGGGTCATTGTACAGGGTATGACATCAGTCCTGCCGCTTGAATTCTTCTGTGCATGCCCTGACAAGTATTTTGAATGCACTTTTTAGAATAGGGTTTTAGGGGGCGTGTTGTTGATATCTATAAACCAGGGGTGGCCAACCAGTCACAGACCTAGAGCCACAAAAATGAACGAGGTACTACATAGAGCCACATCAAAAATACACTTCTTCTAGCACATAAACGAAAAGACATAAGATGAAAATCAATACACTTCCAAATTTTGAAGCGACATTTATTGCGTTTGTAAGCGTGCTTCAATTCGTAGTTGGCGCTATGTCTAAGACAAGTTTCTGTTTTTACTGCAGAAGAGACAAAGTTTCATCCATCTATCTATCTATCTATCTATCTATCTATCTATCTATCTATCTATCTATCTATCTATCTATCTATCTATCTAGATAGCTATGAGCACATGTGCAAGTCGAGAAAAGAAACTGAAACTTAAGTATCAATCTCATCACCCAAGTATTGATCAATACTGATCACAACATCAATATATCAATAATTTACATTGATTGGCACACCACTACTCATAACAATAATGAATGGATCAAAGAGCCGCATGTGGCTCACGAGCCGCAGGTTGGCCACCCCTGCTATAAACAGTCAATTAATAAAAAAAGCAATTTAAGTAAAGCACATAGAGACCTCTATTCTTATGTATTTGACAAGATCATCTTACTACTGTATATACAAGAGGATCTGTAAATGTACAGAAGCTCACAACATTGCTCCCTCATGTACCCTCTGGTGCCTGCAGTTAAAGACAAACCTAACACTTACATTTGCTGTCATCACACCTGCTATACTGTGAGGGCACCCTCTGTTCTCCCTATAAATAGAATTACAGTAGTATCCACTGTGATGGTTATTTCCTTTATAGGCACACATCAGACTCCCTGTTTTTGCTTCCAATTGTCAGATCATTCTTTTCAGACAGCAAAATGCTAACAGGCGAGTTGATGTTGATGAAATTCCCCAAACTGATCCATTTGTTTGAGGGTTTTAGTGCTGTTTTACTTGCTCTGTGTCAACTTGCCAACACATGACCTGTGATGTGCTTCCAGTCAGCCCAGTGCGACACAGGCAAAAGACCCAATTGATGAACAAAATGTGTTTCCTACAAAATAAGGGCTGTCCTTGCAAGGCTCCAAGCTGTTTGTGTGAAGCCTTGAGTTTACTGTATATGAGCCTGCGTTAACGCTGCCTGTCCCAGGCACTTGGCTTAAGAGCCCATCTAGGGACAGAACACTTTGTTGTGTAACTAACTATCCCAGCCAGCTCTTCCGCTCTTACTGCATCCTCCCATCTGAGCACAAACAGCGCTATTTTAAGCTCCACTGAGGCTGTGTGCTGTACTGTAGTGCTTGCTGAAGGCTGGGAGGGATGCTTCTCCTTGGCCAACACCCCAAAGGGGGAGCTTCTACTTTGTTCTAAAAATCTGCTCTCTGCTAAAGGGAGAACAAATCTCTGAAGCAGATTTACAACATCTATCCAAAACACTGCTGTGGCTGTACATCAAAGTGCTCTTAAAGCTGGAAAGTGTCATATTTCAGGTAGACTTAGACAAGACATGCAGCAAAGGATTTAACAGGTAGTCCTGAACAGAACCACTACATTTCCATCAAAGAAACAATGAAGGTTATTTTTAAAACAGATGAATGCAGTAACTGGTGAACGTTACCATGTTGTGATGGATGAAATTAAGGTTAAACAGCACTTTTCATGACCTCACAAGCAAGGCTAAGAGAAAAAATCAACGACTGCAGAAAAAAAAAGGATAATTTTCTGTTATTCTCCTTCTCATAGAGAGACACAAACTGACAGATCGGCTTATCTTTGTGCGACACCACTAAGTGGTCTCATGCTGTAAGCCTTCACCTGTTATCCTGACAGGTGTGGAAGCCTGAGAACAACAGGTTATGCTTGTAGTGTGTCAAAGTTTTTTGTTTTTTTTTGCCTAGGATTGTCTTTATGCTTCCTAGTTGTGATTGTGCGGAAAAAAATAATTGCCCAAACAAATCTCTTCACTTTAAATGTCACATGCAGTGATCAGCCAGTCACACTGTGCCTCATGTGTCCTGGATAATGAGGCGCTCTCACTAGCATGGTTTAGTTTTGCAGCTTCTGCTGAAATGGGTCACACCACTGACACTCTGTTCAGTGGTGACTCTGTAATTGCTGCAAGAAAACCCTAAGAATCCTGCCACATTTACCCTCCATTTATCCATGTTAACGGAAAATTACAACAATGCATGACTGCTGTGGTGATAAAATACACAATATGACAAAGATGTTAATAGCAGTAACAGGAGCATCTGTGGTGTTATAATGTTAATGTGGGATTAGAGTTAATGCTTCCTAATAGAGCCAATCTCAGCAGAGTATGAAATATAATCCAGTTAGTAGATGTAGTAGCAGCAGCTTAGCATAAGACCAGTGGATGTAACATGTTTGTTGAGACCTTCCTTTCTTGCTATCAGAGATGTATTCAATGTCCGTTGTTATGACACTTTAAATACCTTCTGTGTGATGATACTGCAATGAATGTGTTCAGCCTTCCCTGTGATGATAGTGCCAGGTTATCCTCTGTGACAGGACAGCAGCTGTTGCCACTTCATACTACGCTAACATGGTTTGGCAGGGTGCACATCACTGTGTAAACATGCAGCATGTGGGCTTTGCCCTGCAGTCATAAATCTGGCTGAGTTTTAAAAGGAGAGTTGTACAGATCAATTCACCAACTTTTACCTTTTTTTCACCAGCAGAGGCGGAAATCTTTAAATACTAGAGCCCGACCGATATGGGATTTTTGGGGCCGATGCTGATACTGGGGGCAAAAAAAAGCCGATATCCAATATATTGGCCGATATCCAATATATCAGCTGATACATGTAATAAATTCATTGATAGACACGAGATATATACTGTATATCAACACAAATTATTATAATACCCACATGATTCAAGACAGAGACAGAACACTATCAAATTAAAACAAGGAACTAATTATAAAACTGTCAACATAAGAACTGTAGTGTTAACCAATGATAAATAAGAACAAGCTGTAAACACAATAACAAATAAAGAAGTCAAACTGTAAACACCTCAAATAAATAAGTCAAACTGTTAAAACAGTAAGTATATAAAAAAAATAAAAATGTAAACACACAATGAGCAACTTACACGATGTTAAAACGTCGTTTTATAGTCTTACATTAGATAATGGTGGACGGAGGCGCCAGGCACTTGGGCAGTGTGCAGCCCAACACACAGACACACAGAACAGGAGAGACAGAATCTCCGTGGAGCAAAATTTTTTATAATCGGCTACATTTTGGCAGATTTCAATTAATCGGTGACAGGCATAATCGGCCCGATTAATCGGCCAGACCAGTTAATCGGTCGGGCTCTATTAAATACATCGTTGGATAAATGAAAACTGCTGCTTTGCCAAGTGTTTTAAAAAGTGATTTCAAGCACATATCACACTGTAATCACAAACCGGTAAACACAGCATCAGTCTCTACTACAGCACAATCCCTAAAAAATCTGAACTGAGCAAAGAGGCGTGCAGTAGGACTTTAAACAAGCCAAATGTCACTGTCAGCTCACATCACAGAATCCAAATGTATAGCCCCTGCATAATGATGAACAGCTTTTGCCCATGCTTCAGACTAGCCCTCAAATCAACAACCCCCACAAACAGAATAAATCCATTCTGCCAAACTTCAAACATAATAGTCATCAGGGAAAGCCCACTGCAAACACGTCCAGCTGTTCAGATAATGATAAAAAACAAACTATAAGACACAAAAACAAGTGTTTGTTTTGTACCTGTGCAGATACTGGATGAGAGTGCTGTCAGCGTCTCCTCTCCCTCCTGTTCTCAGATGCTGTGGCATGTGGAAGTGTGCCTGCGAGCGTGTGTTTTCACTGTGTGAGGCTGAATACATGTATCTCCAGCTGAGCCTGTGAATATGCACGCGCTTCAGTTCCCTCGCTCAATGCACAGCCTTTGCCCAAAGCAGCAATGTGTGGATCCAAGTCAGAGCTTGTCTGTGTTAATGTGTGTGTGTGTGTGTGTGTGTGTGTGTGTGTGTGTGTGTCTCTGTGCTGATCTGCAGGCTGGATGCAGACCTAAGCATAAAAGGGGATCTCGCCTGTGTCCTTCCTACAGACATTGCCAGTGATTACTGCTCTGTTCCATCGCTTTCCCCAAGGACACTGAGACAGCCACTGAGACTGGTGGACACACGGACACAGGGCACACACACACACACTTCAAACTGAAATTGTATGAAAGAGCTAACGTAACGGGGAGGAGCTTAAGATTTTTGAAATTATTCCATGTAATTTTTGGGCCAATAGGAGCACAGCACATGGCCAAGACTATGAGAGTCAATGAGATTTAGATGGGTACATGTTTAGTGGGTTGCAGTCGGTAAAAAAGGTCAGTAGCGAAACAGAACATCATAAAAAAAAATAATGAATTCTCCTTAAAAATATTTTCTGTTTTGGGATAAACATCAACATGAAGGAATAGACTTTTGTAGTTTTACAGTTCAGACATGTTTCTGTGTCTCCTGTGTTATAAAGGCGATTTTGATTGGTTTACTAAAACCTTGCCAACTCAGGCCTGATTATACGGATGAAGATGTTTCCTCACCTCCTCTTGCTTTGTGAGCAGTTCAAGGCACTGATGGAGTGCAGCATAGGTATCTCTGGAGAGCTCACTGGTCTCTTTGGCTTTTAGCAGAAGAGGTGCAGCCAATTCTTTTTAAAGACAAACAAAACACAGTCAGCGCAGACGTCTGAAAATCCCTGCTTATTCAAAAACAGGGATTATTCTCCTGGCTAATTCTGTGCTTCATAAATTATAAATTGGACAATCAAATGCAAAAAGTCATTCAAAGAATTCTTATCCACAAAGTCTAAAAATAGGTATGAAAGGCAATTAGTTGAGTGCACCTGCAATGAAAAGGAGAACCAAAACTAGTGAGAGAAAAATCTGTCAATTCTGTGTGTCCCCCATGGAAATTATTAGCTTAAAATGTGAAGGTTACACCTTTTTGAGTCAGTTTTGCTTGTAAAAATATATATTGAATCCACGCCTCCATGCAACATTTTTTTACACATTGCACATGTTGAGAACCTTATCAAACAATTGCTGAAATAATCCGATCTTTTTTCTTGTCTATGGTCCGACAATTTATGTCATAATACTTTTACCACAACTATAAAAAAGTGCACATAAAAATGGACACCAGGCTGACTTTATGAATATGCATCTAACTTCAAGACTCTTACCACTGGCTTCCTCGTTCTTCATCATCGACAGAAATATGGACACTTCACTCTCCAGTTTCTGCTGGAAAGTGCTGGCTGCCTGCAAGAGCACAGGACAAGAGAGGCACTAACAAACCGGAGACTTCTTCAATGGATAGCACTCCAAACTTTCTGTCAGCTAATAATAGACCTTATTAAAAGATGCTTGAGTTTAATTTCACCTGAAGAGCTTGTGACAGGTTCCTCACTGAGCTGCCACCATCACTCTCTGAGTCATCGATAATAGTTTCATGGGTGCTGTGGCCAGTGCTGTAGGATGAATGTGCCTCAAAAGCATCCAACCATCTCTGAGAAGACAGATATCACCACCAGTGACATTTACAGTGCTGAACACTCTTAAGACAGGTTGTTCAGGTAGGCAGGGGTACAGCGAGGGCAAAAAAGGTGAATCTCATCTCACTTTTCTTGTTGCCATTGAATCGGTCTTCGAGGAAACTTTAAAATAATGTAGAGTGTCATCAAAGCACCTGAGCATGAAGAAGCAGTGATCCCATGGCTTGACCTGGAATGACAGAATTAAATTACTTGCTCACTGCTTGAAATGTCAAAGATGCCACCATGTTAAAAGTACAAAAGGATAGCAACCTAAACATCAACAGCAGTGACTGAACACCATGGTTTATTTGTCAAGGTTTAATTGAATACAATGAGCATTTAGTGTCCACTACCTACCATGCAGTAGGACTGTGCCAGAGATTTGCAGCCCTGTTTTCTAACACCAGCCAGTGCATCAGCTCTGGAGAAATACACAGAGAGAGAAACCACAAAGAAAAAAACACTCGCATTGTAACTGTTAAATTGTACAAAGCAGTTTTTAAAAGTGGATGAACTTCTTTGCTTGTCTCCTTCTGTAACAGCACTTATATAAGGAGGAAATATCATGCAAACAAGATATAGATTATTTTAAAAATGATGGAAAACAGCCTACATAAAAAGTTATCTCACTGTCTAGGGTACCAGGAGAGGGTTCCATCCTCGATAACCACCCAGTGTGATCGCCATCCCAGAAAGCGTGAACTCTGTCAGACACATGATGTTAACAGAAAGTGACAAAACAGTACGTTAATCCTATAAATGTATAAGCCAAGATGGGGAAGAAAGCACACTATATGAAATGTTCTTGCTTAAATACAAAATAAAACCCATAAATGCACACATTACACTGTAATATCTGAATCTAAAACACAGGAGTCTCTAATAGTTTCTTTTCTATATATCAATACAATTTCAGTTGAATAAAGGGCACAGTCTATACAGGAAAATGTGAATAACTTTAAATGAAATCAATGCATGTGTGTCATAGATGTAGGAAGAGATTCACTTCATCATCGTGGTACCTTCCACAGAGCGCCTTCCATCTTCTGCACAGCATTGTGTTCATCCTTTGTTGGAAGAAAAAATGATCAGACTAGTTAAAAAAACAGATCCTATTAAACAGAGTCAACTTTTCTTTATACATTTGTCCTCTTCTCTTCATAATTTCATATGGTAAATCATTTTTTAATTCAATTATTGTCTAAACACTAAGTGGTTTAGTTTTTTCACCCTGACTATGCAAAGCACTGCAGTGAAGCTGTGCCAGGATGTGCAGACATTGTACAAACAGTAAGGGCTGCTGACTTGCAAGGCTTTTACTCCACAGACGCCAGACTTAAAGTGAACATGCAGGAGATGTGTAAAAAGAAAATGCACAGAAATACCAGTTGTGTGCATTTGAGGCCAGTGACAGAATATCAATCTGTGATTAAGGAGCTCAACATACCAGCTTATGACGGTTAATAAAAGAAAATAAGCTGAAATCACTATGTGCATAAGATTTCAATTCAACCAGCTGGAATCCAGTTCATCATTTGTTCACTCTGCAGCTACAAAAAAAACTAAAAGATACTATGAGTAGGATCTGTTAATTGGACTGTCTCTGCACCTTCTGGCCCAGAGTCTCACACACACTGTTGTGAAGATGTCACTTTTAGCAAGATGTTTTTTTTTTTTTTTTTTTAAATTAAATGAAGGTTGGATCACAGCAAATTTACTTTGTTCAGGACAACTTTTTACCGGATACAACGCAGTGAGGTTAAGTATCTATGGTTACGCAGCGCTATGGTTTGAAAAGTGGCAACAAGCAAATGTTGTAGAAGCCAGATATATGTAGCGCTGCTGGCAGCCCAGGGCTAAGACATGTCTGTAATGTGTAATGCTAGTGAATCCTGGCTAGCTATGTCCTGCCAGTCATCTACCAAGCAGAGCTATCATAACCTCACTCTTCATTTTCTGGATAAACTCCCAAGTTTGCACAGAGCACTGCAGTATAACTGCTGCATATGGGTTGGAATGAACATTATCACAAACAGTTTAGCCCCTGTTTTAGCCTTTAGCTTGTGCTCTATCTCTCTCCTGTTTAGCGTTCTTTTACTCTTCTGTTCTTTTTCTGTCTGACAGTTAGACTCCTTTGTCCACCATCACTACAAAATTAATCACAGAAATTGATTTCAGCAAGGAAAAACAGAGATTGCTCTTCTCACTAAAAAAACTTCATCAGCCGGCGTGGTGTTGTCATGGAGACATAGACGTGCTGTAAATCAGTGCGGTACTGCTTGATCCCATTGGGAAGCTAAGAAGTAGTATTTCAAAATAACCTGTAACCTGTAATAATGGCACAGATGATCTCATTTTAAAGTGTGGATTATGAGCAGGCGTATATCTAGAAGGGAGACTTTTGCAAGGTCACTTGGAAACTTCTTACAGCCGCTTTAATACCTTTGAAATGAATAAATAACATCTGCTCTTTCTTTCAACCTTACCTTTACTTGATAGGAAACCAGAATCAACCGTAGTTCCTCCGAGCGAATCAGGTCTAATGCTGTCTGCTCTGCAACAAAGTCAGACAAAATAAAAATCATGAATCTATCACACTCAAAGCAGGTGTAAGTAAGAGCAACACTTAAAAAAAATCTTTGAGTCCCTGATTTTTGTAACTAAACTAACCATCATAAAAAAAAAACGGTAACCCTCAGTGATATACCATTGTTGTTTTTCATACTGAGGCTGGCTCCAGATTTAAGCAGCTTTAAGATGCACTGCTTCTGCCCTCTGTAGGCTGCACAGTGTAAAGGCGTATTCCCCACTGAGTCTCTGCAATGAATATCTGGAGCTTCTTCTCCACTCAGCTGAGCAATTGAAAAAAAAAAAAAGTTATAAACAGACACAAACTATAGAAAAACTGATATACACATCAAAATGCAAAATAAACTATCTCAGGTCTTCACCCCAAATATTTTACTGCCAATACTACAATCAATTCACTTGTACTCAAATTACTATTTCTTATGTTCTACTACTACTATCATATTTTAGGCTTTGTTTTTCAGTGTTAAACTCTCATACACTCAATGATCAAGCATATACTTTGGTGCTTTTGTACCTCTTGCAGAATATATTTGATGCTTTTTTTCTGTTACATTACTCTCATTCTGTTTTGAAGTATTGAGCAAACAGGCATTAATATCTCCGTCAGAATTATTATATCTTAACTAACTTTATGACACGAAATATATGAAAAACAAGCAGATTAAATGCTAATGCTTTTATATTCTGGACATTTTTAAGCCCTGCTAGGACATTGCATGCAGTAGGACAGGTAATATAGGGCAGCTTTAGTTGTAACTTGATGCCTCTTCCCAGAGATTAAATCCCCAAAATACTGAGCCTTAACATTATTTTGATGTCATTAATATTTTTGCATCACTCCAAGGTTTTTCAAAGGTCAGACTCTAACCAGCTTAGACAGAGTGGAGATATCTCCCTCTCTGGCTGCTTCCAGAAGCTTCTCCTCTCGTCGCCTCATCTCCCTCCTTTCTGCAGCTGCACAAACCAAGAACAAAATAATACTAACCCATAATAAAGTGAAGCCAGCAGCTGATGCAAGAAGCCAGCGCTCATCATTTCATTCATTTTACCCTCCAGCATTGTAATGATTTCATCATCCTCTGTGACATCTTTAGGGATCTGGGCTGTTCCATTGATAATGTTGGAATGGGCATCATACCGTAGCAGCAAAAGGACAATTTCCTACAGGGTCAGAAAAATACTTCACTTGTCATCACATTACATCTTTTTGCAATGTCCCTGACAGTGCCTTTCAATAACATGAAGTTGCTGAGGAGAGTAAATATCAAATGTCACATTGAAAACAGTGTTATTTACCTTTCTTCCAGTGTAGGCTGCTTTGTGCAGAGGTGTGTCGCCCATATTGTTCTGTAAATTTGCATCAGCACCAGCCTACAGACAGCACTCAAGACAGTCAAACTCACTAGCTGCTGACAAAAACTCCACATATACTAATATAATCTGCAGGTCTCACCTTAAGTAGCTCTTCTACAGCATCTCTGTGTCCAAAATAACTCGCCAGGTGGAGGGCAGTCCATCCTGAGCTGGCTTTGGATTTAGCTACAGGAAAAACAAATAGCATATCACTCAACCTGAAGTCAACTCATCCAGTTAACATCAGGTCATCACTTACATTTACAGTTGATGTTGAGACAAATGTTTTGGTCGACTCTGGACTGGAGGAGCCCCTGAATTTGGGGATTGCCCTCTTTAGCATACTGTAGCAGCTGGTCTTCAGGGGAGTCTGTATCCATCTTTACTTTGCCTCCTGTTGCCCATAACAAAGAAACTTTACCGTTATTTACTTACGAGAAAACCAGAAGGGAATGTTGATGATGAACAGAACCAAATGAGACTTCAGACAAACTGAGTCTCCGGTTAGAAGATGATTGTTTACATTATTTTCAGTCAAGCTAGCTGGTAGTATCAGTGCGGTCGACTGATATAAAACCGTGAAGGAAGCTCCACAGCTCTTTAAAAGCACAAAAAGAGTAAATGTTAATGTGTCGTACTGTATTTAGCTAGAAGAGCAAGCAGACTTACAGGTGAAACCTTTTTACTTCTACTTTTTCGACTTTCGCCGACTTTCAACTGTTTGAGCCAGAGTTGAGACACAACATTACGCAGCCGAAATTTGATAGTGCCAATCAGCTGACAGCCGTTGGTGGTCGTCACGTGACCAGCCGGCAGTTTGAAAAGCTGTCTGAACAGACAGGCTCGAGCTCAAGGCCTGATTCCTGCGGACAAGCCACATGCTTTTGGGAGACGACGAGAGTTTTTTTTTTATTATTTTTATTTTTTTTTATACAAAATGTGGGTTTCTCTCAGTCAGGGTTTCGTCTGCTTAACACCCTACCCCATAGCCAGACATTACCACCCCATGTCAAAGCTGAAGATGTATTGAGGCCTAATAAAGTCGAAATCCAGGATGCTCTATGTGCAGAATACAGACTGATCCTCAACAAGGTTTATGCAAAGAAACTGATTACTAAAAGTGAGAACAAAAACCTCAAAAGCATTGACAAAGAAGATGTGGAGGGCAGAGTTGGGGTCCACTCACAAAGGTAAGTTACCCCTCGTTACTATTGAAAAAAGTAGTGCCTTACACTACTTGATTACTCCATGGAAATAGTAACACTACTATGGAAGAAGTTACACCACTCGTTACACTACTTTATCCCCCTGACACATCTTTATATGCTTCAAGAGATTCGCGGTTGTGTTCCATGCAGTATTCAGCCTCTTATTTCCTGGGCAGAACTTGCATTTCACGGTCACGCTCTTCTCCTGCTGTACAAAATCAAAATAATGTGCATATGAACTGTCACAGTAAAATTGGTTGCCTTTTTTAAATCTGTGCCCCACTGACAACACTGCACTCCCTCCCACTGTAAATGCCCCTGTTAAAGGGTAATTTCGGTTTATACAGCTTTTACATTGTTTATAGAATGAAGTAGAACAAAATACTCACCCAGAAGGCTTTCCTGATCCAAGCAGTGCTTCGGGAGATATTTAGATCCAAAATCGTGCAGTGGACATCCGTCTAATGGGATCCATCGGGGCATAGACAGCGCAGCTCCTAAAACTGCATTGATCGTCCAAAAACTCGTGTATTTCACCAATATTCCATCATGGTCCGCTCCAAGTTAGTGCTCTGCTGCAGTCTATGTCACTCCAGACAGCGCTGTGTGGCTGTAGTGACCTCTAAACTGAGGAAGACTTTGTTTACCTCAAAGAAAGGAGTCAGCTCTCCAGAGAGTACTACGCATGCGCAGTACGGGGCATTTACAGTGGGAGGGAGTGCAGTGATGGCAGTGGGGCACAGATTTATATAAGGCAACCAATTTTACTGACAGTTCCATCAGCCCTGACCCGGAAGAGATAGCGAGTAGTTGCTCAAATGGCCACCGTTCAATCTACTGGTGGTAATAAAAGGAACGTCGCTTAAATAGTGATATTTTGGTTGCTCTATTTGCAGTCAATGTAAAAGTAACGATCGTAGCGTTTCATTTGTAACTCTATTTTAACTACTAATCTAGGAGGAGTAGTGCCGTTACACTACTCGTTCCTATCAAAAGTAATTTAACTACTTGTAACGTTCGTTACTTGTAGTTACAGTATATACCCAACTCTGCTTGTAACGTTCATTACTTGTAGTTATATACCCAACTCTGGTGGATAAGATCATGTTTAAAGGAGAGAAGAGATGCCAAGCCTTCCTCGACCTGCTGCAAACTGATGAACTCATCAAAGAGACTTTCCCTCAACTTGAGGACCTACAGCTGAACACCTCTGGCCTATTTCCTGTGCCTGTTCAACCTTCTTCTTCTTCCTCTTCGTCCTGATAGTAATGGTAGGTTAATGTACATGATTTTGTCTTCATTATTGTGTGTAGTATGGCTCATATAATGTCTACAGGCTGAATCAAATTCAAGGCATAACTCTGTCTTATTCCAATTTCCTCAGAAAATAAACCACCAAAGAGAAAGAGGCCAAACCAGGTGAGAACATTGCCTCAAAATAAATCTCTTTATTTGAACCATTGTATTTACATGAACTTTGGAGACTTTTTTCATGTCCGGTACATGCTTAGTAGCTTGTGTTAGCCAGAGTCTCATATTCTCCACATCCAGAGTTGAATTCTACTTTTTTTCAAAAACACAACAGCCATAATAATAGTATGACATATGGAATATGCATGCATGGGCACTGATAGACATCTTAACAACACTTTCTGTCATTAAAAACTTTTATCATGCAGTAAACATTTAGAAAATTTGATGAAGACACAGTGTTTCCTAATATTGAGGTTATGGGAATATTAATAGGAATAGTTCAAAGTGTGTTTCAAGAATCACATCCTCTTACCTTTCACGTAAACTCAGTGTTGAATCACTCTGCAGTAGTACAATAGTAATAGTACCACAATAATTTTTGGTTGTAAACTTTTAGAGTTAGCAGCTGAATGTTAAACTACAAAATGTTGGCTTATAGTTTTGTTTTATTACTTCATTCTGTGCAAAAATAAAAAATGCAAATGGCAGTAAAGAAAATAATGCTGAGGAGGCTTCATTTAAAGCAAGAGCTGGTATAGCTCCCTCTAATAACAGCAAGAGTCACAAGATCTTGATTTAGTGGTCTTCAACAGGGAGTCTGTGGAGATACTGCAGGGGGTCTGTGACGTTTTTGGTTGATTAGTCATTTTTTATATTTTCAAATAACTATTCCCAAATACTTCAATTTTTACTATGCAATTGTCTTTGAACACACATTGATGGATACACCGAGGCCAAAGATGTTATCTTTCAGTCAGAAACACACTCAGCTACTCAGCTGCTCTCTTGAACTGCACACAGGTTCACTCATAGTCAGGGAGCCACAGGCTCAAAAATGGGTTTAACCTGGTGGTCTGCCAAACTTTTTGTTTGTGTTTTTTCTTTTTGCTTGGACTCCAAGCTCCAATTATTGAAGGGTCTGCTCTGTCCATAACACAGACAGAAGATACAGAAAAAATATGGCCATTGTTTGTATGTTCCCTTCATTTTTTTTTTTTTTTTACAGAAAATGTGTAAAAAAATGACATTTTTCTTCAAATCCTCAGTGGTTTGGGTGGACTGCCAATAAATGCATCCCAGATACACAGAAAATATGTGATGAATTTATTTACTGAAATAATAACCCTTAAAATTCATATCAACACAATTTTGGATCAATTTAATGGAAAAAAAATAGAAGTAGAGTTGGTGTTACCAGCGTAAGAATGAAAGCTGAGACCATGTTGGTGGAGAGTCACACTAAGGGGGGCGTGTAGATGATAAAAAAAGAGGGTCAAGGACAGAGCCTTGTGGAACACCTTAACTGGGGCTGGGGAGGAGCAGGAGTCACTGATGGTAACAAAGGGTTGTCTGTTGTGGTTTGACTGAAACCAGGAAAGATCTAGGAGACACCAAGGTGTTCAAAAGCAGTTGAGAAGGATGGTGTGGGAGACTGTCAAACACTGCAAAAGGGGCTAGGAGGATTAGGATGCTAATGTGGAAAGAGTCTGCAGCAATGAGGAGGTTGTTAGTGATTTTGATGAAGGTGGTTTCAGTGGTGTGGTGGGGTCTGAAACCAGATTGGAATGGTTCGTAGAGTTTACGGTTGGAAAAGTGCTTGCGGAGTTGGGCAGCAACTGGTCTTTCTAGGATTTTACTGTGGAAAAGAAGGTTGAAGGTGGGCAGGAAGTTGTTGGGGTCTTTTGGGTCCAAGTCTGGCTGTTTAAGGATGGGAGTGACTGATGCCATTCAGAAAATGTAATTCTATTTATTCTAATGAAATTCTTTATTTTGGTTGAGACAAACTTAAGGAGATGAAAGATATTTGGGGAAAAATAGAAAACACAATGTGAAAGTTGAATGTTTTTATTCTATGCAATGTAAGTATGGTTAAAAAAAAACCCTCAAATAAGACATAAATTTCACAAAGATTTCAACTCTGAATTTAAACTAATTCAGTAAAATGGTCCATAAAAACTCCTTTTCCTTTTCCTTTTACAATGTAATTTTGTTATTTTTAAAAAAAGGGAGAAGTCATTTTGTCTAAAAAGTTGTGAAAAATTCATATGTATGCAGTTTTTTTTTTAATCAAGGTCTATTTATTGAAAGTTTTACAATTTACAAAACAAACAGGAAAAAAAAGTATATAGAAAACCATATATACCAACTATCAAAAAGAGAGAAAAAAAAAAAAAAAAAAAAAAAAAAAAAGAAAAAGAAAAAGCCCACCCATCAACCCACCCACTGGACAAGTATTGTACTATAGTAATCAGTCATCCTACACTAGCACCGGCTAACACAGAAAGATGTATAATATATTATGGGATTATGCTCTCTGCTCCTAACTTCTCAACAAATATCAAGAAAGGCTTCCAGGTTTCATAAAATCGTGAAACAGACCCTTTAAGAGAGTGTCTTATCTTCTCAAGCTTGACGTATTTCATAATCTCTTTAATCCAGTGAGAATATTTAGGAGGAAGAGGGTCTTTCCACTGGAACAGTATAAGGCGCCTGGCCATCAAAGTACAGAAGGCTAGCATATTATTTTTAGAGTTATTTAGATGCACACCCTGTGGCATGACACCAAATAAGGCAGAGAGAGGGGATGGATCTACTGGCACTCCTAGTATTTTGGAAAGAGTATCAAAGATGGACTTCCAAAATGGACGAAGTCTTGGGCAGGCCCAAAACATGTGGAGTAAACCTGCTGGGGCTTCTTTACACCTGTCACATGTCGGGTCTAGGTCTGGCCTGATTTTAGACAATCTGACCTTTGACCAATGGAGTCTATGGACAATTTTAAATTGAACAGCAACATGTCTTTGGCAGATGGAGGATGTGTAAATTCTTTGTATAATTTTTGACCAAGTTTCTTCTGAGATCTGCTCGTTCAGTTCCCCTTCCCACTTGTTCTTAAGTTCAATCAGATTTGCTGAATTATGATGATTGAGAAGGTCATAAACTTTACCAATCACCTGTTTTAAGTCTGTTCTTAGTGTAAAAATTGAATCTAACAAGGGTGCTGAAGAATATTGGGGAAAACCATCAATGTATAAGGCAACAAAGCTCCGCAATTGTAAATATCTGAAGAAATGAGATTGAGGGATACCAAATTTACTTCTTAATTGCTCAAAAGATGCAAAAGTACGGTCTATAAAGAGATCCTGGAGAGATGAAATTCCATTACTAAGCCAGATGTTAAAGGCCCCTGACAAAGATGGGGCAAACATGTGATTTTTGACTATCGGGGCAAGGATAAAAAGATTATACAGAGCAAATGATTTACGAAACTGGTTCCAGATTCTTACTGACTGTGCCACAATGGGGTTATTAGTGAAATAAGAAAGCGGTTTGACCAAAGGGAGTTCAGAGCACAATAGAGCTGGCAGGGAGGTGTGTCTACAGGATGTAGTCTCCAAGGTTAGCCATCTGGGTGCATCAGAAATATTCAGATCTTTCATCCAATACACTAGAACCCTAATATTTGATGCCCAATAATAGTAAAGAAAATTGGGGAGTGCGAGGCCACCTTGAGAACGTGGCCTTTGCAGTATAGATTTCTGTATTCGAGACTTTTTTTTATTCCATATGAAATCTGATAAAAGACCATCCATGGAGGTAAAGAAATGTTTGGTAAGGAATACAGGGAGACTCTGAAATAGATAAAGGAACTTAGGCAATATATTCATCTTAACTGCGTTAATCCTCCCCATTAATGAGAGGGGCAGTTGATCCCAACGTTTAATGTCCTGTTTCAAGTGTTCTATCAGGGGCAGAAAGTTAGCTTTATAAAGATCTTTGTGGTTGTGCGTTATCCAGACTCCCAGATACTTGAACTTTGTTGTATTGATTTTAAAAGGGGTTGAATTATATGATATATTCCTGGCTGCTCCATTTATTGGTATCAATTCACTTTTTTGAAGATTTATCCTATAACCAGATATTTCACCAAATTTCTCCAAAATATCCAAGAGCCGAGGAAGGCTCATCAGAGGGTCTGATAAATATAATAGCAGATCATCTGCATAGAGTGACACTTTACATTCTTGACCCCTCTTTATGATCCCTTTGATAATAAAATCCTGACGTATAGCTTGCGCCAGCGGTTCAATTGCTATGGTAAAAAGGAGCGGAGACATCGGACATCCCTGTCTTGTACCTCTTTGCAAATGAAAGTGGGAGGAAATATTATTGTTAGTACGAACTGCCGCTACCGGAGAAAAATAAAGGGTTTTAATCCAGGATGTGAATTTTGAGCCAAAACCAAATTTTCTAAGGGTATAAAATAGATAATCCCACTCCACCCTATCGAAAGCCTTCTCTGCATCAAGTGAAAGTAAAACCTCTGGTATGTCAGATGGAGTGGGATCATAAAGAATGTTTAAGAGGCATCTAATATTGAAAAAAGAGTATCGATTCTGCATAAAGCCTGTCTGATCACTTGATATAATTGAAGGAAGTAGGACCTCAAGACGCCGGGCCAAGAGTTTAGCAAGAATCTTTACATCTGAGTTCAGAAGAGAAATTGGACGGTAGGAGCTGCACTGCCGTGGGTTTTTGTCTTTTTTCAGAATGAGTGAAATTATTGCTTCTCGCATAGTTGCAGGAAGACAATTGGAAGAGAGGGATTCCTCAAAAACTGAGAGAAGGAGAGGAGCTAAGCTGTGTGAAAATGTTTTGAAAAATTCAGACGGGTAGCCATCAGGCCCTGGGGATTTACCACTTTGCATGCTCCTAATGGCCTCTACAACCTCTTCAATAGTAATATCCCCATCTAGTTCTGCTGCCAATTCAGGGCGTACCCTCGGAATATCAAGATTGTGGAAAAACTTATCTAATACTGAATGGTCTGTTGGTGGCTCTGAAGTATAAAGGCTAGAATAGAAGTTATAAAAGCATGAGTTTATCTGTGAAGGGTCAGTATGAGTTTGGCCTTGTTCGTCCTCTATTTCAGATATGTATTGACTGGCAGTTTTCTGGCGTAATTGATGTGCTAAAATTTTACTTGCTTTCTCCCCGTATTCGTATGAGTTATGTTTGGACTTTAAAATTAGATTTACTGCTTGGCGTGTAGAAAGAAGATCGAATTCCATTTTCAGTATCAGACGTTGCTTAAGTAAATCATCTATTGGTGAAATACTGTACAGTGTATCTAATTTCAAAATTTCATCTGTCAACTGTTTGAGGCGTTCGCTATTTGCTTTTCTTTGTGCTGCACAATATGAAATAGCCTGCCCTCTTAAGTATGCCTTCATTGCTTCCCATATAGTTGAGGCTGACATACCAGGAGTCTGATTATTAGCAAGAAAAAAATCAATTTCTGATTTAAAAAAGTTTACAAAGGCTTCATCTAAAAGAAGTGATGGGTTAAGCCTCCATTGACGATAATCTATATCTGCATCAGGAAAATGAACTCTCATGGTCAGGGGGGCATGGTCGGAAATGACAATAGACTCATATTCACAATTGGTCACTAAAGGGAGAAGTTTTTTGTCAATAAAAAAATAGTCTATTCTAGAGAATGTCTTATGGACTGGGGAAAAAAAGGAATAAGCCCTAGTTGTAGGGTTACGGAAACGCCAAACATCTGCCATACCATATGTTTCCAAAAAGAGCTGGATGGCTTGTGCTGATTTAGACTCTGATATTGCCCTTAGGGAGCTACGGTCTAGGTATGAGGAAAGCACGCAGTTTGCATCTCCCCCTAAAATAAGATGATGTGTGTCCATATTGGGAAGTCTGGAAAAAAAATTCTTAAAGAACATTGCATCATCCCAATTTGGGGCATAAATATTTGCTAGCACAACCGGAAGTCCATACAACCGACCAACCACAATGACATATCGTCCCATGGAGTCAGAATCTACGCTAGACATCACAAAAGGTATATTTTTACTAATTAGAATCGCCGTCCCTCTTGCCTTGGAGCTAAAATTAGAATGATATGCTTGCCCAATCCATCCACCTCTCAGTCTAGATTGGTCAATAGTACGGAGATGGGTCTCCTGCAAATATGCAATATCAGTCTTGAGATGGCCAAGATGCATAATTATTCTCTTACGCTTAACAGGATGATTTAGAGATTTTACGTTCCAGCTTACAAAGTTAACTTGACAACCTAAAGCCTTTCTTAAATCACTTACACCCGCCATTGATCATCATTATAGACACTATAAGATATACACATCCCAAATTTGCTGACACTATGAGCTGAAGCAAGTGAGACGACCGACAGAACGAGTAAATCACTTTTGTCCAGTAAGTTCCCAACCCTAGTCCCCTGAAAAGAACATGGAGACAATAACACCCCTTGCAGAAAAAACCACACATAGGTAGTGGCAGTAGGGAGCAGTTATTAACAAACAAACAAACAAACCAGCTCCTGCCACACCTTACCTCAAGATCAATTTAAAGATTAAAAGTCACGCAATGAGTTAAGAGAACATCCAACTATGTCAGTGCAATAGTTTAAAAGTGCAAATGGGTGAACAAAACATAAGGTGACAGAGACATGGCTACCATCGACATATGTCACTCAGACATTCACTTCCAAAGACCGAATCATAAACAGAGGTTGATAAGTTGAATTAACTAAAAATAGCTGTGCATATTTCAAGAAAAGGCTAAGTGGCAAAAATTATCATTACTGTATAGCATTTAAAGTAATCTAACGTTAGCTAAAAGAGTCATTTCAGTGTTATGGTGCAAACATGCATAACCGCGCAGGATTACAGATGACCTGTTTACTCACAAAAATACTTATATAACTAACCCAGAGGTGTACAAGAATAGAATGACAAAATAGCAGAAAGGATATGCAAATTAGACCTTCTGGGTCCACTTTCGGTGTCCATGAATCTTCCTTTTACACAGAAGGAGGGGACAGGTGTAAATGTCAGTCATCTGGGTCTTAAGTCGTACATCATGCTAGTCTGTGTTTTCGTCCTCAGTTGTGATGGTATGTTTCACGTAGGTCATTGCCTCATCTGGGTTAAGGAATTCCTTGTCATCTCCCTTATATGAGATACGGAGTCGAGCTGGGAATAGGATACCATAGCGGACATCTCGACGTCCTCGGAGGATGTTCCTGACGTTGTTGAACGCAGCCCGGGCTTTAACAACACTTTCGGTGTAGTCGGGAAAAACGGAGATTCGCTCTCCTTGGTATCGGAGCGGGGCTCGTTCGCGGGCGCAGCGTAGTACATTGAGACAGTCTTGATAATAATGCAGCCTCGCGATGATAACCCGAGGTTTTCCATGTTTATTCTGTCCCATACCTCTGTGCGAGCGGTCTACCAGGATATCCTTGTCCAAGTTGAGAGCTTCCCTCAGCAGTTTGGAAACGGAGGTGGTGGAACACGAGCCTGGTCCCTCCTTCACACCCACGATACGAATGTTATTTCTCCGCTGTCTGCCCTCCAAATCCTCATTCTTCATCCTCACCTGAGCCACCTCAGTTTTAAGTTTGGCGACTTCCGTCTGCAACGTAGTTATGTCGTCTGCACAAGTTGACAGGCCTGTCTCCATGTCGGCGATGGTGGCTTTCATTTTATCCACTTCAGAACGGATAGCCGTTGTATTATTTACAATTTCTGCTTTCACCTCTTTCAACTCATTTCTGATTAAATCGAAGTCTCCAGCAAGCGCTTCCTTTAGCTCCGTCCTGATGACAGTCGAAATGTCCGCTCTCAGTGAGGATAAAATATCCGCTTTCAGGTCCACGACATCCATTGTTGACTCTGGCCGTGGGGAGGATGGTTTATCGCCGCGGCTAGTAGTTGCTAACGTCGCAGCGTCGCTAGGCCTTGAGCTCGAGTGTCCGTCGTACTTAAATTTACGAAGCTTAGCGGTTGATGCCATGACACACACCGTCACAAACCTGCTGCAGCGTATTTATAATGTTGAAGAATGAGTTATTTGCACCCAGCTTGTATTAATTGCGCGATAAAGTTGTATTTTTACATAGGTAAGGCAGGAGCTCGTTGACGCACGTCTTACTCCATTGACACCTCAACAGCGCCCCCTCATATGTATGCAGTTTTTATTCATTTTATTTATTGAGGTTTTATCTTGGATAAAATGTAAACCCTAATAAATGAACTATTGTTTTATTAAGTTTTCAAAATTGATTGAAACGTGAATTAGCCTCAGTAATGAGCTGCCATCGCCACCTTGTGGTAAAACTGTAAAATCAGTTTAACAGCCAATAAACAGTTAGGCTATCTAAGTTTGAAAATAAGCGCGATATTTGACGGTCAACTTATTAAGGTTGGGATTCAAAAATAAACATGTAGCTTTAACTTATCTTATCTGTTGTCATATTTCTAAAACAAATTTTCTTGAGAGACTTGTTTTAAAGAAACTCTTTTTAACAGCTTCGGGTTTGTTCTTCCCCCACAAGACAACATTTCAGACAAACGAAATTGAAAACCAGCTTCTGCAGTTTTCTTCTGGTAAGTGCTTTTCATTTAAAGATCTTTTTTGATTATTTTTATTTCTATCTATTTAATTTTATGAAGCTATTTTCAATATTTAGTGTCGTACACTGTTTCTGCTCTGTTGTATGCTAATACAGCATAGAGAAATCGAATCAAAACAAACCCTATTGAATACGCGTTCTCTGTGATTTAATTTCTTTTTCTCTTACTCGACTGTAGTGAAAAAACACAGTTTAGCTGAGCAATACAATCATAGTTATAAAAAATATTAACAACAGACAGTGACTGAAAATTAACAAATAGTATCGAATGATTATTGACGCCCTCATCCCATTCTCCATTGATCTTTTTCATATAGGCTATTTCAGTGTTATTAACAGTTTTCAGGGCATTTCCATGACACAAAATATTGCTTTAGAATAATTTCAAAACGCCGTTTCATTGGTTGAAGTATTTGTTGGAGTGGCATTCCACAAAACGGTGCGCTGCTTTGTAATCAGAAGTGTAAGCAGCCTCTCGAAGGATGTCTGGTATTAAAGATATGGCCGTCACTACTAAAAGAGAAGCAATTTATGGGACATTTGGAGTTTTAGAGATGTTTCTAGCATCAGAGAAGTAGCCTAGGTAATAGTTTGCGCTGACGTCAAGGTTTGGGTAGTTACCGGGATGCGTGGATTTGGAGTTGCATGACTGTAAACACTGAAAGAGAGACAAGTGCACGGTCAAACATGACTATAAGATTTGCTAAGCAAATGCTGAAAAACGCACAGAGCATAGTAAAGCCTATCGAGAAGGACTCTTCCTCCCCATGCGTTTCTATTACACCTAGAATTGCACAAAACCTAAATACTGCAATAAAAAATAACATGGAAACACCCAAATTTCGAAAAATCTTCCCGATTTCGATTTAAAAAAGTTTTACGCTCTTATGAGATGTTTTTTTCAGGAGTTTCGATTTTGAAGTTTATCGCAAAAGAGCAGTGTAATGTTGTCATAACAACGCGCCTCCTCGTGCGCGTCCACTACCACAAAACTGGAGTCTGGCGTTCATACAATGATAGCGTAGCTTAGACATGTGTTCAGTGTAGATGCAGATGTTTGTGTTTTGACCGTCAGTAGTGGAGGGATTAGGAAGGCTGTGAGCGGGTGTTGTGCCATAAAGTGATTGTCTGCAAGAATCTGATTAAACGACCCTGGCAGCGCGCGTAAAAGTTGTATCGCTTAGTTTCTCCGGTCTGCAGCTGTTCCCTCTGAAAGAAACCAACGTAACACGCAAATAGACGTGCTAGTATGCCCATGTTAACAGATAAAAGAACAATGTGACACGTTAGGTGAGCAAATATGGTAAATTCTGGCATTTTTCCCACATAAAAATGCGCCAGAGTGGAAAGCACCGATTGGTCAACAATCTATCTAATTTTACTCAGTCGAACAAAATGAGACCACTTTAAAGTACAGTAAGCATTAGTGGCAAAATAGGGGCCTGGATCACTATTTGGCATGCAAAATGGTCAATATTTAGCAGCCTGCGCGCGCAGACAGTCACTTGATGGCACAACAACAGGTGTCAGAGTGCAGCAGGAGGGAGGGGCGGAGGTGTGTGTGAATGGGAGAGCAGGCTGGAGATGATGATATTTATTCAGTGTTAGGTTCCTGCCTGTTTTGAGTTGGCGTGATCACGGCCAACAATTTGACCAGGGAATAAAAACACTAATGCACTTAAATAAGCATCATCATGAGTACAGCGTCTGGACAGACGTTACATATTCTTTTTACTCAAGTTTTGCGCAATTCTAGTTGTAATAACTTCAGAAAAATCACTTTTATTTTGCAGAAAGGCGTAATGGAAACGCAGCTTGTGACTCTTGGCGTAATATCATCCAGGAATTTGACAATGCTATGGTGCTTGAATAAAGACTATTTTTATACTCTGGCATCAAGATGAGAGGGGAGGTCTATAAAATCTTTAAAACAATAAATAATAACAGCATATTTCTTCCAAAAATCTTATCCGAATTGCATTGGCGTGTTTTTTTCCCCAACTTTCTCTTCTTGGCTGTGTTTTAAGTGGTGTCGTTCAAATAAACATGACACTGATTATATCAGTGGACACCCTAGAAGCAGGAGCTGTTGATACTTTGAATGAATAAGGCAGGAAAGTCGCTGAAATATGAATTAATGAAAGAAATTTGATTTGGTACACTTGCAACAGTTGAAACAATTTACAAGCTCAAGGTAAAATTTATGAATTTTCAAGGTAACCAAAGGGGTGTAAGTTGAAGCCAGAGCTCCCTTAAAACCTAGTCCTGACCAAGTTAAAGTCAGTCGAATTAATGTCACCATGATGGCCTGGGACAAGTAATACTGTGAACTGTCCATATTGTCGCCTTGGAAATCCTGGTGGAGCTAGGAAGTATTGTTTGATTATGTTTTGAAAATACAGCATCCAAAAATAAACATCTGGTTTCACAGTGGTATTCATGTTTCCAAATCCAGTTGTCCAGAGAAACTGATGTTTGTTTTTAGCAATTCATTGAAACTTAAACTTTGTGTTACAGCTTCAGGTTGGTACTTCCTCTGTGAACCATACGAGACAACTTCACTGGCAAACAAAGTTGAAAACTATCTACAGCAGTTTTCCTCTGGTTAGTGCTTTTCATTTAAAAATCTTCTTTAATGAAGCCAGTAATATTTTTTAATGTATTGTTATTTGATCATTTATTTGAAAGCACAGCAAGGAATGTTTGTCTAACTTTTTATTTTGAGATATTTTTCTCAGTCGAACTGAGTAGTGCAGCCAAACACTCATATTTAATATTTTAATGTTTTGTCTCCTATTAGAATTTACCTCTCACTTTTACCTATTATCATACCTATCTGAACCTGACTTGTATCTATGTTTTAAGTGCCATCATGGCTAATTCTAAGGGAAAGATGGAAAAGCAGCAGCAGGAGGTGGCTCTCAACATTGAAACCCAAGACGAGCAACAGCCCAACCGATCCACGGCTCCTGTTGTTGAGTTAACCACAAAACTTCGTAGTTGTTGTTTACAAGTGACCCACAGTCAATATCCTTTTTGCCATTCTCCTGGAAGTCCAACTGTGTCTTGAACTGATTCCATATATTTTATATTCATTGTGTTGATGTCACTGTCCTTCAGATGATAATTTGTGAAGAGGAGGCTTCAGGCCTTTAAGCCTGAAATTCAGAAAAACAGGTGCCTCTTGCATGTAATATTCCATCTTGTATTTTCTCAGAGTTTTAAGAAGGGATGTGTCTCTGTCAGTTTGAACTTAACTAGTTTCTCCACCTGGTTGGATATCGTGTCCATACTGATGGTCCTGCTTTCTTGCATCACGCTTGGCATGTACAAGCCCAATGAAGAGCCCAGCATGATCCTGGAGGTTAGCATAACCTCAACCCCTCTGTGTCACTAACAGTAAATAGAGATATAGCTGGTTATTTACTGAAGTTGTAGAGAAGTCAGATTGTCATAACATATGGATTATTAATTCCTAATTTGTATGTCTAGATTTTGGATGGTTTTACCTTTGTTTTCTTCATCCTGGAAATGGTCATCAGGATACTGGCGCTTGGTTTCGTTGACTATCTTGAGAACAGCTGGAACAAGTTTGATATCTTCATCAACAGTGGAGTGTTAGTATTCTACAGCCACTCTCTTATACGTGTATAAATGGCAGTGTCTACAACGTCTACATTTTACAATGAGATGTTTGTGATTGAAGATGTATATTAGATCACATGCAAATGTTCCCTCAGGACAATAGACAACATCTTGGCCATCTGTGGCCTCCGCTGGCCAGTCTTCAGGGCTCTCCGGCCGCTGCGCCTGATTTGCAGAATACAAAGTAAGTAATTTTCAAGACTACTCAGCACACCAAAGCGTCTTTGTCTTGTAATGTTTTATTTATCTATTTACATTCAGCCTCTGGAACAAAATGTGTGAGTACACTTTGTCTTGTTTTTATTTTTTTCATAGGTTTGCAAGCCCTGGTAGCAGCACTTATAGACACCCTGCCAATGCTTGTAAGAGTATTCTTCCTCAGCATGCTGATCAATTACATCTTCTCAGTTGTGGGAGTTCAGCTGTGGGCGGGTCAGCTGCGCAACCGCTGCTTTCTGGGAGGGAACATTTCTGGGTGAGGAAAAATCTTGTTCTGCCCTTGCAATGTTTGCAATGTTTGTATTTTATAATTCAGGAGTGTGTAAGAATGGCTTTACTGCTTGTTAGCATTTCTGGTTTGACGGTAAAAATCACAGTCATGGATAACTTACATGACCAACTTTTATATAATTGGGTTGAAGCATTTATCCTTTTTTTTAATCCTCTTTTTTTTTTTTAGAAAGTACAATGTGTCCCTGAGCCCGTACTACATTCCAAACTTTGGTGAAAAGTCCTCATTCATCTGTTCCCCGGAGAACAAGGATGGGATGCAGAGCTGCAGTCACATCCCACCCTACAGAGTGGACGGAGAGCCTTGCACATTGGATGCTACCCACCCACCAGCTGCTGTACCTGCTGTGGATGGCTGTGTCAACTGGAACCAGTATTACAATGACTGCCGTGTCGGGATCAACAATCCTTATAAGGGATCTATCAGCTTTGACAACATTGGCTTCTCATGGGTAGCCATATTTCAGGTGAGAGTAGATTTGACGAGCTCAAAAAAAGAAGCTCAGTTTGAAGGAAAGGGTTGGAGTTTAACTGGAGTTATATTTACATTATTACACTCTGTTTCTGCCCCCAGGTTGTCACAATGGAGGGATGGTCGGAGATTATGTACTATGTGATGGATGCTCACTCCTACTGGGACTGCATTTTCTTTATAGTCGTCACAATTGTAAGCAGTCACATGTCAGTGCTTTTGGATCAGAGCCTTAGTATTTAACTACATCTTTGTTAATCTCTGGTAAAATAAATTAAAGCTCATCTAAGGCAGACTGGATAACTAGCTAGGAATCTTATGTTTCTTTTGAAGTGATTCATAGTTTTTTTTTTTTTTTTTCCGGTTAAAACCATGACACTAAACTGTAGCTCTATATCTCCCTTACCAGATGGGCTCTTTAGTGATGATGAACGTGTGTGGGGTGGTCGTCTCCACCAAGTTTACGGAGAACATGGAGAAGAGAAGACGAGACCCACCGTCTGGCATCATAACCATCCCAGAGCTTTTTGACAAGTTGAAGTCCTTGTCGACGGACATGTTCTTCAGAATGAACAGGTCAGTTTCTGTAAATGTGAACCATTCTAATTTTTACCTTAAACAAGTTAATTTTTGTATTGAAATTATACTTGACCTAATTTTTATTATTCCTAAGGTTTGACATACATATTCTCTTGGTCAAATTTATTATTTATACTAAGACAAGGATTAAAAGCCTGTGAGCCTCAAAGTGACTGATATTAACCCCTATGTGTGAACTTAAAGATGTCTTGCTTAAGATTGCATTTCACATGATGGAAATTGATGTCAAAATAACATTTTAGCCAAAACGATTTGTTTTTAATTACCCTTTTGACATGCCTCTAGTTTAAGGTTCTCACATTCATGAGTACTTATCCTTTATGAAATGTCAAACAAAGTTTTATCTTTAAAGAGACTGTGGGGACAACTGCATGAGTCACAAAGTTTATGATGTCTACAAGGTGAAAATCACATAGTATCACGGTGGTAGTTAATAAAGCCAGAGATGCTGCTGGTTCAACAATATCATGCCTATGTGTCAAATCAACGCTGACTGTTTCTGCTGAGTTTGATGACCTTGTTTTCTTCTCACACTAAAGCTCCTCACACTGCTGTGGCTCAGAGAAGATTGATCTTAATTAAATTAAAGCCGTTCAAATATATAAACTTCATGTGGTGATGTTTCCTCAAACACTGACTAAAACAGTAGAAAAAAACATGTATGAATAAGATGTCATTTTTTGTTAGAGATGATAGTGATACATTGCTCTATATTTAAATAAGGAGGAAGACACTAAGTTATCTTACCATTTGGAATCACCTTTACATTATCATCATGATCAGAATGGACCGCCGGTAAAGAAAGGTATTTCTATGGAAAATTGTGGCTGTTGTCACCTTGTATATCATCAGACAACTTGTGCCTTTATTCTGTTATATGTTGACTGTACTTTGAGGGTGACAGAAGAAAGAAAATCAGATAATTTTAAATAGTTACCACTGGTGGGTTCGAACCCACGCCAAAAGTAAAACATAGATCCCTGTGCATCTGTGTCCTTCTCTCTAACCACTCAGCCACTGTTTCCTCTGCATTAGGGACAGAGAGTCTAGTATCTGACATCTCTTGATTCACGGTTATTCCAGTCTAGTATAACTGGGGCGGTTCACCTGTCAAAGGATCACGCAGGTGTCCTGAGGCGAGCTCAGGGAGGACGGAAACCTCCTGTGGAGCAGAAGGGCAAAAGCTCGCTTGATCTTGATTTTCAGTATGAATACGGACCGTGGAAGCAGGACCTCACGATACTTCTGACTTTTTTGGGTTTTAAGCAGGAGGTGTCAGAAAAGTTACCAAAAGGTCTCAATTTATGTTTCCGAACAAGAACATCATTCATTACAGTTGTAGACTAAATTAATGTGACTCATGCAGTTCACAAGGCGTCTTTCAAAAGTCCGTCAGACCTTCTCTGAGAAGACCTTCAGCTAAGGTAAGCCTGACCGTTAGCCTGACTGGGACCAGGCTTGTCCCGCTGGCTAATTTACCATGGTTACCAAGCCACACTAGCCCTAATCCTCGTTTGTGGAGCCAAACTCTCGCTAAAGTTAGCGAGGCTAACCGAAATAAGCCAGGCTTTGAGCTAAGCCAGCTTCGTGGAATACCCCCCAAGTCTCCATTCATGTCCGGAACAAACACACAACACAAACAGATAATCCTCACAGTCCCTTTAGGTTTAAAAACAAAATATCAGGAGGTTATCAACTTCAAAATGTTTTCTAGAGTAATAAAACATGCAGAAGTTCATTGTCAGTGCATAGTGTGTGCAAACATGAAAGTCAAAATGACGCCCCTGTGGTCTACTCCTGGTCATTTACCTGTGTCCTTCTCTCTTAACAGGCGTCTGTGCAGGAGAAGAGTGCACCCCAGAGGCAGTCATGATAGGCGCAGTGTTATGGTGAGACTAATGTGAAACATTTTGTGATACAGTCTCAAGCTGCACTATTGCAACACTAACCAGGCTCACATCAATGACCCCTTTCTTTAAGGGTTCGGTCTGGAAACCCACCAAGAGATTCCTCACAAGAATTGTGAAAAACAAACTGTTTGACTGGTTCATCTCATCAGTTCTGGTCCTGTATATTATCACCTCGGTTATAGAGCACCATGAGCAGGTGAGGAGAAAAGTGTCTGCTTGAGATGAGTGGTAAGAGTCAAGCTGTAAAGCTTTGCCTGGCTGTTGACAGTCCTTCAGTCCTTCAAAATAAATTCTGTGTTATAATTATATTTCTGCAGCCCCAAACATTGACACACATAATAGGGATCAGTAATACCTTTGTGGTCGGTGTATTCTTCCTGGAGATGGTCTTAAAACTTTTGGCTTTCGGCTGCGAGTACTTCAAGGACAAAAACAACATCTTTGACTTTGTCCTCGTCATGACCAGGTGAGGAGCGATTCCTCTGAGCTGCGAACAGTCATGTGACTTGACTGTGTCTATATTATTATGGTGCTCTTCTATATTGTTTAAAGAATTTCCATGAGGCTCATCTTTTTCTTTTGTTTTCATCAGAGGCAAAGATGTGATGTTCAAGTCAGTTTGATTTAATAGCTTACCTTTTTCTGTCTTTTGTTTTTCTCAGTTTGTGGGAGCTCTTTAGTAAAACTGGAAACAAAGCATCAGCTCTGCGGTCACTGCGTTTGCTGCGATTTATGAGGCTTCTACACTTCATGCCCTACCTGAGGAGACAGCTGCTGGTGCTGAAAAAAACGATCAAAAAGGCGGCTTCTTTCTTCCTGCTACTGCTGTTTTTCATCTTCATTTTCAGGCATGTAAAGGGTTAATCACGCAAACTCCTCCTAACCACTTGATTATTTCTTGATACATCAAGAACTGCTAAATAATATTCTACTACAACAATGATAGTTACTCAAAAGATGCTTGTATTTCAAGAACGCTGACATTATGTTCTTGTTTCTCTACAGTATATTTGGTATGCTTCTGTTTGGTGGGAAATTCAACTTCATGACAGAAAATGGAGACATCATCACTGACCGCAAAAACTTTGACACCCTGCACTGGTCCATGGTCACCGTGTTTCAGGTACATTTCCACCTGCTAACTTGTGCTCTCTCCATAAAAAGGCTTTGTATCCTGACACCATACAAGTTGTGCCTTGATTGATGTATCATGAAATCTTAAACTCTAGGTTCTAACTCTGGAGGACTGGAATCTGGTGCTTTACAATGCCATGTCCACTGTTTCACCATGGGCCATGATCTACTTTTTCCTACTTGTTGTGTTGGGAACAAGGGTTCTTCTTTATGTTCTTGTGGGCATGGTGTATGAGAGCTTTCAGGAAATTTCCAGTGCAGATCCCATGCCCTCTAAGAATGACCCCCGGCAGATTGACGGCAGCCAACATGTAAGTGTCTTCAGGTCCTGTTCAGGTTCAGCTATTTCTGCTTTCCTGCACTTCATGTTACCTGTGGTTTCAGGACCCAGAGTCCAGCAAATCCTCTGTCCCTGACCCCACTCCTGTCCAACACCTTACGCTGCCAGACACTAGTGAGAGTGAGGTAAGATTGGTAGAAGTGAAACCTATAAGTTCTGATTATGGTGCACATATTAATATTGGTGCACAAAATTAATATTAAACCAGAGTTTACAAAATTCTTTGCAACAAAAAGTTCTTAAACATCAGTTTATGCCAATCCTGGGAAGCTTGTTGCTACTTTACCACAAATAAAATCAGTGTTAATGCCTTTGGAGTCATTTTTTCATGCATCAGAATAACACAGGGCTTTTGTGGCTCTTTCTTTCCCCTTAAAGGAATCTTTGAACCTCATCCAGAATTTTTTTCGATGGTGCAAAGACCGTGAAGAGTGGTCTTTCTATGTGTTTTCGCCTCAGAACAGGTACGTTTTAAACGCTACAGAACAACTCACTTTCACTCAGTTGGTTGATTTTGATTGGACAGAGCTGCAGGTGTCTTTTAGTAAGAGATGTTCACGTTGTTGCATCCCAGCCTGAGATCTCCTTAATGATCGAGCAAGATTGCAGAGGAACTAGCTTCAAACTAGATTTTAGTTAAGTTATGAAGGATTTTAGTTATGAATTACCATGTGCTTAGATATGTAAATATAATTGGTTATTGATTGATGCCTGTACAAATTTTCAAAGATCCATCTACCACAGCTTCATTTTGAATATATTCAAATTGGACCATGTTACAAGAAAAGGTTCAAAGCATGGTTAAAGTAGTGTGTTGTTGTTATTTTTGAGTGTGTGTTAATGAAACAAGCCTAATGATTGGTGTAATTTGAAAAGATAAACGGTTTAAGTCTCATTTCTCATTGCAACAAATATGCAAAAACATTCATGAAACACTACTACAGTTTCATTTCAGCTTTTGAAAGGTGAATTCAAACATGGTTTTAATGAAAAATGATATTTTTATTAATTCTTTATGCACCTTGATTGTGTGAATGATGAAAGCTCTAATTGTAGTGTTTGTTTGTGTTTAGGTTTCGTATCATGTGCCAACGCATGATCACTCACTTCATGTTCGACTTTGGGGTCTTGTTCTTAATCTTCCTGAGCTGTGTGACCATTGCTGTGGAGAGGCCGGGGATAGATCCTCAAAGCACAGTGAGACACAAACATATTGATCATAGTTATAATAACAGTAATATGAGATAGATAAGGCATGCAGTTTAAACTTCAATTCCATCTTGCCATTAAGGAGCGGTTCATCCTTAATATTTCCAACTACGTGATCTCTGCTCTTTTCCTGGTGGAGATGCTTCTAAAGGTGAACATCAGTTTGATATCTGCAGAAGGCTTAGTTATTGTGGAGAACATAATTTCTCAGCCCTTTGTGCTCAAACTTTCAGCTGAGAGTGAATGGAAACATTGTACAGAGATTGATATGTTGTTGCTTTGAACACCAGGTTGTTGCTCTGGGTCTGGTCTTTGGGAAGAACAGCTACTGCCGGTCTTTGTGGAACATCATAGATGGTTTGTTGGTGATTATGTCCGCGGTCCAAATCGCAGTCTCTCTGATCAGTAAGGGCAAAAGCAACATGCCGAAGGTCCTCAAGGTTCTGCGTCTGTTTCGCACATTTCGTCCACTGAGGTACATCATTTATCACTGTGTGTGCAATAATGGATGGATTTCCCACAATTTGTTTGTGTCTGTACGTACACGTGCCGTAAAAACATTGGTGTGTGTGTGTGTGTATGTGTGTGTGTCTCAGGGTGATCAAGCGAGCCCCCAGACTGAAGCTGGCTGTGGAAGCTCTCATCGCATCCGTCAAACCCATTGGAAACATCCTTATTATTTGCTGTACTTTTTTGTTCTTCTTTGGCATTCTGGGAGTACAGGTAACAAAAAACCCTCTCACGTGGTCTTGTGACTCTCTTTATGACCTTGGCCAATTGTGACATTAATTTTTTAGCACATCTGTTAAGAATGAATTGTTTTGCCAAGAAAAGTAGAATAATTCTAAGATGGTAGGTGGAATAGCTTCCACACACACACACTCACCCTCTGTTTCTCTGTTTATCTGTCAAACACACTTCAGTTGTTTAAAGGGAAGTTCCACCACTGCCTGGGTCGTGACATCAGAAACATCACCACCAAGACTGAATGTCTGGCTGCCAACTATGGTTGGACAGGAAAGATATTCAACTTTGACAGCTTTCCTCAGGTACAGATGGAAAAAAAATACAAAAACGGATGTATTAGTCAACTCTTCTTTAGAAGTACAACTGAAACAAAGAAATATAATGCTGATAGATGGTATAATTTTATGTTGTTTGGAACTCAAAAAGACAACAACCAGCCCTTCTTTTCACAGACCTTTCCCCTTGTTTTTAATTCAGGCTCTGATGTCCTTGTTTGTGATGTACTCCAAAGACGGCTGGGTGAACATCATGTACGATGGGTTGGATGCTGTTGGAGTAGACATACAGGTAGTCTTGTTGTCCATAAGAGGAAAAAAAGGATTGATTTTGCGGTTACACTGAGTAATAACACAAATGAGGAAAGATTAATGGTTTCTTGAGGTATAAAATAAAAAGCAACTATTTTCTGATTGGAACTGTCGGAAAATACAACCTTACATGTCAAACCGAGCTGTTTTTGAGTGAATATAGAAAAATGTGAAAAGAAAAACAGTGGTAAATGGGACTGAAACTAATAAACAGTTTAATACGAACCCACCTTTGTTTCATGTACACATCTCTTGTTTTTCTACACCTATTCTTCTACAGAATTCGGTTACGTCAAAATCAAATTCAAGTAAGCGCCCTTAGTGTGTTTCCTGTAAATGTTCCCCCAGCAACGATATGAGGAAGGCTGAGGTTAACATTTCCTCCACCTGTCTGAAAATCAATGTCAAACAAATTACTTATGACATAAAATCACAGAGATGATTCTGTCATTCCTCAAAGAGAGGCGCAAAGTTCTCAAGTTGTGTTTCTCTCGTATGACCACAGTGTAAGAAATGTGTCACCTATTTCTTCCTCTAAAGTCTAAACTGAATACCTTTGTTTCCTACCTTCTCAGCCTGTGAGGAACCACAACGAATGGATGCTTTTCTTTTTCATCCCCTTCATGGTCATGAGCTTCTTTCTTCTGGACATGTTCATTGGCGTGATGGTCGACACCTTCCATCAGTGTCAGCAGGAGCAAAACAGGGCAGATGAACTAGCACTACGGGAGAGAGGAGAAGTGCTTCCACAGCATGGAGGTAAAAGAACTGTGAGATGATTATGTGGGCTTTTAAAGATCAGAGAAAGTTATTTGAAATAAGCTTTGTATTAAAATATCAAGGGAAGTAATTGTGTGATACGTGGTTTGGAACCGAATTAGCAGGGTAGCTTCTCCAGTTAGAGGTTTTTACTGTTTTGCTTATAGAGGGATTATTTGTTTATCAACAACGCCAGATGTGCACGCAACTTGGGTGTAGAAGCACTGTGGAGTGCAATGGTTTGTCAACTGATGGGGATGAGTTAACCAGCAAAAAAACACATTTTTAAACTAAATATCAGCACTTATATGGATGGTAAATGACACCCAGGTTTGTGAAACAGCAGTGAGTGGACAGAAGAGGTCAGCAAGAGGACAGAGAGCACCCAGAGAGCAATTTAAACACACAACTGTCACACTATGCTCATCATTGCATTATCCATGGACATTCGCCAGACTGTGACCATAGACTGTATAAAACATGGACGAAGCACCCGTGATGTCACCCGTCTGTTCCTGAAACCGTGAAATGAAGCCAATCCGTGGACGCAGCCACATTCGCTAAGACACAGACTGTTGTTTTTTTTTTTTTGAGCAGCTACAGGGTGCCCGGCGGCCGAATGACCTGAGCTGTGCCTCTGATTGAAAAATCAAACGATCCTAATAACTTCTAAACCGCAGGGATAGAAAAGCCCGGTTCTAAAAACGGGTTGGGTCTAAAACGCTGATTTAACTATCGGCACACACTGTACAATAACGCTGTTTTCAGTAGCAAACTGTCATTTTATCAGTGATGGGTGTGGGATCATGCCATTATTGGCTGATACAGCAACAGTTTCACTTCTGTCCCTCTGCGTGCACGTAATGGATGAAAGGCACCGCTGCAGAAAGCTCCGCTTCTCTCTCCTCCTGTCCCACCAGCGCGCTAAAAACCTCAGATCAAACAACTGAGCACATGTGGTGCATCACTCTCTCTGGTCAAATAATCTTGGTGAAATCCTTTAGTGTGTGCTGGTCAGTATTTTCAAATCTTGTAGTTAGTGCGTGCTTAAGATTTAAGAGAAGATGATCTGTGTGAGATACAGCCCGATTTCAGAATCTTTAAAGATTTTTAAAATCCTGTAGTGTGAGCCAGGCTTAAGCGAACTACAAAATTGTAGTAACATGAAAGATGGGGTAATGCTCACCGTAAAGACAACAACCTTCTACTTTACTGAATAAGACTTATTTCCACTGAGTGGGCTCTTCTTTGATCAGCATTGATGCATAGTTGCTCTGACTACCTGTGTGTGTGTTTGTGTGATGTTCCAGAGCCTGAGCAGATTCCCTATTTTGCAAATTACGGCCCACTGCGTCGAGCGATTCACACTCTGTGCACCAGCAGCTACCTGGACATGTTAGTGAGCATTGTCCTTTTCCTCAATGTGATGGTGATGGGTGTCGAACATTATAATCAGCCTCAGGTACCATGTTCACACATTTACAACTTGATCGGGCATTTGTAACATTTTTCTGTGAGTTTTACGGTGGATTATTTTTTGTAAATTTGGCTGTCTCTGTTCTTTCAGTTCGTCAAACAACTGATTGAGTATTCCAGCTATGTGTTCATTGTCGTCTTCTCTGTCGAAATCCTGCTTAAACTTGTGGCTTTCGGTGCACAGAGGTTTCTGAAATCCAGGTAAAACACTCGGACAAGTAAAATGTTTGCTTAGCTAGTGCATCTTGTAAGTTTTTGAAATGGACCTGTGTGTGTGTGTGTGTGTGTGTGTGTGTGTGTGTGTGTGTGTGTGTGTGTGTGTGTGTGTGTGTGTGTGTGTGTGAGTTCAGGTTGAACCTGCTGGACGTTGGCATCCTCTTGGCTTCCTTACTGAGCGTCATCTACAACAAGATGAATATTACACACCTGCTTTCTCTTAATCCGAGCATCTTGAGGATGTTTCGAGTGCTCAGTCTGGCACAAGGTACACACACTATAAAGCTATCTTTGAGCAACAAATGTCATGTCAGGGTTTGTTTGCAACTGCTAGTGGAGTGTCCTTGCTAACGAACTTCAGTTTAAAATAAATAGACTTTTTGTGGTTTCTCTTTTTCTTTAATAAAGAAATAACCAATTAACAAAAACAATGATCTACTAAAGGACTAAGACTAAAACAGATGTATACAGTAATTAAGCCGATCTATCAAATGCGTTTATGTATGTATATGTATAATTCCTCCTCAGTGTTTTTTGTTGTTTTTTTTTGTTTTGTTTTTTTTTTGTGGTTTTTTTTTTTGTTTTGTTTTGATTGTTTATGCTGTTTTCATTACTATTATTATTTGAGACAATTTAATTTGATGAATAATGAGTTTTGACTGATTGGAAAAATAAAGTAATATAAAAAGGTTTACAAATATATATATATATATATATATATATATATATATATATATATATATATATATATATATATATATATATATATATAAAGCTATCTTTGAGAGACAAGTGTCATGTCAGGGTTTGTTTGCAACTGCTAGTGTTTACATTAACAGCTCTTTAAAAAATGAAATGCTGGCGAGCAACTTTTTCCACGTATTTGTTTCCATGTTTTTCACAATTACTACTGTGTCTCTTTAGTGCTGAAAGCCAAGAACATTAGAGTCCTGCTAAAAACCATCATGAAGACACTTTCACAGGTAAACACAGACACAGTGGGATGTTTTTTTGTGTGTGTGTCTTTCATTATTAACGTACAGTGAAGTTATCATGAGCATTTTGTTTTTCATCTTAATATCTTGTTATCTTTGTTCTTGGCTTCACTGACCACCTCACAGCAGTTTATGTGGACAAAAAGAGAAATAATAGTGATAAGGCTCTGATTTCGGCATGCTAGAGGGTCATTAGCCCTGCTAGCAAGCCCTGGTTGCTGTTTGAGACTTTTTAGTGTTTTTTATTTTTATTTATCTAACATGCTTTTGTATTCCAGGTCGGAAACATTTGCTTCCTCCTTGTGTTTTTCTTTTTTATCTATGCTGCGCTGGGGGTGGAGCTGTTTGGCAGGCTAGGTCAGTACCAGGGAAGCATTTTGATAAACATCTAGCTGAAGTTGCTTAACTAGCAGCACAACTTATGTACTATGTTTATTTTAGATCTTTCTACTTTAGCCCTTCATACTCACAAGTATATATTCTGTATCAACAAGTCTATAATTCAAAGAAATCAGTGCTCATTTCTTTGTTTCAGAGTGCACCCAGATGGACCCGTGCCAGGGTTTACATCGGTATTCCAACTTCAAGCACTTTGGAACTGCCCTGCTCACGCTCTACAAAGTGTGCACCGGGGATAACTGGAGTGGGATTCTAAAAGTATGCACACGGTCATAACCATACACGAGCTTCAAACTAATATTTTTTTCTCAAACCAAACATGAAGACTTCCAGGGGAAAGATTTTCAACATTCTGTATGTGGATGTAATTTACAGCATGAAGCAGCAGCTTTTTTTTTTTTTGTCTGTGACACAAAATAGGTCACCTTCCGGTAGGGTTGAGTCAAGCTGTGAGCAAGTTAACACTTGCTTTTGGCTGGTACAGATCTGAAAAGAGCTATTTGTCTGTTTTTATTTCCTTTGATATGCTGACCAGTCATACTTGGGAAACTGCTTTCTGCTTCTTAGGCAGAAAAGTTGCATCCAGGTGTAGCACAAACAGGGCTTCAGTCTAACCGCCCAAGTTAAGCTGAGGCTAATTTGGATCACTGCAAACTTTCTGTTCTACTTTTGAAAACTAGCTTCTTCTGGTTGTGAACTTCTGTTCCCACCTGGAGTTTGTGCTCACTTAGCTGTGAAGTTTTTTCAGCCCCTCAACTTTGCTCTTTGTTGTCTTTAGGATACACTCAGAAAGTGTCCTCCAGATGGCTGTGCAAACTACCTGAGCTGGGCCGCCCCGCCCTACTTCATCACCTTTGTGATCATAGCCCAGTTTGTGCTGTTGAACTTGGTGGTTGCAGTTATCATGCAGGCTCTGGAGGAAAGCAAAGAGGTACATAAGGAAACATTTAAAATATTCCTGCATAGATTTTCTGATATCATGATTTTACTGAGAGCTTACTAATTTCTTCCCTGAAGGAGGAACAAGGCCAGTCGAAATCTACGAGGGAAAACACTGGACCAGTTCAGCCAGTTGATTGACCAGTTTCAAAAACCTCTGTTTCATCAATGTGATTAATTGTGATTAATAGTTTCCCTTTTTTTGATGAAATTGTTAATAAACATCTCAGTTTCCAAAATTTAGAATTTTCCATCTATTTTATTTTATTTTGTTTTATTTATTTATTATATTGTTTTGTTGTCGTTTTTTTTGTGATGGGTCAACCTTTACAGGGTCATGTGATGCTGTCCAGACCACAGCCAGCCTCAAAGCAAAAAACAAGCCCTTAAATCTGATAAATATTACATACATATATATATATATATATATATATATATATATATATATATATATATATATATATATATATATATATATATATATATACACACACACACACACACACACACACACACACACACATATATATATATATATATATATATATATATATATATATATATATATATATATATATATATATATATATATATATATAAATCAAAATCAGAAATCAGAAAAAGATTAAGATTTTTTTTTTTTTTAAATAAATGTATTTCTTGTTAGATTTTACAATGACGAAACTGTGACATTGACATTACAAGTGTCTGCAACTGATTCCACAAACAGGAATTTCTAATGATTTCTTGATAAGATTTTCTTTATCTTTTCCTTTTGCTTGTGCCATGTGATGAATTTTGCCTGATCGTCAAAGGATCAGCCAAAACAGCCTGTCTCACATGGTCCATGAATAGCGTTGAACATGAAGTAACACTTTGGCATGCCAGCTGCTCACAGGCATCTCTGTGTCCATTCAAGAACCTGATTATAGTGCATCACACTGAATGGGAATATCCTCACTTATTTGTCGTTTGACAAAGTTCTGGTTAGAGTGAAAACTGGGGCTGTGACCTTGGGCAATGTCAGCCACAGCCGAAAGATGTCACTGAAGAGTGAGCGATTGATCTGGCATGACCACCGAAAGCCCTCCACTGAAACCAATACTCAGCTTACCAAAGTAAAGATGAAATCTAGCATCTGGATCTTTACTGCAGTAGTACATGGTATTAACTTAACCAAACGGTGACCACATCTGAAAACAAATGGTCTGACTGAAAAGTGGTCACTGGTGTAAGCACCTGAGTTAATATTTAAGACTACCTCTGAAAAAATCTGACAGGGTTTGAAGCTCAATGCTAAAACTACACGTTCATTAGCCAGTTCTCACATTTTCTCTATTGTAGCAAAAGTCATGGGGGTTCAATTATTTCTCTGGTCATTAAATTACATGAAAAGCATAAACATAGTTAATAACATGAAAAATCATTCATTATTGTGCAACAACAGTATTGTAGTATAGTATAGTGTGTGTGTGTGTGTGTATATATATATATATATATATATATATATATATATATATATATATATATATATATAATCATACATTTAATTAACTCATACACACAACAGGGATTCAAGTTGATAAAAAACCACTTAAACAGGATGTTACATCTGTTTTTCACATGTGAATTAGAAGGAGCAGAGGCCAGGGGAGTGATGTAAGTGACGAGGATATAGCTCGTACTCATCTTGACAACCATTGGAGCGTCCTGTGTCTTCCTCCTACCTGAGTTTTACCTGTTTCGCAGGATTCGTTTTGTTAATTGAGGTCCTATTCCTGGGACCTGTAAAACACAGACACACACACACACACACACACACACACACACACACACACACACACACACACACACACACACACACACACACACATATATATATATATATATATATATATATATATATATATATATATATATATATATATATATATATATATATATGTGTGTGTGTGTGTGTGTGTGTGTGTGTATAAGAATGTCCCCACTCCGTATCTCTTTCAGTTAGTAGGTCGTTGGTCTGAAAAACGTTGAAGACCCCTGCATTTACTTTAAGTACCAATCTCTTATGAGCCATTCCTGCTTTTTGATTACGTGAGCAAAACATTCCCCCAGTAGGTGGTGATCACGCCTCACTCTGCTCTCCCTCATTTCACCCTACCTGAACGACTTTCGACCACATGGGATAGGCAAACTAAATATAAGAAGGGGGTTGGCTTAAAAACAGCAGATGAAGACGTGACCATAGTGTTAAAAATTTGTGTTTTAGTTGCTAATGCTGTTGGTTGTCATCTAATTACTCACCAGAGTCCACTCCTTCTATTGTGCACTAGATGGAAGTATTTCATCCACCCTGTGATGTCCAGACAAACAGCAATTGTTTCCCCTGTTCCTGCCAAGAAGACCGTTGCAAGGAAGAATCACAGGCAAACGCTAAACCCTCTCCTCTTAATTGTGCTCAACTTTTGATTTAAAGGTCTGTGGCTGCAGACATTCCTGACCTAATAAAGGTCAGCTCTTAGTGTGACACTGAAGGATCTATTTTAACAAATTTCACCCCCTGTGGTGTGTATGTCTGGCTGAGAGGGTCATATGAAGTCTTGATGTAAAGCAGACATCCGTTGGAAAGGAGTTTAAACATAAGCTACTTGTCACCTTTGGCACAAAAAAAATAAAAAAATAAATAAATAAATAAATAAATTAAAAAAAAAAAAAAAATATATATATATATATATATATATATATATATATATATATATATATATATATATATATATATATATATATATATATATATATATATATATATATATATATATATATATATATATATATATATATATATATATATAAATAAATAAATAAAACTATGTAATCTTAGTGGTCAGTGTAACTATTTTATGCAACATCACTTCATTTCAGTTATTTACTTCATTTATTTATTAGGTCATATTCACTTCAGGATAAACATATTTATGCAAATTTTGCTTTTTCAATTTTAATATTGCTTTCACTACAAACAGTAAAATATGCCATAATTATCAGACTGTTCAGACTAAACTATAATGCCTCACTCAGTGTATTTTTTATAATGCTTTTACAGTTTTCGACCTGTGCCAGCTACTCACAAAGGAAATTGTGTATTTATAGGAAACATTTGTGTGTATTATTGTTATCTATCATTAGCTTTTATCACCCCCTGAACATTTTTTCAACCTTTATCACTTGTCTATTTCTATGGATTTAAATGTTTAACCATCTTTCAATTTTTTTAAGTGATTTTCTCCTGTGAAGAATCAATAAGTGCTCAAGCTTTCTGTCTTATCTGAAAAGAACATCATATTATATGATTGGTCTGAGCAGAAAGCATCCAAAAAATAACTGCTGGATACATTTTCACAAACAAACCAAAGGGCACAGGTCCTGGAAAAAATGGAAGATATCCCAAATGATAACAAACACCTCTACAAAAATGAAAAATTGACAGGTACTCAGTAAGTAAACATTGGCTAAAAAACAATGTTTGTCATTGTTATGCCAGTCCCAGGCATCTTTTTCATTTGATACCATCATGACTGTTTTGCCAAAATGATGCACACCATTAGAGAGAAAATGTGCCCGCTCACCTGTTTACACAGTGTGGGTGGCTCCATGCTGAGGAAAGAAAAAGCCACTTCACAGCTTCCTTTCAGTCAGTGTTCTTATCTGGCTGTTGCTCATAATTACTGTCATGCACTACATACAGCTTGAAGGCTAAGCTTCTGTCTGTTTAGAAATTTATCATGGCTTAAAGGTGGGGTTTTTTTTGTAAGGATGGTTTATTTTACCACTATAAAGAGATTTTTAATGGATCTATCCTTTAACTAGACATGACTGCACATAGCGCTAGTTTAACACCTTAAGAAAGCCTTTTAGGGACTGAATTAAAAGCATAGTTTTTCTTTTTCCTTTAATAACAAAAGCCACTATGTTTCACTGATAAACACATATCAGTCACCCGTTATCATCAGGATGTATTTAATTAAAGTGACATGGAAGTTATAGAAACAGAGACGTTAATCAAAGCATATTCATCAAATCATGTCTGGTGAGGGAGAGAAGCGCACTGGGCTAGTTCCTGCTAATTAGCATGGCAATTATTGTAAGCTGTCACACTTCTTAAGCAACAGGGTGGACTGTGTGTGCTCCAGAGCGTAATCCCTCACAAATTACAAGATAATGGAGGCAAAGAGAGGCCACTGCTTCAAAAGGAACCACAAGATAGAATCCCCAGCTGAGACATTTTAGGGACTGGCAGGGACAGAGACAGACAGCCAGTGAGGAAGTGAAAGGTAGAGAGAAGTACAGCATGTAGTCCCTTTACACAGAGCAGTCTGAATAGGAGAAGCTTCTTTGACTGCTAAGTTAAGTGATCGGAGACAAAGGAAACAGGTTTGATAAATTCTTTTTAAAATACATTATGAGTCTGAAACATAAAATTAATCCCTTTGGAAACTTAGAATTTCAAATATTCAGGTTTGGGTGCAGTGAATGTCGAACATTTCTCTTCTTACCTGAGGCATACAATTACCACTTCAAAGCTTTTTCCAGTGTCAGACATTTATGGTTTCAATGTTTTCCCATGATGTTGCAGGTGTTCTTGTAAAATAAAATTCTGTCAGGAATTATATTAGAAAATTGCCCTCCGAAAAAGTTTGAATGCATGTTTTGGCTGACCATCCAGTCTGGTAAGTATTCTCCTCCTGGTGTCAGTCTTAGACCAGTGTAGGATTATTACACAAAGAGATGAGCAACATGCTGTTTGTCAGACATGTTCTTGTGGCATTTTAAGAAGGACTTGAGAAAGGAACAGCAGCAACATTTAAAATGCACTAAATTGCTTTGCTTATTTGAAAAATAAAGATTAAACAAAAAAAAATATGAATAGCTAAGAAAGAGGAGAAACTTTTAATGCTTTCTGCAGGACAGTTGACTGCTACACCTCAGTGTGCAGCCCTTTGCCTGGGTGTCGAGAGATGAAGTCCACATTATCTGGTTTATTACTTCAATAGTATTATCTAAATTAAGTTACTAACTACTTCTTTTTTTAATTAAGTAAAGAAAATACTTCCCCATAAAACAGCAGATTCTTAACTTTGTTTGATATACTGTATGCAGCCTATGTGAAAGAATCCAGTGAGAAGGAGAAGAGAAATATGACAGGAGCTACAAGCCCATGCTGCATCAATTAAGCACACAACTGTCTTTTTTTAATTGCTGGAAAAGTGTATTTCACAACAAAACATACGTGTATCCAACACATTATACAACACGTTCTAAAATTCACATTTGGATTTGGGCTCATACCTCATCCAGAGACAGAGGTGCAGACGTCTTTGCAGTTCTTGTCTTGAGAAATGATTGTCTTTCTTCAGCCTTGTGCTTTATTCATTCTGACACATGTTTCTCCTTTGTGTGATACAATATATTTTTTTGTTCACAGTGAATTTTTTAAGACTATTTCCTGCTGCATCTCCCATCAGCTAACCCCTCACATCATGCAGAAATTTTTAGTAGGAGGCTGGCAGGAAAAAGTTCCTTAAACAGGGTTCCTGCGGATCCTTGAAAAGTCTTAAAAGGCATTGAATTCATAATTCTAAAAATAAGGCCTGAATTGGCATTAAAAAGTCTTAAATCCAAATTTCAAAAGTCTTAAAAATTTGAACACATTGGTTACATTTATGTTAGTTTGAAGTAAAAAAAAAAAAATTAAGTAACATTTATCTATTTTACTAAATAATTTCCTGAATTACTCTCGTGGCAACATCGTGTAATCACAACAGCGGAACTAAGAAAACGGTGATGTGGTTGCACCAGGAACTTTTAAAGCAGACACGTGTCTTGGTTCTACTTAGAGTGCCTGGAGAGAGAAAAAAATTAGGAAAAATTGGCAAAAAAAATCCAAAAGTGGCCTAGGAAAATTGAATATGGCAGCAAAATTGAGAATTAATTTTGAAATTAAATTTTAAAAAACTGTAAAAATTCCAAAAATGGTTGTGACAGTGGATGGGGGCAAAAAAGGCATAAAGTTGTAAAAATTGGGTTAAAAAAAGGTCAAAAGTGATGTTTTATGTAAAATAAACATTGGGTTAAAATTGCCTCTAACCCAGGTAATTCATGTGGTGTTTTTGTTTGTTAGTTTTGTTTGTTTCAATTGTGGTTCGTTGTGGACTTGTTTTTAAATTTGATTTCCAACGTCATTAAAAAGTCTTAAAAAGTCTTAAATTGAACTTGCCTTGAGCTGTAGGAATCCTGTTAAAGTCAGTTTGGGAAAATGCCGTCACTGATAGTTGCTCAGATTTGATACATGTACAGTACATCAGGAGATGTCATGCTACTCTCCTGGACAAATCACTTTTTATTGGTCTTCTCATCTTTGGCTGGAAAATAAAGGGAAATATCACAGTTTTGATTCATATTCATATAACAACAGCTGTAGAGTATTCAAAAGCAAATTAAAGCATGTAGTTAATTATGGGAACATACCAATTTGCATAATCTGTGTTTTTAGAGATTTTGCCAGGTTTCACTACATTAGCTAAAAATGTGTCAATTACTTTTTCTTATATTCTCAAAGCCTGAATATGGTGCATAGGGGTAATTTAGAGTTCTCTTTGATCACTGATAATACGTGTATTTAGGTTTTTAGTATCATGAAATACTCAATGAAAAGAGACATAAAGGGTGGGAAACAGGGATGCACAGATTAGTCAGATTATAGTTTTCGAAAGGAGTTAAAAAAAATGGAACAAGTCAAAATTGTGTGATGACGAGGCACACCCACAGCATTTCATTGAGCCTGTGTGGATGTGGAGCAGGAGGTAAATGCCAGCACCCTTCATCTCAAAGGCAGCCCTGCCAAACAGACTGAGAGTCTGTGAAACCATCCAAATGTGAGTTCAGCTTTCTCATTAGCGATCAGCATTTATTATGTTAAGTACTACCGCTCCCATGTGATGTGATGTGGAGACTGACACTATCTCTAAAAATGTTGCTATGATCAAATGACCATTTGTCAGCAGCATGCAGCTGCAGCCCTGAATCCTAATGGTTGAGTTTAGTTTTAGTTTTTTTTTTTTTTTTTTTGAAAAAATCTGTGACTATTCCTTTAAGATCTTTTAAAAATACAGTCACACCATAGACTGTATATAGAGTGGACAGCGTGGTTTTGCCATTTATCATTGTACAGTTTTGAAGCCAAAATACCTCAGTCACAGGCACAGCCATTGAGCAGTTGTGCAGCCTGAGTCTGCACATTAGAGACAATGGGGGATTCTGGGAGAATCTGAGTGGAGCTGGGTGACAAAAATCATATATATATTTTTTTCTTTTGAGAGTCTAATCACTTCTTGACTCTACCCCCTGACATATTTTACAATCCCTGAAAAAGATGCACAAGAACTGCAGCTGTCAATCATCGTTAAACGTTACGCAAAACCTCGTTTTTAACTTCGTATAACCAATGAAAACAAAACTTTTCAGGGAAAAGAGGACTTGAATACAAGACAGCCAAATGAAATCTTCAAATCACCACAACAATCAGATGTTAGAAACATTTCGACGAGGTGCATTAATTTTTTTCAGTTTGACCACAGCCCATCTGGAATGGCTGGAAAGCCAGATTTTTTAACCTATACTGCAGCTAGCCACCAGGGGGAGCAGTTTTTGTGGAGACCTCACTTCGAGCCGAACAAGTGGACGTCCATTTTTTTTTACAGTCTATGGATCACACATGTCTTTCGTAGTTTCCTCAATGGGTTATTGTTGAAAACACACATCAAGTCCCATTTTGAATGCTTTCTGAAGTTAAAAAAATATTTTTCTTGTGTTTTGCATTCAGGCGGCATTACTGTGCAGTGGTAAGCATTGTTGTCTCACAACAAGAAGGTTCATGGTCCAAATCCCAGGCTGGGCAGGAGTCTTCAAGTTCTCCTTGTGCATGTGTAAGTTCCCTCTCATCGTCCTCACTTCACAGTCCAAAAACATGCTCATCATGTTGATTGGTCTCTCTGATGAGTATGTCTCCTACTTTTAAATAGATTTTTTTATTTTTCCCTTCACAACCGAAGAGATTTACACTGAGATTGCCTTTCAATTTGTTCAAATATATGGCACTATTTATACATAATTAATGAGTGCACCATGCTTAATCTCATTTTAATTTTAGCAATGATTACTATGGATAGGCACGCTGTTACAGTATGATATTACCAGTACTCCAGCCCAGCACAAAAACACAAACACTTGAATGCTGGAGTAATGGAGAGCCACAGCAGGGCTCGGTGTAATCGGCAACACTAGAGTTTGTTTGTACCCTCGGTGGCTCTGCTTTGTTTCTGAGGGCCCTCCATTTCCAGATGACTCGTTGCACTTGCACCTGCCAAATTGATTGCTTCCCTGACACACTTTCCTTGCATAATGTTCAATATGTATGCAGCAGTTTAACATATTTTACACATGCAATGCATAATGAGATTTAACAACATACACCTGTGGAGATGCTGCTCCAAGTATCTTATTGTTCCACTCTTTGTTTTCGAGAACACTTAAAGGGAATGAACTTTAAATCAATGATTTAATACCAGCATTGAGCTTCACATTATATATGACAGTTATGTGATAATTGGTTATGATATGATATTAATCTGATGTAAGTAAAAACAAATGTCAGGAGCAAACATTAAGTTCAGCTGAGTTAAACTGGTGCTAAGTTTCCAAACTTCTTCTTCTTACCCTAAGCAGATGTTTACCTTTACTGGAGACAAATCAGTGGCTTTAGAAAGTTCAGCCTCACTTAGAATACCAGGTGTGCCATCCATGTTTATATGGATATATATATATATATATATATATATATATATATATATATATATATATGGTCTGTGATAGCTATATATATATAAACTGTAATCAACATGTAGAAATTGGATCTGAGGTTGAGACGGTCCTTTGCTCAACCTCCCATTGGTCAAATTAAGGGAGACATTGGTGGTCTTCACTAATGGGAAGCTCCATATGACACAAGTATGATCAACCATTGGTCAGATTCTACATCCAGAAGCTTTTATTAACACTTCCTTCATGCACAACAAAACAATGAGCATCATAAAAAAGAGCCCTTCAGCACTTCCCTACTGCAAAGTGAGAAGGTGGTGGTTCCATTTGAGGGTAAATTTGTAGTAATTCAAGTCAGGCTTCTTCAGTCACTTCTGCTGTTCTGTAGTGTTTCTCATTTTCGTAGGACCACAGCTGTGGGGATGACAGGGAAGTAACAGAATGCAAATGAGGCTTCCAGCTTACTCTGTTGTGTGTCCAGAAAGATGTTATACACATACAACTATCAGCTTTCCCCAAAACAACACAAGAATTGATTGTAATCGACGTTTAGTGTTAGTTGTGTAAACTGGTAAATGAACCTAACTTGATAACACTATAAAAAACGAAATGTGCTTCGGATTTTGTTTGACTTACATTGAGTCAACATTAGGGATGGAAATTGATAAGATTTTGTCAATACCGATGCCCTTATCGATTCTGCTTATTGATCTGATTCTTTATCGATTCCCTTATCAATCCCTGTTGTGAATGTTCTTGGTACAAAAAGTAGCTTTACAGGTTTTCTGTGTCAACAACATTTAATTGAGTTTATACTGTAAGTGAATAAAATGTAATTGGTCCCTGAGTCTGGATATTTCTGGGCATAATTAAACAGAAACAGGTAAAAACTGCACACAATGTGACGTTGATGTACTGTGTTGTAATATATTATAATTCAAGTAGGCCATCTAGTGTCTCAAAGTGGTTATAGCAATGGTTTAAGTTGTTTGGAAGCTTTCTGTAGTTATGAAGTCAGCCATTCAGCCTTTCAATTAACCGTTAGCTTTTGATATTTTGAAATTCTAAGTATTTTTTTTTTTTACAAAGAGTTGATGTGATAGGTTTCTGTGATAAAAGTTAATATTCTATTCTGAGGCTGAAGTTATATTGATGTACGCTAACTGCTAGCATATCAATGCAGTTTCCATATACGTAAGTATCAAGCTTGCGCTATTTTATTATCTTGGTAAATAAGGTGATTTATGCCATTTTGAATGTACTGAATATGAATCTCCTGAGAGAGAGTAATGTACATTTCTTTATGAAGTCAGTTCTTCAGTAAAACTTGAATCTGAGTTTTCTTGGGAAACGTTAACTAACTGCTAAGCTAAGATAACTGCAGCAGACTAGTTGACATAAGGCCCGGCACAATGTAAAGATTTAATAAGGGAATCATGAGCACAAAGGCTAACGTGAAACGAACAAGAATAGAACAGCTAATAAATATGAATTACTACTTTTTCCACAGGGGAACAAAAATCATGAAAGTGCTCATGTTTGGTAAAGTTTTGAAACATTGTATCGATAACAAGGATGTACTTCTATATAGGATACAAACAGGACACTTTAATGTGTATTTAAAGTACATACACTAGCCAATCATAGCACAAGAGGTTAAGGAATAACTCTGATAGAAACAAAACAACTATGAAAGAGTGTTGTGCTAACTAGACACGTAATGCTCCCAACATGTCAATAGGAAGTTCACCATATGATGAATTAAACAGCTTCTTTTTTTAAAAATAGATTTTTATATAAGCAAGTTCAGTACAATGAAAGTTTTTGCCTTGAGAAGAACACATTTACCACCAATTCAGTTGGTGGTCTGTTCAAACTTGAGTCTGTCAATAAAATGAAGAATGAGATTACGTCAGCTCTGGTTGGTAGATGACTGGCAGGACATAACCAGGACATGTCTCACAACACCAGGCTGCCAGTTGTGCTACATATGGACGGCTACTTAACTTAAGTACAAACCAACAAAGTTTGTTTGTTGTCACGTTAGCCTACAGTTGCATTGCAGCACCGGACTGCTACATATAGCCAGCTACTGGCATACCAACAGTACAAACTTACATTTGTTTGTTGTCAAATTTCAAACAACAGTGCTATGTAACTGTACTGAAAAATACCTCACATCAACATGCTGTATTTGGTAAAAAGTTGTCTTGAACAAAGAACATTCTTTCCAAAACAAGCACACATATTGTTGAAAGTCACATCTTCACAACAGTGCACATGAGAAGGTGGCAAGGCAGTCCAATCAAAACAGATCCTCCTCATAGCATCTTTAATACAGAGGTTAAGAAAAAGTAAACTTTCATCATCTTCTTGGTGTGAAAAGGTTATTGCAAGGCGTGTAGATAATCAAAAACAAAAAAGAAATCTGTCGGATGGGAAAAGCTATCTACTATCCATTCTTGGATATTCTCTCTCAACTCCAACCACATACTCGCTCCTCAGATCTCTAGTTGGTCCATGGATAATAATACTAGCACTGATAAAAGAAGTCTTGTTTAAATATGCTGTACTGATCATCTAACAACCTTGGCTACTACAGAAAATGAAAAATGTACCTTTGAGAGGCAAGAAGGTGGCCAATGGGTTTGGATGGGTTTAGGGTAAGTTTCATCATTCTAGTCTGCGATGTTGATTTAAACAATAAGACCTATTAAAACCATCCCTCCATTTCCTAACTTGCATGAAAAGTTCAAGATTTTTTTAAATGGCAAAGCATGACATATCAGACCTGGCAGGTGATGGTGGGAGAAAAATTATCTTTTCGAAACATGATCATGACTATATATTGATAAAAAAAAATACCTTAAGTATTGATTAAAACTTTTAAAACAAGACATCGGAAATGATGATATGCTTTTTCAAAAAGCGTGGGAGAAGTCAAATTGAACGTTTAAAAAGTGATAGAGTTTATAGCTTCAAGGTTATTTTAATTAAACACTTGCTTGTGCAGTGCCTCGAGCATGCCCTGTCAACAAAGTCTCTGTCCATAACATGTATTCTAGGCGACCTGAGGGCATGCCTAGCATGCATGATGCGTAGTTTATGTCGCCTTGTAGCGTGCAGGTGCATATTTCTTTGTCTTTTCTGCTAAGGGGCGGTGTATAAGCCTCTACATGAGGGTTTGATTTTAGACCCCAAGTGGTTTCGAAGAACTGACGTCAGCTGCTAATGCAGACCACCACAACCAGGTTGACCTATATGGAGTCAAAATAGCGCGTGGTAGTCAAATACCGCACGTGTGAAATCATGTACACCGCTCGTGAGACGTTATTTTGCGCGTGGTAGCCTATTATTGTCCCTGTTTTGACTCCGTAGACCTACTAATCCAAGTAATGATCCATATAATTAAAATATATAACCATCTTGCTTCACAGTGGACTTTTCCAAATTGTTGTATGGACATCCAAGTAAAGACCTTAGAACTTATCTGTGCATGGAACTAGTCGTGAGAGCCTCGTCACTGACAGACTATAATTCATATAGTATCTGGGACTTACGACGTGTAACAAAGCTAGTCTTTTGCAGGAGTTACCCTGCACAGTGAGGCTTTTAATTTCTGTCAATGCCTCACTAGTCCAGTGCCCATGCAGCCTGCGTTTTTTGGAGATCGTCGTGCGCTCTCTCCTGGACTCCCCGTGACATTGTTCTCTCTTTCAGCAGGAAAGCGCCGCGTTCAGAGCATGTATGGGGTGCTGGATGCTGTCTGCTCGGTTGGTTACCTGTTGCTGCTGCGTTGCCTCAAGTTCCGGGTTATTTTGAGGATTTAACTGCAGTATCGTCCCTCTCACATTAGCACAATGTCGGGGAAAGAAAGTGACTCCAACTTCAGCCGGTACTATTTCGACAATCCCTCATCCAGAGTCCAGCACAGCTTCGTCTCCTCAGGACCTATGTTTGTCGTTTTGATGGTGATGATGGTGACTTTGGTTGTAGTGATTGTTCTGGGAAACGCGCTGGTTATTCTGGCCTTTAAAGTGGATAAGAGTTTGAGAAAACAGTGCAATTATTACTTCCTGAATCTGGCAATATCAGATTTTCTTGTAGGTAAGTCCAGCCTGAGCCTTTCTAGTGTAGTCCAATGACAGAATACAGAGTTAAAAATAAAAACCATAGTAAATGTTTGTATTTATGGCTTCAGCTGTTTTAGTGCTTAATGCAGAAGACTTTTTTCTCTGCCTTTCAATTTCCAAGAGGCTACTAGTTATTCCACCATACACTGTTTTTTCACATCTCAGTTGTCACACTTTGTTCTTTCCTTTAAGTTCAAAAAGCCATTTCATCATCACTGAGGCTTCATTAATTGCTTACAGGATATTTTGATATTACTATTAAAAGTATAAGGGTCAACAAGCTTTCCCTTTAAATTTATATCTGTGTACAATCCACCCTTACATGATTGGATGTGTGCAACAACATCATGTAATGTAGTGCTATGAATGACTGTTGCATCTATCTTTAGTAAATATAAGCAAAAACAGGACTCTGAAATTGTTTTGCTGTCCTGTATACACCTAAAAGTCTTCTTTCTTTCCCCAAACTGTTTTCCCAGGTGCTTTTTGCATCCCTGTCTACATTCCATACATCCTCACAGGAAGGTGGACACTGGGCAGAGGACTGTGCAAATTATGGCTGGTCATGGACTACCTGCTTTGTTCTGCGTCTGTCTTCAATATTGTTCTCATCAGCTATGACCGCTTCCTGTCAGTCACCAGAGCTGTGAGTGGATCATTCTGCACTTCACATCTGTTATGCACACACAATCTTAGTGAATAATAACTGTTGTTACAGTACTGTGCAAACATGTCTCATGTATTTGTGCAAGAATCTTAAATTTGTTATGGATGGACAAAATAGTTTACTTGATTCAAAACTTGTTGATATTAATTTCCCCTTATTTTAACTCAGACCATTTTGTCTCCTACTCGCATGGGGATAATGAGCTAAGATGTCAAGACAATCAAGTGACTGTACTAAAAATAATGTCATTTTTCATGTTGACTCATAAGCTAAAGTTGCAAGTAGCCTTTTTTAAACCAAAAATAGAGAGGACATCTGACGAGTTGCAAGCTAAGCCTTCTGACAATCCCACATACTTGAATGTGTGGGATGCAGTGTAAAGATATGTTTGCCAACATTTGAACTTCTCCCTCACTCATCATAGTATTAACCATTATAGCACAGTGGTGTGGCCCAAAAAGTGGGGAATATCAATGCTGATTGATTCTGTTTACATCCCCCTTTTAGTTGCTGACCAATAAGGACAGAAGCATTTTTCTTGGCACAATTAGTACTCCAGACATTTTTAGATTTAACTTTGGAATACAACATTGTAATTGATTTTAATTTCTGCCATTTGGGCTCTGGACTTTGGCTTGACATAAGAGGAAAATGAGTGTTGGATGTTAAAAAAGGTTGAAGCTAAATACCCATTTCTCCAGTCATTCCAGTGTCCATAGCTAGTGATATGTGGTTAATTTCTGACTGGTGAGTCTCCTTGGTCATTGTTAGGGGCAGTGTCTCCTCATCCTCCCAAAAGTGCCCATCTGCAGAGGTTAATCCTTCCTGACCCGTTCAGGCCCAGTGCCACCCCTAATTATAGCCCTACCCCATGATGAGGATAGAAAGAAGTCACATTTTTGACTTTGGGACAGACTAGGCTTCAGAAAACATGCAGAAATCAACACAAGACTGTTCAGATTTCAGTTTTGAGATGAACAACACACAATACTTAATTTTACACTTCAGCAGACACAGATAATTTCATGTAAGTCCACATGTCAGCTACACTGCTTTACTACTCTGAAATACAATTGCACAGTTTTGGCAAAGTCGATATACTATTTTCTGCCTGTCTTGGCTTGATAAAGCAGTTTGCATCTCCAAGCGTCTTCAACCGTTCGCCCCATTGAGCCTTTTGTTGGGGCTTTTCTGTGTATTAGCCTGCTGACTGTATTCTACGCTCTTGTGTATTAACTCAAAGGTGGGATGAGGTTTGGCATGGTAGACAAAGAGAGTGTTCTGTTTCCTTTCACGAGCAAACACTTAACATCAGAGCGCTGAATACAAATAACACCAGAGAGAGAGAGAGAGGGCCTCGTCTTTAATTAGCCAGCTTTGATCATTGAGATCCTCCTCTGTACCATCGTCCTTCCAACCTGGAGAGATCAATCAGAGCCAAACAGGCCACCAGCAGCCACAAAGCTTTTTACTAAAAGCATTTCCCTCTGAACATTCAAACACAAAGCAGTGTTGACAGCAACAGGACAAAGTTTATGCTTTAAAAGAGGAGATGGTGTCACATTGGTTTTAAGATGACAAGTTAGCACATTAACCATATGCTAACTGGTCAGTGATTGAGAGGGTATTTAACTCAGTATGTTATCTCTGAATATCAAGGTAAACTGAGTCATGAGTTTGTCGAGAGATAACATTCCCTTGAGTAGAAGCACTTTTTATCTATCTATCTATCTATCTATCTATCTATCTATCTATCTATCTATCTATCTATCTATCTATCTATCTATCTATCTATCTATCTATCTATCTTTTGCAAAAAAAATTTTTAACACAGTAATGGGCTAATTGTTGTCCCTGGGTTTGAAGGCTTTCACTGAACAACTGTGTAAAAGGGTTTGTTTGAATCTATGTTCTATGGTGGCCAGTAGGTGTCAGTCAATTTTCAAATGCCACAACACAGTGGAAGTACAGCCACAGAAAACTTGTGAAAGTAAGTAAATTATTTTCTTTTTCAACTTCTATGATGAATATAGCTTTGTATGGGTGTCACCTTGTGATAACCTTCATAGTATTTATATTTCTTCATTTACCAGTAGTCATCTTATTTTTAGCTTTATGAATCAGTGATGTCATAAAGTTGGCATTATAGCTATATTTATTCATTCATTCAAGGTCCGAACTGCTTATCCTGTTCAGGGTTGCGGGTGGCTGGAGCCTATCCCAGCTGTCGTTGGGCGAGAGGCGGGGGACTGGTCGCCAGTACAGGGGCTGACACAGACAGACACAACTTTTCACGTACACATTTAAACCTATGGGCAATTTAGAGTGTTAAATTAACCTGATGATCATGTTTTTAGACTGTGGGAGGGGGGAGAACATGCAAACTCCACACAGAAAGGCCCACAGGCCAAGCTGGGAATCAAACTGGTGACCTTTTTGCTGTGAGGCCACAGCGCTTACCGTTGCGCCACCGTGCAGCCCGGGCTATATTATCATAATGGCAAAAACAGAAAGCAGTCATTCACCTACTTTCACAGCTTTTCTGTGTCTTTTACAATAACTGTCTTCTTAACTTCTGTTGAGTTGTGGCTTTTGCATTCTAGTTGTGGCTTTTTGGACTAGACCTACTAGCCACCGTATTGTTCTCTAACTGAAGGCTGTGCTCCATCTTCATCAAAACAGCAACTTTAAGAAACTGATGTTGCATAAAAACCAAATATCTTTATTGGTTTCTTCTTCTTCTTTATGTTCATTTTACATTCCAGCTGACACCTGAGTTATTTCACCAATGAATATTTAAAATCTAAAACATACCAACATACAACAAAGTGTGTATAATACATGGCACATGATGATTTTCATTCAAACCAACTCTTTTATAAAATACTGAATGCAGTTAAATGCATCACAAACCAAACATCTGTGTTTAGGAGAAATAATAAAACTTGCATAGGTTGTTCTTCCTGCACATTAATAGCTGCAATCTTTTAATTCTATATAAAAATGTAAGAGAACAATATGTCCGACTGCTCAGTGTTTAACAACTATATAAAATGTGATTGCACTTTTACTTAAGGAAAGAAATAAAAAGAAATCTCAATACCCAGTGCAATTAAATGAACTCTGTCTACCTTTTATAAAGCTAAACATAGCGTACTTAAGGAGGAAAAGCCTTTTTGCCCTCTAGATATATCTTCAGTAATGGTTGCATGTAGTAATTGTGCATAAAATTGCTTGACCCTTCACTAGCAGTGTTGGTCTAAGTATATTTTCTGACTTATGCCTACATTTACTGCAGGTGAGTTACCGTGCCAGGCAGAGCATGACTCATCGAGCCATAATCAAGATGATTGCTGTCTGGGTGCTGGCCTTTGTCCTGTATGGCCCAGCCATCATATTCTGGGAGCTAGTGGTGGGCAGGAGCCGCGTGCCAAAGGATGAGTGCTTTGCCGAGTTCTATTACTCTTGGTACTTCCTGCTGAGTGCCTCCATGCTGGAGTTTTTTTCTCCTTTCATCTCTGTGGCATTCTTCAACCTCAGCATTTACCTCAGCATACGCAGGAGGAGGCTCCACAGCAGGGAGGCCAAGCTCCAACTTCAACTGAGCGAAGCAGCCTCTGCCCAGGGGGAAGGTGTCCCTCTGTCCCACAACATGGGCTTTGGGATGAAACTGGCTGTAAGAGGCTCCATCCACTCTCAGACCTCCTTTCCCAGCTCGGGTAAGCTCGATCCCTCGACCAGCAGGGCGGCCCAGCCCAGCCGTCTGTCCAGGGATAAGAAAATTGCTAAGTCCCTGGCTGTCATAGTGTGTGTGTTTGCCATCTGCTGGGCACCATACACCCTACTGATGATCATCCGTGCTGCCTGCAGAGGGCGGTGCATCCAGCATCACTGGTACGAGGTCACCTTCTGGCTCCTGTGGCTCAACTCTGCCATTAACCCATTCTTGTACCCGCTTTGCCACAGCAGCTTTCGCAGAGCCTTCAGAAAGATCCTGTGTCGGAGGAAGCGAACAACTCCTGCATCATGTGTGCTTCGTGCTGGTCAGTGAGGACAACAGATGTAGACCACAACTATGGATGGGACTCAAAATCTCGGGCATGAAATTCACAGTTTTAGATTTTAAAGACAAACATTGCACAAGAGTTTTTCATTGAAGCTACAGAAAGTAGTGTTTTGTTCAGCAGCTCAGTATTTGGATAAATAAGGTTATTACTGCACAGCATGATTTCATCTTTGTAAATCTTGTTTTCATGTGTATAACGGAAGGAATCAGAATATCTTAACTAAGTTGTATATTATAGATTTTAGTGATTTTTTTTTGCACACTTGATAAAAGTTTAGTTATGCTTTTTTGTTTAACTAGTCTGAGACAAAACAGAAAAAAAATCAGACTGAACTATTTCTTCCAACCTGTCTATAAATACTGTGCATACAACATAACATTTAATAAGATATGCTGATTGTGGACTGTATGTATCTGTATTATTACTGTAAAACGAAGTATTTAACTCAATGAAAAATTGTCCAATTATGTGGGTGTTGTCATGTGAACTGCAAAAACTGATGCTTTATCACTTTTATTTGTCTTCTATGGGTAGTGCTTAGATCAAAAGCAGCTAATAAGTGATGTACACGTCTGCATGTTTTTTAGCTTGCAAGTTAAATTGTAAACAGATCAATTTCAGCATTTGCTGTAACAAAGTTTACAATTTTTGACATTTTTTGAAGTAAATTGATAAAAAAACAAGTCCCATTGCTTATAACGTTAGTAAAACAATCTGTTTTTTTAAGAGCACCCATTTATACAACAGATGAGTACTGACTGTTTATTATTTCTTTAAAGTAAAAAAAAACTTTTTTCATCTGACTGTTATAATATTATATACAATTTTGCTTATTTTAGTGCTCATTTGGAAAGTAACCTGTTTTGAAACGATACTGAAACATTTGTTTTTCTGTGATCGGTGAGTGTATGTAAAGAAATGCACCACTAGATGTCACCATTAACCTTCACAGCTTCCTGTGTGTGTGGCACTGAACTTCGTTTCATCCTTAACTGGAGTCAATTTGTGAGATTGGCCCTGGTTTCCGTGAAGTGTTTTTTATATTATGGATTGTGTTTGCATTGATTGTGTTTAACACATGACATATTTTTGCACCAGAACTCGGACTGTAACAGAGAAAAGTAAGCTGAACAAATGAGATTAAATGGAGATATTACATCGTCACAGTGAGTCAGAGTTTTGTCGAAAAATATATTTTGTAACCACAAAACTTAAATAGTTACAGTGTGTGCGTACATACTATATGTTTGGTGACTTATTGCATGTTTTAAGGGCTGTTATGGTAGCAGTGCAGAAGTATTTTAAGGGATTTAGTCTGTTTCTCTTGGTTTGCAAGAAAGTTAAGGTATGAATGAAAGATAAATAATTCATTTATGTGTTTGTTTAAGTGGAGGAAACTAAAAAAAAAGAAAGAAAGAAAGAAACATAATGCTGTTAATGGGTGAGGAACCTAACGCACAGTATAAAAATAAATGTGCTAAGTTCTTTGTTGCATTTAAAATGTCAATTTGACATCTAAGTGGGTCATTGCCAAGTGCTGAGTGACTTTTGTTTGATCTGCGGATGAAATGCTGAGAGTGCAATGACATATTAGTATTGTTCTCAGTCTGGTAATGTTTGATTTGATAGATTAAATGAGTTCCTTCCAGATGAAGACTTATTAAACCTGTAATTACATTGTCATGTTACATAGAAGGGGCTACATTTGCAGGTGCCTGGGTCTCACAGGGGACCTACATTGCTCAAATTGTTGCTGTTGCCTGTGTGCACATCTGGGCTCCTGGTCAGGTGCTGGAATAAGGGCACAGCTGCAGGGAACAGGCCTGTGCTCCCCCCCTCTTCCCTCTTTCTCTCTGCCCGTGGTGTGTTGTTGTTGGTGGGGGAGGACAGGAAAACAGGCCTGACCAGAGGGATGCAGACACATTTCCCATGGGGCAACAGAACTGCATTTATCAGCAGGATGGCAGGCCTGCGTTTACTCCCTGTGTATCTAAATGCGACAACGCGAGCTGTATCACCGTGAGGAGCGCATGCACTGTATGCAGTTAAAACAGGAGAGCTACTGCTACTGCTTTGTTGATGGATTAATGGCACGTATGCCAAACTGATTGGCTAACTGACTGATCACTGTGGCTCAGATTGGTCGAGGAGGGGCAGCACTAAGAAGAAAAAATCAGTTTTGATTTTTTAATCATGTGTTCATAGAAAAAAGCAAGTTTCCTTAAAATCCCAATTAGTGTGTTAACGAGAGGTTTCAGTGACTCTGACCCTGAGCAATGTATCTAAAAGCTGTGACCCTGAATGGACGCCACCTGTGCCCTCAAAGTTTATAGAGCTCCATTAGCAGAGACCCAGTCAGTGATCAGACGGAGGAGAAAGCCTTTATAACTTCCCCATGAGAGTATCTAAATAGTTTAAGTCTTATTGGCTCCATTTTAGCACTTTGATAGGATGACTTAATGGTGAAATTTCTTGTTTTTAAACAAGGTGAAACCTCACACAAAACAGAACACAGATGTGTAATGAAACCAGTCAGCAAAAAAGAAAGGAGAGTGACATTTTTGCTAGACTGAGCAGTATCCTACTGATTTTTCTTCTTTTTCTTCTTTTTTCTTCTTTTAAAAATAAGATTAAGGTAGAATATGAAAGTGAACTGCCAAACAGGGCCAAACCACTTTAGTCTGCACATTCAGGTCAAAATTGTGACCTCTTTTGAAGTTGTAGCATCACTTAGTGTATGTTTTCTCCCTGCGTAGGCTGCTCTCTTTCTCAGCTAGCTGCATGTAAACCACTGTTAATATTTCATGAGGGACACACTCCAAAAGAAAATAACCCAGACTATTTCTGCTTTAGTTTTTGCCTTTTCCGTTCTTCCGTTTTTCCCTCCTTCTGCTTTTTTTTTTTCCTGCAGTGTACTTCCTGACTAGAGATTAAATAATTCCATTGGAATCCTCTTAGGATGGGTTCCCAGCACTTGGCAATTAAACAATTACATTTAATCAGCATGGGGCGACGCTTCAAGTCACCCTCATTTCAGACGTTGATTAAAAGCAATTCTGCAGTGGTTATTGCTGTCGACTTTGGAAACTGTGGTTCACTTAGGTTTACTGCGTCTGTGGGGTCAGGTTGGATAGCAATATGGCAGGTTCAGTTGTGGTCGGGAGCTGGATCTGTCTGTGGTGAGTAAAGCAGTAATGACAGAACTCATGGCAGACCTCATATTGTCCCTAAAGTCAGGGCTAGTTAGATTACTTCAAGACATTTTGACCCTACATCAAAGAAGACTGAGACAGAGAAGACATTAAGTTACACATGAGGGAGTCCAGGTCTGGAGGATGTGTGAACATTTTTAACACTTTGTGTATTTGACTGGATCTGCTCACACTGTGAAATTTTGCTTCTTCTTTTTTTGACACCATGACACTGGGACCTCTTTAAAGTTCAACATGGTTTATCAGGGTAAACACACAGTGAAACAGTCTTTATGTTAATTCTACAGCCCACTCAAGCTGTTACACAACTCTTCTGTTAGCTTGGTTAGCATAACTTTAAGCTTGCAGGAGTCCCTTCAAAAATCTATATTTTCTGGGCCAGTTTGAGTAAATACATGTTTCAACAAACTTTAGAAAAAAGTTGGGGTTAAAAATAAATGTACACAGAAATATCGAACAAAGGGAATGGATTTGTTCAAAAGTTAGCCTAATAAATAGCAGCTGACTGGGCTATAGGAGAGTTGAACAGAGAATTAAAGAAAATGTGTAGAAATTGATACATAGAAAGCATACTTCTCTCAGCCTGCATTGCTGCCAGCATAGATTTTAAACTCAGACAGTAATGCCAACAAGCTCAAATAAGAACACTGCATAAGAGACGATCACATTTGCTATGGATAGAATGATTTGAACTTAACATAGTTTTGTCAACATTTAATACACTAGCATTTTGTTTTTTGATTAATTTCAAGCAACAATTTTTATTTTTATTTTTTAATTGATGATGTCTTGCACAGAACTGCCTCTCAAGAATTAGCATCAAAACCTACCCCCTTAGCAAAACATAGCAAATGGTTCACAACTCTTAATCCAACTCTGAAGTTTCTGAAGTGCTGAGTGGACTACACGTTTGGAGTTTGGATCCCACAGGCGACAAAGCTCAGCCACAGTGTTCCACTCTGCAGCTGTGCTCCGGTCAGGTAAATAAAACTCAAGATTCAGATTTTTAAGTTTATTTGTTGTACAAAAGGACACACAGAAGCTCTCTTGCAGTGTGGCAAGTGGTTTATTTTTTCCCCTTAGCGATGTTTAGTGGGATGTGATATTTTTTGGGATGCCGACTGTGCCTGTTACAACACTTGTAGCATACTTTCACAGTAACCATTTTCCTCTGACACCACGCAGAGGTTAGAGTAGCTCAGACGCTGTAACAAAGTCATGATGCGGGGGTCTATCAACAGTTTTAGCGAAGGGCTCTAAGAAATTGTTATAAATTTCACGCTTTGCTGCTGAAAGAACAATTATAACAAGAGAAAAAACAGTTATAAATCCACATTTCAGAGAAAGCATTAGCATTAGCTTGTAACAGCTAACCTTAACATTGCTACTGTCTAGCTAAGAGTATTGAGACCCAAAAGAGCGCTTATAGGTGGCTAATTTCTTGTTGATTCAATTTTCTCCTTTCTTCTAGTATCTTGTAGTAGTTAGGGTTAGGGTTAGCTTGAAAGTAGTGAATGTTGACGTTAGCTTGTCAGTTGCACATAAGTCATCACTTTTTGTTTTAACTTGAAAAATGGCCTCATCATGTTTTTAATTTTACTACTCATTCTTTCAGTCAGTGTTTGATTACAGAGCTTTTGATAGTAGTTTTGAATCAAACTTGTACAGCTTGAATATGAGAACACTGTGGGTTTAGATAATAAGAATATTTTAACATCAGAACACTAGTGTAATGTCAGGGAAAATAATAGACATGTGGATGTGGTTTATTGAGTTAGATTTTTAACTTTTACCTGATTCTTTTTGTGGATTTACAACAACAACAACAAAAAAAACAAAACAAAAAAAACCCAGCAATTTTTAAAATTAAATGCACATTACCCTGTTACATGCATTTATATCAGAGCACTTGAATGCACCATGACACCTACAGTTTCATCACGTCATGCAGTAACATCTCCCCCCATGGCAGCGAACAAGCAGCAAGAGGGCACATGGGAGGAGAGCTTTGTTTGGTTCCATGTTATGCCTGATTGAAAGAGTGCTACATGGCACAGCACCGGAGCGGACTGTATAGTGCAACACAGATGAGTTGCGATGGATACCCAGCCCCCTCTGGTGAAACCCAGGTGCCCCTGTTTCATAAGGCCCCCCTCTGGCTCTCCAGCCCTCTTAATTAGAAGCTTTCATCAGCTGGCACCCAGGCCTTCATGCATCCGTCACTGGCCTCTGCTGCAGAGGAAAGCCAGCACAATGTGGATCTTTAGCTTCGATAAAGATTTGATACATGGATGGGCTTCGGAGGGGCATTTTAAAACTTTGAATTTCCTGGTTTCAAAGTCACGTCATGGCAGCGAGGGGGTAAATACTTTGTCTGCTTTGGCTTTAATAAAGATGGCCAACTGCAGGGAGCAAGCCGTGGTATTCAGTCTCAGCTGCAGACACACACTGTATCAAGACATTGATGATTTTTAGATGATGAAGTCAAATATAGATAAAAGAGTTCACCAGATCGGGTATGATGCCTCTTTCCTGGCGCAGTGTCGCAGTAGCACTGTAACAATAGTCTCTTCTAATGACATTCCCCCAGTAACTTCTTGCCTCTTGTGGTCTCAGGGGAGAAGCGCTACAAAAAGTGATAATTACATGAAATATACATAGAGAATAAAGGGAGCATGTTTACATAACCAGACCCATAAATATCTGACGGAGAAGACATTGTTCTCCGACTCCTTTTAAGCTGATCTCCCAGGGATGCCATTTTAATGACATGATGGTTTAAAGAGATGCTGCTCCATCTCGTTCCATATTTAATTAACTTTTGCTTTTCTGACGCAGAGGAAAAACAGAATAAAGAAGGCGTGATAGAGACAAACACACACGATAGATAGCGGGGAGACAATAACAAATAGCTGGGAGAACAGAGAGGGAGGCAGGGGGAACATGAACGGAGACCTTGTCATGCTTTTGTGAGCTGTTTACAATACAAGAGATGCAAAAAGGGGGTGGGGGAGCTGGAGGAGAGATAGGGCTTAAAATTAAAAAAAGAGAGGGATAGAATTTAGAAAAAGAAGAAAGGAGAAAGCAGAAAACTCAGGGAGAATGTGGGCCTTGTTCTCCCGAGAGGCTCCATTATAGAGCATTTTTTGGTTCATCACCAAAGAGGAAATAATAAACTGACAAAATCTCTTTAACTGACATTTCGAAAAACCTCAAAATAAATTCAACAAAAGTCAACAAAAATAAAATAGAATAAAAAGAAAGCGTTTTTCTTTTTTGTGCTCCACTTTGGCCTCATTCTCCACATTTTTTGAAACACATTCCAATGTTTGTCTGCAACATGTTCATTAAATAAACACACAGCAGATGTCAGTGTGCAAAGATTATTTCACATCCGCCTCAGAATTACATGCAGAGATTTTTAGCTCATTAGGAAACAAGGAAAGAGCCTTCGGATGCACGTAATTGAGCAGAAATAGATTGATTTTTCTGCAAACTTTCATGATTTTTCTGCAGTTTTTGAGCTGTGTCTAACCTTATTGCATAGTGCAAAGCTAAGTGTAATGTAATGTAATGGTCTCTCGCACACACATGCACACACCCCCAAAAGCTGACACTGAATGCATCATTTTTTAAACATTTCACTCTTGCTCTGACACTTACTTACAAGCCACACAGCCCAGAATTTGGACGTGTATTCCTCTCTCTCAGGCGGTGTGTTTTCCATTTTTACTGTCAGCTGTATATGCTGTACGTTGCATTATTGATACTTTCTTCCCCTCTTCTCTCCTCTTGTTAGACTCCTTTCCTTGTCCTCATATCATCATCACATCACCGGCCACACTGCCTGTGTGGAGCCTGGAGACTTTGCTGGGAATTTGACCCCACCTGGTCTATTTTTTATTGCTTGCTGTTTAATACATTTTTGAAAATCCTCCCCTGTCCCATGCAGGAAAAAAAGAAAGACAGAAAAAAAAGAACCTGGTGTCTATTTCAAGTGTTTGTCTTGGTGAGGCAGAGGGAGAGATGACTGGAGGGGGAGACTCACCTTCAGCTCTCCCAGTTCAGGAGACAGGGGGGATCATTAGGAGGGGCTGCAGAGGCGTGTGTGTTTGTTTGTCTCTGTGTGTATGAGTGTGTGTGAGTGTGTGTGAGCTTGGTGATAGACCAGTGACTCGCCTGAGTGTATCCAGCTTTTTTTGCCCACTGTGTGCAATATATACCAGAAGTATCTGGTATTATTGTCTCTGAAAAGTAGTGGTTTAAAACTTGTTCAATATTTACTATTGAAGGAGCCAACCAGTTGCTAATTATAAAATTGAATTAACTAATACATGTATAAAATAATTACTTTACACTGCAATGAATATGTTATGGAACAACACAAGGTTGTGATAAAATAGAATATGAAAGGACACAATCTGATACCATGCAATGCAGTACCAGATGAAACAAAATGATTAGTTACAATGTGTTACGATATGTTACGATATATCATAATACGTCATGATATGTTACGATACAAATGTGTTTTTTTCCTAATCTCAAACTATGCCCTTGTCTTAGAGAGCATAGTCAGGAATTGGCTCTTTTTTCTCCTTTCTTCGGCCCTTGTATTTCCTTTTCTCATCTGAGTGAGGGCGCTGCACATCCTGCTGCCCCCCAGTTCTTCCACTCTTGTTCTCCCCCCCTGTCTGCCACTGTATGTTGTTAGACGAGATGTAACTGAAATGTAATTTTGTTGCTCTGAAAAATGTGCAATGACAAACAAAGCTGTCATCATCATCATCATCATCATCATCATCATCATCATCATCATCAAGGATATGTTATGATACATTACGATAAGTAACAATATTTTACGATACATTATGGTATGTTACAATATGTTATATGTTATGATGCGTTACTGTATGTAACAATATATTACAACATGTTACAATATGTAACAATTTGTTATTATATGTAACAATATGTTACAATTTGTAACGATATGTTACGACATGTTACGACATGTTACGATATGTCACGATATGTTACGATATTTTATGATGTTTTATGATATTTTATGATATGTAACAGTACATAATTATTTATTATGATACCTTGTGGTATGTCATGATATGCTATATGTCATGATACGTTACAGTATGTAGCAATATGTTACGACATGTTACTGTTACGATTTGTTATTATATGTAACAATATGTTACAATATGTTACATGTTACAAAATTTTTATGATATGTAACAATATATTATGATATGTTATGATACGTTAGGACATGTTATGATATATTATGATATGTTATGATGAGAAACAGAACAGTATGATATTGTACAGTAGTTTAAGATACCTTATGATACAATATGCCACGATATGCTATAATGAGATACAATACAATATGTTATGAAATGTGACAAAATAAAATTTTACATTATGATATGATACAAAAGGATAAGACAGGGCAAAATGTGACAATAATGTACAGTTTAAACTGATACAGTATGAATTTACTACATCACAAAACATTACAGTACTGTCTTATATGATACAGTGCAGTATGATCCAACCACAAATTCCAATAAAATATGACCTGACTAGACATTATGATACGATTATGTCAAATCCCATGCAATCCTATAGCAGCACATAAAGTTTTAAACATAGATAAAACAATAAAAGATTATGTTTTTTTTAACCTACCTTTGGAAAGTGTCAAAAAAAGAAGAAAAAATCTCCTGTCATTGTTCCATACATTGTCACGTTTAAACTGCAAATTAAATGGCTTTTAATAAGGTTTCTTCTAGAGAAGTATCAAAAAATAGTCCAGTCTTGAGTATGTGACTGTCAGACAGCAGCGTTATATGATAAAGTCCAAGTAGGGTTAAAACTCTTAAGTAGGCCCTGTAAATGAACGCTACAAATCTTCTTCTTTCTTTTTATATTGTTGGTTTCAATTCTGTTACTTTGTAGTCAAAAGTGTAGGATGGAGTTGGTTTTGCTGTCAAGATAATTACCAGTCAACTATCTTTGCTGTCATGGATGGATAAATGTCTCTGAAGTAGATATTATCTCAGGAGAGAAATTTAAACAAGCTTTCACAAAAGTTTTATTTTCACCACTCCAATGGGATTTTTTCTTAGACACGTAAAAGGTATATAAAAGAAAACACTGGATACACATGAAAAGGCCTTTGTGTTCAATCATAAACAGTGTGTTAGGGCCACACACTGATGCTGAGGCATCCATTTTGCTGACACAGTTGTGAAGTGAAAAGATGGCTCTCTGGATGTGGAGTGCCCGTGTGAGAGATTGGGTTACCCCAGACAGTCCCAGTGGATCTGCCGGCCAAATGGATCTGGATCTCACGCTTGGGCGCACATATTGAATGCCATAAGAGGTCTCTGAGGTCCCCTTCAGGAGGAGGAATGCGCAACCTAACAATGTGGAGTTTCCACCAAACTAAATTTTTGCACCAAAGAAGAGTTATAGCAAGGACACTGGAGCACGAGGGACTGGGCTCTGAATGCATACTTACATTTGTGCTGGGTTGTTCTTACCGGAGAAAATGGCACATTTTGTGCAACATACTGCACAGGTTCAGGAGGATCTCATAATTCTTTAATAAAGTCTTAACACAGGCTGCCACTTTCCCTCTGGAGGACTGTGGGTATTAGTTTGTCAAATGAAAAAAACAAAATGCCAGTTCACACACATCCTGGACAAGAACAATGGCGTTTCAGCAACTCCCAAACATCTGGCTCGGCCGCCCTGTTTCACAAAGCACTGGCTGGGCTCTTAGCAGAATGAGCACCACTCGCATTGAGGTTATGTTCATGCGATGACACCGCAGAGGATCAGCTAGGCTAAGTTATCTCTGAACAAGCCATCCATTCTGCTGCTTTCTGATGGAAGAATACTTGGGGGCTGAGTAATTATAACGCTTTAAATGAGCCCCTGAGAATGCCCCTGCCAATGCGCCCACAAAGTCTCACACTTGGGCGAGTGTCAGAAACGCAGTGCTTGTGTATGCACTCGTGTGTAGCAGCATGTGTGTGTGAATGTGTGTTGTGCTGCTTAGGCTGGCGTTAAAAGAGAGGCCGCAGTGCTTCTGATACGCCTCACAAGTGAATTTAATTAAATCATAAATATGAGCTGGAGGCCGCCACCCAATTTAATGTAATGGATGATGTGGGCCAGTCCATCTCTGGCAACGCAAAGTTCTGGACCCGTTCAAATGCCCTTGAAGCTTATTAAAAGTGCCTGGCACGGGGAGATGCTAGCAAAGTTGTTTAATGGATGCCCAGCTTGCATTCAGTATGACAGTTAATGTTGGGCTGTACCATCTTGGATTTGGACTAGGGGTTATGTCCCCGTTTTGGAAATTTGTCACTGTTAAAGGCCTGTCCATTCCTGACATAATCCCTGTTATGGAAGTGAAATGAAAGCCTGTAGATGTGTGTTTGATCCTGTGCTTTGATTGAAAACATTCAGTTTATCATCTAGAGGGACATTGTTATGCATCAAACTGCATTTAAAGGAAGGAGATTGTTTCTATGAATGATCTCCCTTGTGTTCAAACACTGTATGGCAGTGAATGTGGCATTTCTTTACTATCATCTGTGCATCTTCATTCATTTGTCAGTAGTTCCCTTACTATAAACTGAAGCGCTGAACCCTTTCAAAATAAAACTGAAAACTTAGACAAATGTTTTGCTGCTCGTGTGTCAGGATTGATGAATCTTTCACCGGGACAGACAGATGTTGTTTCACGGGTTTCGTCCCTCTCCGCAAAGGCAGAAGAATCTTTCCCTCCGTCTCCTGGAGAGCTGGAGGCTCCCTAAATAGACCTCGCGCATGGGTGTGTGGAATGGGACCGCACAGGGTGATGGGTAATGGAGTCATTAATAACACAGACCTCCCTTAAGATGCTCAGATGTTTGTTAGCGAGAGTCACGAGGGAGTGAGAAAATAGGATGCAATTTGATACAATAGGAGGAAAAAAAAGCAGTGTAAGCCTTTGATGATGATCGTGTTTATGCTGTCATAGGTCCTGTCTGATGGGTTAATTGTACAACACACACACATGCAGTGCTAGAAAAATAAAGAAAGGACAGTGGAGCCAATTCCTCATACAGTTTTTTAATATTTCCATCACATGTGCAACACAAAAAAATGAGTTCTGCTAAAAACAGAGCTCCATATTTGTACAATACATTTTAATAACATCAGAGATAACTGTCCTTTTGCTGCAGGAGATGGTGGTTTCCTGTAAACTGTATACGAACAATTCTCAATCAAAATGTCAAAACATTAAAGATTTTATACAAAAGTGCATCTCAGGTTCAATGAATGCAAAACATTTACAGAACAGAATGGATTTTCAAAGTTTTGTATGATGCCACAATGGCTTCCAGCTTAAGCGGAGAGCAATGGGACACTGCAAAGAAACAAGAGGAGGAACTTTGGGCACTCTCCAGGAGAGCCAGGGATGCAGGTTTTTTTTTTTCATTTTAAACTGTGATTTCAATCCCAAGAAAGACTGAAATTACCCAGTCCTCATGAGCCCAAATCCAACTGGATTTACTCTCCCACCGTGTGAAAAAACAATACATAGAGATAACAGAACATAAAAAATTCCAGTAATCTCCAGGCTTTGACAAGCAGTAAACATTAACAACAGTAATGTACAGGTTGAGTCAGTGGGCCGGAGAATTTTCCCCATGCTCTGAGAGCCACATGGGAGCTCCACGCCTCTGTTCATGAGCCAACCAGAGGAACTAGCCTTTTCCAAATCTGTGTCACTGCGTTTGCATATATCAGCATCCTGTCCTGTTTTTCTGTTCTCTCTGTTGTTTTTCCTCTTCTTTTTTTTTTTCCTCCCCTCTGCGCCTCTCGTCTGAACTCCAGCGCAGATCAGCCGCACCGCCGTTCTCAGCTGGTCCTCTGGCAGCCATGTTAGGACGGACACACGGACACGATGCTGGTGAATCGAGCTTTGCTGTCCTGTAATGATTGACCATGTCAGGACACAGAGTGACATACTGCGCGGTAGGAGGGGGTGCTGATTAAGAGTCCTCCTGACGGGTTCCTACAGCCTCCGTCGCTCTCGGTGGCACCCTGTTTCTCCTTCACACAACTGCTTGAGTCCCATCTGGTCTGATTGACAATGTCATTGATCTTTTTTTTTTAAACACCCTTCTCTTTTTTTTTGGACAAACATTTTCAACTGTACATTGGCAAATACTGTATAAGATTGCAATATAGCTGTGGTTAAGCAACACATGAAGAATTCTATGTACAAACAAGTTGGCTTTTTTCTTTTTGAAATAATTGTTGGTAAAGAAGTGAGAGGGTTCTTTTTTGTTCTCCCCCCCCCTCTTTCTTTTGTTTTCTTAGCCTTGGTTTTTCTTTTTTCTCGCTGTGGTGTGGTTCCTTGTGGTGTAACTGAATCGAAAGTTCAGTGCAAGGCAGTCAGTGGGAAACTGGGCTGACGGTAATTGGTGGTCAGACATTATTCTCCGCGTCGTGATCTTTGCCATGTTAGCTGCTGTGCTGAGTCAACGTGTGGTTCTGCAAGGACACAAAAAGAAAAACAGGCGAGACGTTATGATCACATACAACAAGAACATCTTTCATTTCGCTTCGCTTTTGTTGAAAAAGAACAATGAAACAGCCTTCATCTGACGCACTGAGGACTCCGACGTTATACAGCTTTAAAAACCGTTTGGAACGTAATGATCAGCAAGAACCATCTTTTGATTATCTTGACATTTGAACGCTGTGATTATTAGTTTTCCCTGTTATCTAGGTCCAATTAACTTGTGCAGAAGTCAAATCTGTGTGTGGATCAATAGTGGTTGGCTTTGGGATTAAGCATAGTTAAGTCCTGGTCTAACACAAAGGCACAAGACCACTGACAGATAAGATTCCCAATCCTAAGAAATCCAGCCTCCTGATCAAAAGCCTGTGTCCATGGAAACAAATCCATAACAAGGTAGCGACACACCTGATGGAATATCATCCTGAGAGCTGTGTGTACACAGAGGTTACATGTATTGAATGTGCAGTGCCGGTAAAAAGAAAAAAAAAAGTTATGAGGTGATTTGATCCTCCGCACGGCTGCAGACATGTTATAATGCACCTTTTATTTTGACAGGATAACAAGCCGACAGTATCTCTATTCGCCTGTATCCCCCCAATTTATGCAGACACACACACACACAGACCACTGAGAGTGGTTGTAGTGGGGCAGCTGTGCCAGGTTCTTTAAAGGGAGCGTGGACCAGGGGGTGTGTAACTGGTGTCCCTGGTGGGCTGAATCCAGGTCATCTTTTGAAGTGACTGCTAATCCCTTTAATGCAAACTACATGCCCCACTTGCTGCGCTCTGTTTAAAACACGGCCTTGGACTCTCTAAACTGGCATGGACTAGACACACCTGTCACAGAGACATCGGCACGCATGCATGCACAAATACACACACACCTCACTGCACACACGGGCGCAGAATAAGTGCTCAAGTATGTGAAATGGCGTTTATACGGCTTAACTAGCTTTTAAAATATAACACCGAGGAGTGAAAATGATTAGTGCAACCTCAGTGAGAAGGTTTACCGAAGCAGTCACCTTCAGTCCTGGCGGTGAAGAATCCCTCAGGCTAGCACGGGATACGACTATTAGCCCCCCTCGCATTCATTCCTTCCCTCTTTACCCTTTCAGCTGCCTCCATATAAAGCATTTAAACACCTCGACAGCTTTCCTTTCAGCTGGGGCGATTACTTCCCGACAGGTGGGGTAATATGCTGTTTGACGGGGAGCAGCAGTGTGACCCCTGTAAGGGTTAGCTCGGCTTGCCTGGGCCCCACACTCTCCCTCTTCTTTAAAAGAGGTGGCCCCGGACAGCTCCTCTGCTTCCCTCTCTCCTCTCTAGCTGAAATAAAGCTCCTTTAAGTGAGTCTGGGAGGAGACTCCCTACGGGACGCTCTCTCTCCCCCCACCTTACCTCCTCTCCCCTCCTCCTCACACTCCGCCAACCCCCCCCTACCCCCCGGTGAAGACATCCTTGGCGTTGCTGAGGAGGGACAGGAGCACGGCAACCTTATTAATGAATGCGGCCCATTACCCGTCAGCCTGGCTCCTCGGCGACTCCCAGAAGCCCCTGCAGTACGTGACTTCAAATGGCAGGATATTGACACGAGGAGAGCAAAGCGGCTAGGACTGAGTGCGTGTGTGTGTGTGTGTGTGTGTGTGAAAAAGAGAGGGAAACAGAGAGAGAAAATTTGTGCTCAACTGAGTGTGCATGCCTTTGTGCGTCTAGGTGTGTGAATACGTGTGTGTGTGTGTGTGCATGAGAGTGTGTGGACCCCAAAGGAACGTAGCTCCTTGGATATAATGTAGGGCTCGTAACAGCTATTAGAGGGGAAAATAACCCCTCTGGGGAACGGCTCCCCCCACTGCATGTCCCAGCTCTGTCTGACACACACTGCATTCTACCTTTTCCTTAAACATGCCAGGAGTTTTCTCACTGAGGGCTTTCTCAAGGACGGTGTTAAACGACTTCAGTGGCTGTGGCAGCCATGCAGACTAAAGGGAAAATAGAGGAAAAGTGGAGGGAAAAAAAACCTTAAAAGAAAATGAAACTGATACCTTTATCTCTGTGGATACTTAACTCCGCAGAGAAGCTGCAAACTGTTCTGTGTGTGAGTACGGGAGAAAAAAAAAAGGAGGGGGGCTGAAAATTCACTTTCCAATCTTCATCCTTGTCGAGTTTTTAAAGTACCTCTGCACAAACACTTTAAAAGTTAACACCTACGGTTTCCAACCACTGATGTCAAATTAGATTTTAAACGTAATTCACGACTTACACAAGAAAATGACCCAAAATGTCCATGGAAACAAGGATGTCACTAATGGTGTGACACCAGAATCGCTGCAATTTAGGATTAGATGCCCTCCATTAAGCCTTTTAGCTCTCATCCTTTGCTCACTCTCCTTTCATGCCTCCTATTCCCCCTGAAACTCTGCCATTCCCCTTATCATCCATTTCCTTCCCTTCTTTCCAACCCTTAATCTCCTCCTCGATCCTTTCAACCACCTGCTGGCCACACAGGCCTGCTGCAGGGCCCAGTTAGCAGCAGTGTTCAGGTAAACCATAGCAGTCAATTCCCCACTAAATTAAATTTTGCTCTGATCAATAATGCGCACCCGCTTCTCCCTTATGAAGACTGGCTGCACTGGCTCGGAGCGAGCCTCTTCCTCCTCTCCTTTTTCTCTCTGTGCCACCGTTAAACCATAGCTTTCATCTGATTACATCACCCCACTGCAACGCCCTCAGGGGTGGTGGAAGAGGAGGGGGAACATCCGGCGGGGGTCTTGTGTACCCATGCAAACAGGTGCAACATGTCTTAGGAATTTAACGCTGCAGCAGAGAGAGGCAGAGGGAGAGGGGTGAGAAAAAATGGGGAGCAATTGGGGAAGAGCAGAGAGCTGGAAAGTGCAAGTAGGCTGGGGAGTTGATTTATTAACTAATCATTCTTTATGTCGTTCCCCATTGCTCTGGTCTCCATCGATAGTAGCCGGTCTCCAGTGAGGCAACAGAGGTGCATCTCTTACATCAGCTCTGCAGAGGAAGGCCAGTGGACCAGCAGACACACACTCTTTCTTCTCTCTTTCATCTGATCCGGCTGTATTAAAGACAATCCTCTCATTGTCCGACATCACAGAGCGAGCATGTAAAGCTTAATCACGACGCTAACAACGTTTGATTAGCATAATGTTAATACCTGCGGAGCACATGTTAAATACATCGTGTCTGCTCCTCTACCTGGTGTTATGCGGCGTGTTACATTAAACCCGGGCTTTATCGAGTGGTTAGAGAGCTGAGAGAGCAATAACGACTTTTAAAAGCCACTGCCTTTTCAAGGCTTCTCAAACAAACAAAGAGGTGTGCATTCAAAACGAGAGCAGAGCCGAGCAGTGAGCTGAAGAGAAGCCGTCTCATGATTCAGCTGTTAAAAGTTAAAGAGCTGTTAACACTAAATCATATTGAATGGAAGAACAGTGACTAAATCTGAAAAAGACGAGCCAAAAAACGGCCACAACTTTTACGGTTTAGAGAAAATTGAAAAAAGAAAGCAAACTGTGCAGCTGTGAAAACTACCAGATTACTGCACACTTATTTCTAACTTTTCATTTTTAGTTTGCAATCTGTAAGACTTCCATAACTAAATAGTACGGCTGTCATTTTAACGCGTTAATTAGATTAATTAATTACACCGCAAATAAACGTGTTATAGAAATGAACGCAGATTAATCTGTATCCCAGACCTGTGAGGCGTTCAAAGACGCACTTAGTTTCAAATGTCTAGCATTTACAAACCAAATGTCCTACTTGGAAAAAGTGGTGTTCTCGTCAGATTTTCAATTTTCCGACGGTCCCTGAATGTATCACACATGACGTCAGCAACATGCTTTAAACCGGGTGGAAGAGAGAGCGCTTTTAAGGGGACTGCCGTCCACATCTCGTTTATTCACACATCCTTTTTGAAAATCTACAGAAAATCAACCGTTTGCTCTAGCTCAATTCTGTAAAAAACAGATAATTCTACACTCTTTACTGCATTAAACAAGCCCTGAATGATCAATAAATATCTTGTATTTAAATCTAAAGAATTCTTTGAAAATTTGCTTCCATCTTCCTGGTGTCATGTTTCAGCTTGGGGCTGCTCTGCACCAATGAGCAACAGTTTGTGTTCAGAGCATGTAAAACTGAAAATACTTCACTCTCCTTTGATCCAAGACTTGAATTAAGTGTTTTGTACATAGTTACTCACAGTTTTTAGCCTTTAGCTTTGGTTCTCCTGACCTCATAGAAGTATAGAAGTTCATATTGCAGTGAAAATTGAGTCCACATTAAGTAAAAATGTGAACAGAAGCAAAAAACATCGTAAAAATCAAATCAGCTTATCTTAGGTGCAGGACTGTGTAGATTTTGTAAAGATAGAACCATAAAACTTTTTTCATGTGTTCCTTATGCATCAGGGTACCTAAAATGTGTTGTATATATTCCCACCTTATTTTTAAATGTTTTTTAATATCTTTAAATGAAATTTTAATGTCCTGGAATTCAAATTCTTTATTTTGGGACCTTAAGTAGATATGAGATTAAAATGCGATTAATTAGATTAATTAATTACAAATCCTGTAATTAATTAGATTTATTTTTTTAATTGCCTGACAGCACTACTAAATAGTCTTCCTAATGAACTAAAACTAACTTAAGTGCATGGAAATATCAACCACACTGTACATATTCTGAGTTTTGCGCTCATTGTCAAACTAGACTTTGAGTAAAGTCACACGTTTCTTTTGTGAATCAAGATACTTTTACTTACACCAAAGATTACTCATTAAGGAAATGGTTTAATTACAGTCACATCTTTAAGACCCTGTGGCTACTTTTGATTATTTAGTTGATCTATAATAAAAAATTTTTTGAAGCAGCAGCCAAAACTGTAAACATCTCTGCCTGAGCTCTGATTAAAAGTCTTACAAGTGTGTGTCGAGTTCCTCTTCTACCCTGCATGGCTCACATACAGTAAGTGTGTATAGCTGCATCTGGAGCACAGGGAGTGCGTGCAAAACCACTGAGACCTACGCACACCCGTAGTCATCACTCAGGAATTTAATTAACGCACAAGAGAACGTCATCAAATGATACTAAAACAAAGAACCTGCGGTCTTTCTTCCAGGCTAGGAAATACTGCCGGGTTACTTTGAGAAATGAGCACACTTGGTTATTTACGGTAATTTAATGTTTGTGTTAGGATTGAAGGATGAACACTGGGCCTCAACCAATGACCCAATTAGTGGGGTAATTTTGAGAAAGCCCTACCACTGAAGGTGTTTTCTTTTCATTTCAAACTGCACTGCAGAAAGACAAGAGTGCTGCATTGTGCCTTGATGTCTAATGGTGTGTTGAACTCGGTCCAGTATTGACTCAGTCCTCCCTTTGTGCATTCCCTGCTGCTGACCGGTCCACTGAGGGAGTAATCCTTCCCTGCTCTGACCTCGGGCCAGGCTTACTGCTGGCTAGTTTAGCCAATGAAGAACACAATCAAATAAATAAATAATACAGCAGTTGGCATTCTCCACAGTCATCACTTATCGGGCCGTGGGGAGGGTTGACCCCAAACACTGTTGTGCCACAACCGGGCCTGGTCTCCTTGGTAACAGACCATCTTGTTTGAAGCGAGGTGCCCTGGGAGTCGTGGTCATACGCTTACACCACCAGGCCAGGGTGGAGTGGACGACGGCGATGGATTTCAATATCTTCCATGTGTCATTTTGTGTGCGGTCATTTCCTCACTGAACGCTAGTAAAAATACATAATCAATCCATAGGGCTTGAAATGCTTTGATTAGATGTCTAACTACCCCCAGCAAATGTTTCTGAGGTGTAACCAGAGATGACGGACCACCCTTTTTGTGGGCCGGTGCTTTGTAGCTCCAAATGATACTCATTACCCTGTCTAAGTAGACAAGTGAATGGTACTAGAAACACACTATGCAGTGATCCCGCTGTTTGACTGAGGTAGCAAAACAACTGCACAACTGCTGTGTTATTATGGGGCCTCATTAAGTGAGGAGAGAGTGGGAGACGGGTAGAGGGAGAGAAAGAGAGAGGGCCAGCGAGAGGGAGGAAGAAAAAAAAAACACAACACAAGAGAGCGATACAAACTGTATTCTGAGGTGATAGCAACACACAGATGCCTTTCCAGCCAAAATGAAGACTATGACTAAAGAACCCAATTAAGGGCTTTCTTAGGGGAGCCATCTTGGGAGGGGGATGGGTCTTCCTGGGACATGAGCCCTGGGCTACATCCTCTAATTAGACAGAGCGAGGGGGGAGGATCTCTGCCTGTCACTGGGAGGGAGATGGGGTCCATGGGGTTCCACATGTCAGTCCCAGAAACAAAACACAATTACTCTCACATTTAACCACTTCAGTCGGGGACAGACTTTGACTAGGGATGCTACACAGCACCCTCCCCTTCCTCTCCTCTCCCTCCTCCTCCTCCTCTCTTTCCTGTGCTGCTTGATATGCCACTTCACAAACGTGGAGATTTTTGAGGACTAAATTTTCTCCCGCATTTTTTTTTTTTAACACTTGGAGGCAAAGAGCTGATGTGCTCTCTCTTCTTTTCTTCTTTCCCCCAGAAAAAAAAAGAAGAGAAACAAGAAAATGAGCTTTTAATTGACCAATGCCGTTCAAAATCCCTTTTAAGAAGCGAAGAGTTAATTTACTTTTGTGTTGCGAAGTGTGAAAAAAGAAATTCAAGGGGGAATAATCATTCTAATGCTGTTTATTTTGGCCTCTGCTGCATTTTGTTAACATCAACAACATGATAGCGTACTTGAAAATCAAATCACCACAGGCAGCAAATTAAACCTGTAGTGAATTTCCTGAGAAGCAGATTTTAAACTGGTGTTTATCAAAGTTGTCGAAAGAGTCGACGAAGAAAAGTAAAGGCGGGGTGTTTGAGGGAGAGATCCGGTGATGGATTCTAGCACAGTGCACCGAGCGTCTCCTCTTTGTTTGGATTTAACTTTCCCCAGTGGTGCAACACAGGAAAAAGAAAAAAAAGAACAGCTCAAAGGCTTCTGGGAGTTTTTGTCATGTCTCCCTCCAGACAATGTGTTTGCATGCACATATCAGACCCTGTGAGAGACAGACACAAAGACAAATACATACAGCACGCACACAGATGTATACACACACACACACGCACACACACATGCTCTGAGAAAGAGAAAATCCTCCCAGGATCATTAGGTCTGTCATGCTGTCTAATTCTGATCCACCTACAAAACTAGAACACCACTATTGTGTTACATCTCTACTCATCTAAAGGTGTTTATGTCCCCGTTTACAGTGTGTGTGTACAGTGTTGTACATAATTATAAAAAAGCTTAAATATTAATGATGGCGCCTCACAAGCAGCTGCGTTTTTTTTCCTAATTCCTTGTTCTTTTATTTTGTAGTGCAACTTTTTGAAATGGTGACAGAATTCTGAGCACCTGGGGTGATGAAGAAGAAAACAAGTTGTCAAATAAAAGGGAAAAAAAAAACAACATATACAACTTTCAAAAGCATGACGAGCTGTCACACTTGGCAGATCAAGATATTCAAGGAAAATGGGGTGTTTGAGAGCCGCTTAGGGATAAACACATGAAGCTTTGCTTTTGTGCGACACTTTTGGGACGCGGGGCAGTTAGGGCGGTTTGGGGGCATGTTTTAAAATTCATGAAAAAAAAATAGAAAGTTAAACTTCTGGGGGATAAAAAGTCTCTGTGAGTCTGTGCTTCAGACTGAGAGGCGACATTTCTGAGGCTTTATGTAAAGAGCTGAAGAAGAAAGGCCTTAAACCTTGTTTTTAAGAGCTATCATTCACAGAATCAACAAAATATTTTCACTTTAATATCATGAAATAAAGTTTTTCCCCTTCCTCTCTACTGTCCATCTCTCACTTCCCCTCCTATTTTCCGTCTTGGCCAGGCGATGTGACACGCATTGCTGTTTACACCTGGTGACCGTGAAGCCTATAAATATGCTTAATTAAAACAGCAGAATTGGTCACAGCTTGGCAATAATGGCTATCACATGGGGAGAGGAGAATCTCATTTGTGTGTGGAAGTAGAACATGATGCAGATGTGCTCTCATGTCACTTTCAGCACTCATTAAGGCCAGGGAGCCTCAGATTGTCTTTGAAGGAATCCTTTTAAAAGACACTCCAATTAAGGTATGTGTCCTGCGGGCGTCTGAGGAGAGGGAGAAGTCGTACCGCACCCGGGTCCTTCCTCTTCTCCCTAACTTAACACGTGGCTTACAATCTCATGCCACTGATGAAAATGTGATGATGAAGGGGGGAAGAACGGTAGTCAAGCTCAAAAAGAACAAAGAATCTAAAGCACGGAAATGTCATCTTCTCTGTTGTGTAACTCTGTCTTACTGTCTCGTCTTTGGAGGAACTGGGAACCTTGGGAGAGGCGGCTCAGATTGCAGTCCTGAACGTCGCTGGAAGAGCTGAACTTGTCCGTTTCTTCACAAATGAAAGTGCACTCAGAGAAATGTCAGATTTAAGCTGCGGCTAATGCTGCACATCCATCAGTTAATGAATCTGGCTAATTAATCCAGCCTCGCAGCATTGTCAGTCGCTCAGTTCTTTCCCTGATGTGAAAAGCTACTGTATCTGAAGCTAACGCAAAGGGAGGAGGACGTTTATTATCAAGTTTGTGGCCTCTGCTAGACCCGAAGAGATTCTTTATAAAGGGACGGCTGCTATACAAAGACAGTGGCTCTTATTTGAGGTAGAGGGTGGAGTGAAGATGAGGAGCCACGTGTCCTTGTTGCTTAAGGGGTGGGCAGCATCTGAGGGTCAGTGGGAAGCTGAACAGCCAGCCTACTTGCCCTCCCCATCAGCACCTCATGAAATATCTACACGTTGCTCCATATTTTAATGGGGTGAGGGAGAGAGATGTGCAGGGTGGGGGCTGTGTGAGTGTGTGAGATAGTGAAGGGGAGTCCCCTGGAAAGTTTGGAGGGGGATGGTGGTCTATGCAACTCACTGTTTATTTTTTTGTGAGTGAAATAAAGAGAAAGAAGAAAAACAGAGGGAGTGAGAGAGATTATTCTCCTTAGGAATCTGGATTCTGGGGCACACAGGCCCAGGAGTCAGTCAATCTGGTCGGTCTGAGGGGGGCGGCTGGGCGGGGGGTCCTGAGAGGGCTGATTAGACGGATGCTCTCCCATCATCCACCTCGACAGGCTGGCGAAAATTGGCTAGCCCCTCGCAGGGTAGAGTTCACGGGGGGAGGCGGTGGGGGAGGATGTGGAGCGGTGCACTGGATGCCTGTCACAGCCTTTGGTCTGTTTCAGGATCTCAGCAGCAAATTAATAAAATATCGTTCCTGCTTCCCTTTACCTGCCGTGGCAGCTCTCCCTCTCTGACGCTCCCTTCTCCCAGCTTGCACTGGCCCTTTGACCCCTCTGACTACTGTGAGAGATGAGGAGCCCAGGCAGCCTGCGAGTGGGCCAGAGTGTCAGGGAGAAAGAGGGAGAAACTCCAAACTCAAGAAGCTGCCAGTGAGACAGGGAGAGCGCCTCCACTTCTCTCACTGCTGGAAGACAGCTCCACTTCAGACAGACTGACAAACCACTGCCCCGTGTCAGTGAGACATTTTGAAGTGTGATGCATGGGAAATGGCAACCGCAAACAAAAACACAAGTGAAAACAAGACTCCAACCTGCACTGTTTGTTGAGGACTTTAACTAGAGACAGCGAGGAAGGCACTCAGTATCAATACTTCAAAGAAAACCTGATACTTTAGAAACATTTGTGCTGATCAGAGTGTAAATAAACTCTGACAGCAGTCGTCTAAATAAAGTCTGCTAGCATGCATCTATATGTTCTCCATATGTGTGCCAGCATGCACTCACATGGTTTGGAGCATGGCACAGGGTGAGAGTAACGATCGTCTAATCCCATGAGCTCACCTCTGCTCCTCTTTCATAACCCTCTGTTTCACAACAAAGTACCACAGGTCTTTCATGTTCCCTTCACACAGAGGGTAAAACAATATAATCATGCATGAAACGAAACCTCCAGGAGGTGGAGATCACTTCATTCCCAAAAATGTCAAACAAAAAAGTAGGAAAACATCCCCCGGTTATTTGAGATTGTTTACAGACATCTTCAAATTTGTTCCTATATAGAAAACAGAGGTACTGCTGAGAGATGAAAAAGTGATAAACAGGGGGCCTTGATGTGAATGAAAAGACTCCACGCAGGTAGTTAGGTGGAGCACGAGGCTTGTTTAATAACCTTCTCCGTGGTGGAAATGCATGTTAGTGGATCAGGACTTGTTTTATTCATGGCTGCGCAGCTCAAATGACCAGCAGATAATGATCACATTCACCTTCCTCCTGGCAGACACACGCCTCTGTGTTTACAACCTGAATCTCAATATGAAAATCGGAGCCGATCAATGGGCGGCCAAGCCCTGGATACTTCCTCTGGCTACTTGCTAATACACAGAGCTGCTAATCCAAGTTTCAGATAGATGTACTTGAAGGATATAAGCAGAAGCTTTTGGCTTTCCTTTGCGCTTTAAGGCAAATTAACACAAGCTTCAGTGATGGGTGTGAACACACTGGATATAGGCAACTCATATTTTAATGATTCAGTTTCAAAAGGAAATAGAAAAAAGATCTGGATATGAGAAGTGTGCCATGTGTATGGTGGAGAATCCCCCAAACAAAACAGAGCTGCTTGAAAACACCACCACAGTGAAATAATATAATAAGGTCTGTTTCATTTTTTCAGGTTCTCCAAGGAGCAGGGGAAAAGATTGCTAGAAAATGGATTATCTCTCTAGCATTGCGAGTTCATAAGTCCAACTACTAACTTTGTTGAAGGGCAGATATGGTCTCCCAGAGGACAAAGCTCATATTTAGCCATGAGGCCTCCTCTGTGATTAGGAGGGGAGATGCAGGCATATTGACTCAACCGTGTTTTGCCTCTGCACTGTATGTAATTACCTCTTCAAAAACGAGCATTCCACTAATCCTCTAATTCCAGATATTTTAGTGCTCCGCTGGTCTAATAAGCAAATCAAATCATATCTGCACATCACAAATGAGTTTTGGAAACGGACTGAAATAATTCCTTCTGAGTCTCTCGTCCCAGCCGGGATCGAGGGGACAGCCGGAGAGCGGCGAGCGGTGTTTAGTGTTTGTTAAGCTGTCATGTGTGATTAGCGGACGCTCTTTCTGCTGGTGGCCACTTTTCGCTTCCTACCGGCCTGAGGCTCACCTGTAACTCTGTCTGGAAGAAGAACTTCTGCGGGCACTGCGAGCAGTCGTAGATCTTATCCTCCTGGCCGTGGGCGGAGAAGATGTGCTGCTGGAGCTTATTGGCCTGGACGAACACTGCTCACAAAGAGGGGACACAAGGACAGAGAAGAGATTTAAGGAATTAGTGCAAATTTAAAGACTTTCTAAGTAAAGAGCATATTCAGTTTGAAGAATCTCCACAGTGAGCTGCTGCCATGCTTTGCTTCACATTGTTGACTGTGGTAAATTAGAGTAGGGCCCTGTTGTCTGCATTAAGGGAACAAAGGCAGCATCGTAATTGTGTCTGCCTGAATAAAAATTAAAGACAGACTATGTCAAATGGCAAGGAAAATGACTTAATTACAAACAAATGAATGCACAGTCAACAATAGCAAAAAACATTGTGATGAGAAATATAATTGAAACGAAAAAAGGGAACAATTTAGATGTTAACTGTGAAACTAGAGTGGTCATATTCATGGCACCGGAGCTAGCGAATGCATAATGTTTTGGGAATAATGATGCTCTTTATTTAGCACTACTGTGGGGACAACAAGCCGGAAAATAAACAACCACAACAAAATTGGCATGGCTTCAAGTGCAAAACATGGCCTCCATTAGTCTACATAGCTAATTATATTGACAATATAAATATTCATGGTGTTGCACTACTTATTCATGCAGACTCAGGCTACATTCACCATCATATAAACACACACAACTCACTGCCACTTACAACATATACTGTACATTTGTGCTTTAATTAAGCCATAGTCCATACTGGAGAAGCTAAGGGGGATGCAGGTTTGTGAGTCTTGAGTATGTGTGTGTGTGTGTGTGTGTTGCTTGGATGTGTGTAAGTGTGTGTGTCAGCTGCGTTCTCCAAGGAGCACTTCAAACATGCCGTTTGTTATCCCAGACCCTTGTGCTTTAAGGATGGCTGTCTAATCTCAAAGGTCTGGATGCTCTGGAAAAGTTAGCATGTGGGGGCTTCATTTGAATTTCTTACAGCTCAAAATAACTTTTCTTCTAATGCATGCACCGTGGGGCCACGAGGAGAGAAGGAGAGAGGGGGGAAAAAAAGCACAGCCACAAAAGGTGAGGTGTCTGTTGAAGATGGCTTTGGGGTCGCTGCTGCCCCGTGGCGGGGCTCTGCAACATTACCACGTCCCAATTTGAGCTCACCTGGGAGAGCGGTTATTAATTATTGAGCTGCGTTCACTTGAGACACACTCGGCTTCATTGAATGTCACACTCCTGACCTGGGAAATAAAAGTTTGGATTCAAAGCAGACACAGTGTGGCGATGCTCTCAGACTGCTAATGCCTGGGTGACAGCTGTCTGTGGAACATGGCAGCGTGTTAACCAGAAATGAACAAACCTCCTCTAATGAACAAACAGCAACTCCATGGCCCATTTCTGAGACTAATGGCCACGACAATATGAAGACAAACATGGCTGCAGATAAATGACTGCATTTTACAGTCTGTTACAAAACATTTACGCTCAAGGTCAGGGCCTGGGCGATCATGCACATTTGTGCCTCTGTTATGCTCCAGAAAAGATGACAATTTTCTTTGTGGGGAGCACATGCTCGGACAGAAGAAATGTGCAGATAAACAATGGCCTTTTTTCTTTAGCTGTGTTCTGTCTGCATATACTGTACAGAAGCAGGTCACAGCAGCTGCAGGAAGCCTTCATTATGTCTTTGGCTAGAGGAGGAAAAAGTCAATACAGCAAAAATAAAAATGGATTCGAGACTTGGGGGGCCTTCAAATACTGTACAATAGGGGCAGCCACAACTGAGATGTCAAGTTAGCTGTTTCTCGCTGCATGTACATGGACATCAGGTCCAGTTCTAGTATGATACACATTCAATAAGTGATGCATTTATTTACAGCCCTGATTAACATAAAGCTTCATCACTTTTTAGCTAATTTTTGGAGTTTGATGTCCACATTTTAAAGGACTTGTGTTATATTTATGACTAGAGCCCGACCGATATGGGATTTTTGGGGCCGATGCCGATACTGATACTGGGGGGCAAAAAAAGCCGATATCCAGTATATCGGCTGATATATATAATAAATTCATTGATATACACAGGATATATACTGTATATGATCACAAATCATTTTAATACCCATATGATTTAAGACAGAGACAGGACACTGTTAAATCAAAACAAGGAACTTAAATGATAAAACTGTCAACATAAGAACTGTAGTGTTTACCAATGATAAATAAAAACAAGCTGTAAACACAATAATAGATAAATAAGTCAAACTTTAAACACAGGAAGTGAAAAAAACATCAAACTATAAACACACAAAGAGCAACTTACACGACATTAAAATGTTATTCTATAGTCTTACATTAGATAATGGTGGACGTGTGAATTAACAGTAGCATTTATCTCTGTTTATCTCACAAAAACGCACTTTTGCGACGTTTAAACATCTTACATTACATTACATCTTATGGTGGATGGAGGGGCGGGGCGCTCGGGCAGCGTGCAGCCCAACACTCAGAAGCAGGAACGACAGAATCAGAAAAACTTTTATAATCAGCCACATTTTGGCCGATGTTGATTAATCTGTGACAGGCATAATCGGTTGGGCTCTATTTATGACAATAGAAAAAAAAGACAGGGCAGTTTTCTCATATTAAGTCCAGAAACAATCTGACGAATGGTAAAAGTTAGGACTCTTTCTTTGTCAACACAACAATTCTCCGAATTAGCATGCAACATGTCATAAAGGGACAAGCTGAGGCAGGCGACGAGGGGGGTTGTATTGGTATTTGGCAGCTTGAGTCACATATAAAATATGCCGTCGCGATGCCCATTCAGAGAAGGGACAGAGGCATGTCTTCCTAGAGGGTTAAAATGAGGACAGAGAGAACCAGGGAAGAAATAATCCAAAACCACATCCAAACAGGATCAGTGGCTGGCCATTGTGTCTCTCCCTGCTGAGAATGAGAGAGAGAATAAGGGAGGGAGAGAAATAGAGAGGGAGAACTTTGTGGAGTTTGTTGGCTGTGGAGCCGGCGCAGAGCAGAGCTGAACAGAGCGCTGAGCCGGGTTGGGCGTCAGGGGTGTCAGGGCTGAGGGGGCTGAGGGGCCAAGGTCTCCTCGCTGTGGGGGATATTAAGCCCTCTGATTAGATCTCAGGGGCCGCCCATGGCAGACGTCTCCTTTACTACAGGCCCCAGCTCATCTTTATTTTGGCAGGGTGGTGCTCTCTGCAGGCTGCACTGCACCAATACTAAGCTGTTTGTGCAGAGAGAAAAAAAAAGTTTATCCTTTTCCCCCCTTTCTCCTTTTCATTTATTTATTCGTCTAGCCTACATGTGTTCGTTTCTGCTTAATCCAAGAGTTCACAATGCAGAGGCTGATCCAAGAGTTCTGAGGCTACACAAACAAGTCAGCTGTGTAAAGTTGATAACTACTAATTTTGAGTTAAAGCAAAGCCTTTGTCGTTTTTTTTTTTTTCTCAAAGAAGGGTGTCATAATTGTAACATCATGCACCAACAGAACGTGGGCAGCAACTAAACAAAAAGCCAATTAAACTACAGTTTTTGTCACACAGTTTTGAGTTTGAAAGCAGAGCATCCTGTAGTTTTTCAAGTTTGCACTTCATGCTGTGACATAAGTAAAAAAAAGTGTATACACACATACACACACACAGGCACGCACAACTTTCATCAGGAACACTTTCTTCTGTTTTGTTTGTCTTAAGCACATATTCCCAATCACAATTTCCACACCAGCCCTCACTACAGCTCCTAAGGGTGCAGGCAGACACTTCTAGCTGCAGGCTCCCCAACTTCTGAAACCTGTCAAATCTGTCCTGGGAGAGTCAGCCTCTCTCTCATCATCCAGGGGCTTATGGACCTCTCTCCATTTACCCTCCCCTCCCCTACACACTTCTCCTTTCCTCATTCTCTTCCCCGCTTTCATCTCACATCCAAACTTGCCAGTTGCAACCTTCTCAGCTTCCTCCAAGTTTTGTCTCCTTTTCTCCTCTATTTTGTCTCCCCTTATCTACCGTCTACACAACTTACTTTTCCCCATACTTTCCTGCGGTCTGTTTTGCGGTGTGATTTGTCCTCTTTCTGTTTCCTTCGGGGGTGGATTGAGGATAATCAGGTGTGTTAAAGAATGACAATCACTCTCTGCCTCCCACTGAGTTTTAGTTGGATGAGGGTTGGATTAAACTAAAAAATGGGCATCGAATGGGGATGATCTTCTAAACAAAGAGTAACATTGTTTGTCAAGTGAAATCAGTAAACCAGCTGATACTATTACTGGCAACTGGTCTGTTAGAAGATTCACTTTAACATTCACAATTGTTATATTTCAAATCAAGAGGTCTATGAATTGTGCTTATCAGTTTATTTTATTTACAGAGGCAAAGATACAGAGAAACTATGTAACTTGTGGAAACTAAGCTCTAAAGAGTCCACTCTACTCCCTGAAATAGGACGTGTACTCAAGCACTGATCTGGACAATACAAAATACAATACAAGCCTTTTCACTCGTGCTCAGGAAGGCTCAGGAACATATTGCATTTCACAAGATGATGCATAATGATCCATACAGTATAAATGTATGGGAAACTGCCATGACTAGGGACGGGTACCGAATTAGGTACTTTTATAGGTATCTACCGAATTCTGCCTAAAGTACCAGGCAACACTTAAAATTAAAAGGTACCATGTTTAGGTACCTAAATGCACCCTTGTGACTGTGAGGGAGTGAAAGAGTAGGTGATTTTCCATGCTGGACATGAACACAGCATTGCAAGGTTATATATCTAAGAATAAATCTGCTAAATTGAAAAGAAATCAGATTTTATTATTAAACAAATTGAAAAATTTCACCACATAAACACAAAAAAGTACCAAAAACTGGTACCGTTGAGTACCAGTACCAATTGCCAAGCACCAGGAATTGGTACCACATCGTTTCATATATAAAAGGTATCCATCCCTAGCCATGACTGCTAAATTGTTAAATTAATAAAATTTTCTGACATAATTTTACCACAGCTCTATGAATTAAAACTTTATTTACCACTAATTGGCCGCATCGAGCTGACCCTATGATAAAGATGTTGTTAGACGGCGCAAATAAAATGAATAACTCTATATCAACTCTATAAAGTTATTTTTGACAAGTGTTGTATCAACAAGAAAATTAAAAGAGAATCATTTTAAAGTTGTAGTGATTGCAACAAAAAAGAAGGGACAGATGATTACAGCCGGCGCCGATCGCTGGCACCCATGTTTAACGTTTTGAGGCATATTGACATTGTTTTGTTTTTTTTTTAATCTGGCACTGGGTTATTCTGGCCCTGATGCAGGCATGCTTCTCTGTCTAGTAACCACTCTGTCTGTAGCATTGTCCACAAATGCAGAGCCACTTTTGGAAAATTTTACTCATTTTAGAAAACTTTAGGGTGCTATTTATTTTCTTTTAAGTTTTCATTTAACTTTATAAGGCATGCTGCTGAGCCTGGAAGCAGTTTAACAAACATATGCTTCAAGGTATTTGAATGAAATTAAGTGCTTAGGTTTGTATTATTCAACATTTTGATGCTAATATTTTCACTTTTACTGCCAATGAATATCAGCTCCAAATACTGGTATCAGCGCTGAAAAAAACATATTGGTCTATCTTAAAAAAGTGGATTTTTGAAGCATTTAATATTGTATGTTCTTTCTATATGTGGATATGAAACAAATTTCTTTCGACATGCTTACTGTCTTAGAAGCTGGTTGTGTACATGTTTGAGCGTTTGTATCACTGCAGTTTTTCCCTAGCTACTTCAAATCTATACATATGTCGTAGAATTAATGTTTGTAAAATTGTGCATATAAAGAAAACTTAGCAGACTAACAATACATACTCTGTGTGATGTGTCAAAGCAGCCTCTTTCCTCTACTTTTTGCCAGACTAAACTTGAAGAAATATATTCAAGGACAGCTGTCAGCTAAAGTTCCTCCTCTTCCTTCAGTCTGCCTGTCCCCTGCATCCCCAACAGAGGGAGGCCTTTCAGTCCATCCATACTCTCCACACGGCCTGACTTCCCCACCGCAACTATAGGCCTTCGCCCATCTGTCTGTCTGCTCTGAGACCACTGTCCTGAGGGTGCACTCTGTCTCTCCCTCCTCCCCCCTCCTCATCTTCCTCTCCCCTCCCAGCATCCCTCTCTCTCATGCGCCGTGATCGATATGGACGCGGAGGGAGAGGGGGGACCTGTCTGTCAAAGCCGGCGGTGGAAAATGAAGGCTCAGATGAAGGAGGCATGCTCTGTATATTAAATGCTCAGACCCCTGTGAGGTGCGGAGGGGGGATTCGAGGTGGGGATATATCAATAGGCTTCTGCTAAAAGAGAGATAAGGCCACAACAGCAGTGAGAAGTAGAGGTAGGGAAGAGGAGAGGGAGAGAGGGGAGGATAAGACACTGAGGTGGATGAAGATGTAAAATATGTGAGAAGGGAAATTTACGCATAATGGGAAATGAGAGCTAATGATACTAATAGATGCTATAACTGGAGGAGAGAAAATTTAGTATTTTGGTGATGGGTGGATGAGGGGGGTCCAGAAAGCACAAAAGAAGGAAATGAGCTAAGGACCCAAAAAGTGTGAGGAAGAGTAAAGAGCTGAGAAGGGAGAAAGAGTGAAGAGCTGAAGTTAACGACTTTGCAGATTTCATTATAGAGATAGTTAACCCTGTTGACACTGAAGGAGGGCGCTATCCTCTCAGGAGGAGTCCGGTCCTTCCACCTCCACGCACAGAGACAGATGAGATCATTACAGCTATCAGCACCACTGCCATCCACAATTAGCACATCTCCTCTTCTTTTTCCCCACTCCTCCATCCCCCATCTCCCCTCAGCTCACACCGTCTTCCCCCCTGCTCTCTTTCCTTTTCCCCCCTTCTCACCTCGTGACACTTCTCTGGCCTTGATTTGGAGGCAATTTGACTAAATAAAAAAGCCACATGCAGCAAACTGCTCTCAGCTTTAGCTGACCTGCTTGCTTGACCTTTCCCAACTAATTTAGAACCCATTTGGCTTTTCAGATTAGAAAAAAAGGAGCGAGGAAATGCAAAGCTTTGCATATTGAGAATGTAAATGTCTCTGAAAGTTAGAATAAAAAAAAAACCCAGCCTGACCATATTAATTATATTTCTAACCATCTGATTGGTTGTGAATCCATGATACACAAACACATGCAGAGAATACACACCTGTAAAGCAGACCGGACATTTGAAGGTTCCTCCCATGCCCTCGAAGCTGTGCTCGATGAGGTGGCATTGAAGCTTCGCTGGTGAGTCGAACGACTGACTACAGAGTTTGCATTCATGGTTCAGTCCTTCTTCTGTGAAGAAAAAGCATAAAAAGACAGACAAAAAAAAACATGAGAAGAAGAGTAAACTGAGCATGAATGTCTCATCCTGCCTTTTTTAAAATTTATTTTCTTTTTTTTCAAATGAGGTTCAAATTTAACAAATTTGTGGCAAAGACTCCTGCTGGTGATTTCCATGACTCAGACAGGAAATAATATAACGTGTGATCTGCTCTCATCAGGCATAAATTAGATGACCAGCCGGGTTCCTAATCGCTCAGACGAAGCCTTGCACTTTGAACATGGTGGGCTTCATCTTTTTGATTAGCTTACATGCAAAATAACTTCTTTTTGGCGTCTGCAAATTAAAAATGATTTGAAGGATGTCTTAATGACGGAAACAGTCATTCTCCTGGAGCTGAGTCAGAATGTTTCAGAGAAAGCAGAATAGTCACACTCAGGAAGGGCAGAAGGTTATTTTCTTTCTTAACTCCGCCAAGGAGGTTATGTTTTTGGGAGAGTTCTTCCGTATGTGAACAACATAACTTAAAAACTAACAAACAGATCTTGATGAAATGTTCAGGAAATCTTCAAAATGGGATAAGGAAGAAGTGATAAAATTTTTGAGGTGATCTGGATCACCATCTGGATGCAGGATTTTTTTAAGGATTCTTTATCATTGTGAGATAGGGACATTTTCAACATATGTGTGTATAACTCCACCATAAATGGTCGGATTGGTTTGCAAAACAACGCAAGATAAGGTCACGCTAATTTCTGACAAATGTAAAAGTACAATCCAGATTCTGGCAATATTCTGGATAAAAATATCCAGATATGAAACATGTACTGGATCTTCAAAATTTTCAACACTGTCAGGAAACAAAGTATTTTACAAACTTGCAGACAGTCTGCTGAAAGGGAGTATAACATTAAAGTAGGACTAAAGTGATGCACGACAATCACAATACGCTCTCTGAGTGCTTTTCTAGTTATTACTGCAAGGACAAAGGAAAAATCTGAAATCCAGTTTTAGATCTTTCATGTGAAAGTATCAAATTATTTGCAACCACTGGTTTATTGAGAATAACAAAACAACTCTGTTACCAGTCGCCATAGTACAAGGCACGACAGACTCATGGTTTATATGTTTGGCATTAGAATCCCCTGAATGTCCATTAGGCCACCTCATTTAAGGCACTAATAGCTGAAATAAATGTCCCTCAGACTGAGAACCTGCATGCTCACTATCTGCTGACTCAGACTTTCAGAGAACTGCCCATCTCCTGTGCGTCAATAAAAGGCCTGTATGCTCTGCCATGGGGCTGGACTAGTGCTCTATCAAACTCCTGCCAACCCTGACACTGGGCCAGCGACTGCAAAGGGGGATGTGGTGGATACACTGGGGACTCATCTTAGAGTTTATCCCTAGGTCTCTACAGCCCAGTGCCCAGCACAGAGATACCAGGTAGTGAAGGCACAGATAGACAATGCAGCTAACCTCAGTCTTCTGGGCTCACAGCAGAGGATTTATTAAAGATCTTTTAGGAAAATCAAAAAATGTCTGCTGTAGATAGCGCCATACAAAACAATAGTAACCCATGGTGAACAAGACATTTACTAGAAGCGCCTCTGAAATGACAGGAGCTATTTTCTAAATATGAAGTTAACAAAGATATGAATGTGATGGAAAAGGTTCGTCCATCAAATATTTTGGTTAAATGTTTATTTTCAAACTGCTAAGTGTTGATAGAAAATGAAGTATTTTAAGTTTTTGCACGAAACTGATCTGACTGGTTCTGACAACCCAATGACCCCTGAAATTTCCAGGAGGAGCAAGGAATGGAAACATCTCATGCACTGCCAAAAGAAACAGTAGGAGTGTGTACATGTAGAACTTTACTGTAACACATTACCACATGTTCTTTTACAATCTTTCCTCAATAACATAAACATATGGGATAGTATATCACATATAGAGGTGTCTACAGCACAGAGCAAAAACATCAGCACAACGTTCTGTCCTCATGGCTGTCTCGTTAAAAGGTAAAGCAGTTCATGAAAGCTAAAAGAGGGGAATGAGCTGTTGGGGGCTTCTGCAATAATGCATTTGAAAGATGAGTTATTCTGCAGACTGCATGTGCGTCTCAGTGTAGCAGCAGAGAGACAGGAGGGTGGAGGTGGCACAGGCGCATCCACGCAGCCATGCAAGAAGATCACTGCCCTCTTTGATCACCGTCGCTCGGTTTACTTATGTGTGTGAGAGTGTACACTGAGGTCAAGCTTGCTGCAGGGTTCACAGATCTGTTCTTCTGCCATATGGGCAGCCCTCGTTTGACCCCAGTGCACAACGCTGTCCCTTTGGAGACCTGGTCTGCTTCATTATGCAGATAGCTATGCACCTGCCTGACTGACCTTGTGTGCGTGTATGTGCGTGTTTGTATCTGTGAGCAGGTGCATCAAGGGAACAAATAGCAATGAGATTTTCATACACCATGCTACAAATATGAGAATATGGGAAGTGTATTCTGCTATTTTTTAAGGTTACAAAACCTAGTGAGTTAAAAATTACAACGTGGTGGTCTGTCATCAGCCTGCAAGTGATTTAAAAGACAAAAACGTAACAAAGACTTAGAGCCATTTTACTATAGGGCTAAAATTTCTTACATTCCCAAAAAGGGCTTACAAAGCTTTTCTCAGACTTTGCTAGAATAGGAGTGAATTGTTCTATTGTGTCAGCTGCTTAATAAATATATCATATGTGTTTATAATTGTTTCAATGAGGACAATTAAATATATAGAAGAATACCGTGACATTTTTCATTTCAAGTATATCATGATAGCATTATCTATACTCTGTCATATCTTACTGTATTACATCATATCAGCTTGTATCGTAACAGCTCGTATTTTCTGGAATCTTATTTTCTCGTAGAGTATCGTAATGTATCTTCTCGTAATATTTCTTTTACTTTTGTATCGTATCATTTAATATGGCGTCATGTTATACATTTCATAATGTACTATATCGTATCCTATCGTACCATATGGGACGGTACAGTACCGTATCTTATGTTATCATACCGTATTGTACTGTACCCTTTCATATAGCATTGAATTGTATCACATTGTGTCGTGTTGTATCGTTTACTAGACCAGGGGTGAATCATTCAGTCGCATCCAAGACAAATTTTCTTTTGAGGACAACTGTTACATATCTAGAGGGTTAGACCATACAGTACTCTATCATTTTAATTAGGGCTGTGCAACGATTAAAACTTTTAATTGTAATTAATCGCATGATTTTCCTGATTAATCATAATTAATCGCATTGTGAAAGTGCCATAACATCTGTCATGCAAACACTAAATCAGTACTTGTTATACAGTAATAGTTGAATCACATATATTTACAAAATGTAAATACAAAATTAAAGCTTATTGCCACTGTCAGGGCATTAAAGTGATACTCCGGGATGGAACAAGTTGGGTCCTATCACAAGGTTTAGGGCAGAAATTACCCCTACAGCAGTGTTTTTGTGCAGCAGAAGCCCAGGACGCTCACACCAAACACCCCCTCCCTGCTCCTCTGCTGGTTTCCTCTGCACTCAGATGGGGCCAATTTTTACTTGATTAAAAACACAAATAAACGGACTCCCACCAAAAAACTCTGATATCGGTCTGTATTCACGTTTTATTTAGAGCGCGTTACTTTCACACAAAAACACCGCTAAATGAGGCTCTAGTTCTCATCGTGTCTCTTCGTCCTGGCAGACTACCTACGTTTGTTTATATCTGGCACGCCGTGCGCGCGGACTGATACACTAAGCGGCGAGCTCCTTTAAGTCTTGTGGTGTTTCCCCTCTTCTCCATGCTTGTTTTGATTACTCATCGTGTTTTTCCGCCAATTTCACTTCCGGTTCCACTGTGGTCAGCAACAGACATTTACAAAATAAAAGCATGTGAGCAACATGCACCAATGTGCAATAAAATATTCAACGGCGTTAATAGATTGACGGGTTAACGCGAAAATAACGCGTTAACTTGCTCAGCACTAATTTTAACATATTGTTGTCTGTGTACATTGTTCATTTTTACTGTGTATATGTGTTTAAACACTGCTGGGTAGTAAACTAAGACTTGATTTGACTTCATAGAACCCCAGAAATGGTGTAGATATAACTTAATAAGTACAGAAAGAAATCACAACAGTGGTAATAGAGCATTAAAGGTTTGACTAAGAGTCCATCATGGGTTAATGGTGCTATGTACTGGGGCTGTAATGCAGCCTGTGGAGGGTTGGGTTTGTGCTCAGCGGTGTAACAGGGGTTGAATCAGGCTGGCAGCCTGTTTCTTAGTGAGAGCCAAGGGAGGAAGTCAGCTTGCTCGCCCCTATAGCTGCCTCATTGGGCTGAGGTCACTTCCTGTCATTCCCCCAGCCCTTCTCCAGGGCTGCCCAATCAGCGCGTCCCTGTGTGAGCCCCCACCCCCTCTCTATGCACTGAACAGACTCTGGATATAGTTACAGGGCCACAGGGGACTGTCAGCCCTCTCTCCCTCTCCCTGTCTCCTCAGCTCTCTGTGTCTCTCCCTCTTTCCCTCCTACGACTCAGAGTTTCTGAGTCTCCTGAGTCTCCTGAGTGTTCTCCGCTGCCACCACCCTGTCCCTCTGCACTCCTAAGAAAATCCTTTAGATGAGAACTGCTCCTGTGCCTGCTCCCCTCTAAGCATCCCTGACACCAGCAAAGTAAGCCCATCTGCATATCCACAGGGCCTTGCGTTCCTGTGGCTCATGGTTTATGTATTTCACAGCTCCTTAAAACACAAACGCCTAATATCTCTCCCATGTGGAGGACAGGAGAGGGAGAGGAAAAAACTACTCTCAAAAAGAATGGTCTTTATTTCTCCTTGCTGTTTACTTTTTTATCCGGGCTGGAGTTCATGTGCTGTTGAAGGTTGTTTGGGACACTGGGGCTTACAGGTCTGGTTTGCTTAGGTTTGTGAACTCTTTACGTAACCACGACAAAGCTGCAGCACACTGAATTCTACATATTTAAAGCAGCGCTAAAGGTGTCAGCCAATTTGATTGAGACGTCTTAAGTTTGCTTAGAGTGTAAACGCACTGACGGTGAGCAAAGACTGAAACTGAAGTAACTAAAGGCAGCCTGGCTTTCTGATAATAGTGTGTAGTTAAGTATAACACAGGGCATTTCTTAATTAAAAACTCTCCCTAAGCTTATTCCATCACCCCCCACCACTGCCCCTTACTCCACTTAAACAATTCTGCTGAGGAGCTGTTTGAATTGGAGGGGAATTCAGGATCACTTTTAGCATTTGGCTTTGGAAGAGAAAAATCTGATACTTAGATTTACACTCCTCTCCGGGGGCAAAGTGAATGGTTCTCTGAAGCTCACTCTTTAAGGGACTCATGCTGCTTGTGTCGCCTAAGCAGCACACTACAAACAAATGTTATTAAGGACATCAATCAAAGCACTTCTTATGCTGAAAGTAACGAGTAAACAAGCCGGAGTACAAATTGAGAATATTTAGCGAGGAGGAATGTGTTATTTTGGAAATGCACCAGGTAACGCTGAGAGTCATCATGGCTTGTCCGGTCAAACTAGCAGGTTGATGCAGCTTCTAAACTGCTAAACAAAGCAATAAAACCTGAAAACCTGCTTCAAGTTATATTGTTTATGAGAAATTTCACCCTTTAGCAAGAGTTTGCCTTCCATCGAGCATCTGTTTCCTTACATCCAGCCTGATGTTGGAGTTGTATGCTAATAAAGTGAGCAGATTTGGTTTTTCAGCGGACTCACTGCTGTATATACAACCCACTGCGGGATTGTGGATGGTAGCAGAGTAGACAGCTTCAGGCCTGTAAACAGTAGGTGGGTTTACTTCTCTCTTCTCTCCGCGGGAACTATCCATTAACAGATAATGGGGGGAAAATCAGAGTGATTAAGGCCCAGGGAATTATGGGTGAATACAAATTGACTCCACCTCTGTGTGGTGTGCTCTCTTGAGGTAGAAGCACTGCTTATAAGGAACAAACTCATTTCTGAAGTACTACGAGGCCCATTAAGGCCTGGAGAATGCTGCTGATGGGGGGTGGGAAGGTGGTAGGTGGGAGCGCAAAGGGATGGACTCCCCCTGGACCAAAGCTGATTGGAGAACTGGCGCCTGGGGGGAACATTACTAATATCTATTTCCTGCCTCCCCAGTTTGAGAAGGACAGAGAGAACGAAGTGAAAAATGTAAAAAATTGAAGAACAAGATTTAATCACGGCACCTCGGAAATTTCACCCCATTCTATCAAAGAGTTAATGTATTACACGAACATTGATGGAAATGTGGTCGAGTGCTGGCTAATAAAATCAAAGAGATTGGAAAACTACCACAGCATGAAAAGAGAAGCTTTCTCCAGTTTGCCTGTAGGGAAGTGGGCATGTGAGAGACACACTCTGTGCCTGAAACAGCAAAGTGAGAAGTGAAAGAAAAGCTAAGAGAGGTACCAAAGCCCCCATGTCAGGGTCCTGGGTTTCTGTGCATGCCTGATGCTGTTTTCCAACCTCCGGAGAGACTAAGAGGGTTTGAGGCAAGATTGTTGGCTGCGACATGTCAGTAGTGGTGACGCCCTCGCACAGCAAGAGCAAAGGATTCTGGGGGAACATGTCTCTGGGAGAGTGTCACCTCTGATGCATGGCAGCTCGTTGGAGGTGCTAATCAGAGCAGGGCTAGGCTCATGCTAGGATCAGCCACTCAGCGCCTACATTAACCGCCTCACAGCTCCCCTGGCTACTGGGCCAGAGGTAGAGAAACACCAACTGACAGGTTTTTGTGTCGAGATAAACATGCGTAACGCTTGAATGAATGTTACAAAAGGTTTAGTCGACTAGAACACCTTTTGGAGTTCACAAAACATGGGGCACAAAAGCATAAGGACACTTCTTCTCCGTAAAACAAACACACTGAGCAGACTTTTCCACTTGAGTTATTTGCCAAAAGCCCATGTGCATGTGTTTAGCATTACTCAGGTTTTTTTTTTATTCTGGAGCAGCAAATAAAGAATCTTTTTAAAGTGACTGCTGGAGAATTGATATTAGAGACGTGAGGAGACACACAAAGTGTTGTTATGATCAGTTTTAATTCAGAAACCTCAGGCTAAATGTTTAACCGATACAAAAGAAAAACAAAACGTATCTTTATTGTTTTTTTAAAAGACATGCTGTGCTTCATGGTTTTTGGAGCACTGCTTAAATTGAACATTGTCTGTCATTTTTGGCCCAGCAGCAGCAAACAGTGCTGCGATTTCAAAGAGAATTTACTTTCTATAAATGTCCTTTCACATCCCTGTTGTCCCTTACATCTGATTTATGAAGATTCACAAATAAGTTTGATTTTTTTCAATCCTACAATCATAAGTTTCATCAAAGTAGAAAAGTAGAAAAGTGACTCAAACCACCTATGAGTGAGAAACAGATGCGTACCAGAAAGGCCTGATATGATAAACTACCCAAGACTGTATGATTTGAGCATGATTCCTGATTTAATGCTATATTAAATGTTATATCTCATCCAGCAATCCCACCCAGGGAAGTGGGAGACTTGCTGGTGACACCTGATAAAGCTGGTATTTAGGCAGGATTTAGTGCTACAGAATTCTTTGAAGGATATTCTGTCTGAGCATTACCTGCTATCCTAACAGCCGAAGCACTCTGTGGCTAAAACTCGGTCAAATGAACAGTGTGTAGGTCACAGAGGCAGAGGGAAAAAAGAGAGTGGAGAAAACCACAACAACAAAGGCAAGAGCCGAATACTTGTTAACGAATGATGTGTAGGCGCTGCAGCTGCAGGCAGGTATGGAGGTCCGGTGGGGACAAACAGTGCAGGCTGCTGAGATGGATTGCATGGGAGCGCCAGTCACACAAACACCATTCTGCACTGAAATGCTCTAATTTACTCTTTACATGTCTATTCTAAACTGCTGTGTTTTTTTTCTTCAAAGAAGGAAATAAAGGTCAAGTGGCTACGCCCTGACTTTCTAAGACTCTTGTGTTTAATGAAAGATGCTGTGAAAGTGAGTTAAAAGATAACAAACAAGCAAGGAAACGATAACACAGGAAGAAAAAAGAACTTTCTGTGAGTGAAAGGAGAGACGAAATGAGGTGTGAATCTCTGGAATCTTTTTCACGTCTCAAAAGAGTGAGTGGCCTGAATGTAAAAAGTTAATTACGGGCACATGCCCGGCTTCTTCGCTGGCCTTGCTGTGGTATTGTCAGGCTGAGGTATGTGGCTCTATGGGGTCCGCGGTCCACACAAAGGAGCTGGGAAAGAGAGCGTTGCCGAGAGGCCCCTCGGCTGAGCTCACGGCATGGAACACTGTACAATTAGCCAGCCCCTGCGTTCTGCCGGCTTATAATTATCAGTGCTTGCCTTAATTGACTCCCTTAGCCTGCTGCAGAGGGACCCCCCCCTCCCGTACCCCCTTCCCCCCTGCTCGACGCAGGCCGCCGAGTGCCACGCCGGGCTCTCCAAAGTCATTTAGAAAAGCGCTCATATTTTCGACACAAAAAAGGGGGAACATTTGGTGAGAGAGAATTCATCATCAGGTGTCTAGAGGTTTTCCTTAATAGAAAAGCTGAGTCCCACTGAGCGCGCTCCGTGTAGCGGCCAGCCACGCATGCTCAGGACCAGCAAGCCGCCATTCGCAGCGGGCCATGAGACATTAGCATAATTTTATATAACACAGGCACCCGCACTGGAAATTTAATACATCTCAGCAAATACGAGACAGGCGTTTTGCATAATTTTTTTCTCACTCTCCACCTAGATTCCCTTTCTCTCCATCCTCGCCTCATGTCTCTCTCCTGTCTCGTCTCTGTCTTACCTCTCTCCCTCTCCCTCTCGTTGCCACTCTCCTTTGCCCCCGCCCCCCCTTCACTACACAACCACCCCTCTCTCCTCGCCCCATGGTGCTGCTCTCACTAGGAGAGGGGAAGTTCATTACCTCAGCTAAATCAGAATTAGTCCCTTCATTTTGACGGGGCGAACTTCATTAGAAAGGCCCTTCCTTAATCCAGCAGGGAGAACTGATGAATCTACATGGGGGCAATAATTTGCTTCACACAGCACATTCAGCCACTTCCTCCACACCGTTTCCCCTTCCTTTTTCTGTCTCTATCTGGCTTTATATACTTATGGTTACATTTTTATTAGATCTACAGCAGAAAAAAACGAGGAAGGAAAACACCTGCATATAATTAACTAATGGCAGCAGAAAGGGTGTAAAGAATGAGTTATACTGTTTGGAATGTCCCGTCTCCCCAACAGGCTTCAGGGCCTCTGGAGCAGCCGGAGCGGACTTGGCCAACACTCAAACACAGGCTGAGTGAGTGAGTGAGTTTTACATTTCCATGATTATATGCAATGAGTTCAGATGCACAGTTATTTTCTAGAAAAAAAAAAGTTTACGAAAGAAAATCATGGTTTAAAAAATAGGAATTCTGCTTTTTGCTTTTCCAGCTCTTTAAATCTAAATCCAGCACGACACTTTTTTAAAACAAATCTCTAACAAGACAGCTTTAGCCGTTGTCCAGATCCTCCACAAAGCCAGAGACTGAAGAGATGTGAATCAGGACAGACAGCCCCGCTCTGCCGTACCACAGTGCCTGGTGTCAAACAGATGTGCAGCTTGGCAGCTACGCTCCCCAGAAAACGGAGAACCCACGGATTCCAGGGTGGCGTTGAGATGTGCCGCCCTCCCCCTGCTCTCTCCAGTCCCAACTCCCCCGCACTTCGCCCCTACAGTCTCCCTCCCTCATCACCTCCACACAGGGGTCCTCTGACTGGTAATCTCGTCCCTCGAATGTGAAATCTCCGACAGCGGTGCCCCGCGCCTCTACCCCCCACATCCCTGGCTGATGGGTAAATTGGAATGGCGCACCCTGCTGGCGCCGAGAGCTCTGAACAGACAGCAGTACGCACATGCTGAGGCACCCCTCACACGCTCTGTCTAATATAGTGGACATGCACACTCTCTCCAAGCTGAGATATCCATGCACGGACACACATCCACGCACAGATGTACACATGGGAACAAACACACACACACCCACATACACACAGTCGTACATCAGAAAGGCTTCAGGTGAACCGCATACATTGCCTCATAAGCACACACACACATGGATGCAAGCTAAGTGGTCCATGCATGACTTGTGCGCCATCATCTGCATAAAGATTGAACGTACGATGAATAAACAGATACCAGGAACAGGAGTCAATATATGTTCAAATTTAAATGTGCATCATCTGGAATGGCTCAGCTTGAGTCCTTTGCAGAAACCGCACCTGACTTCTGTTGCCATAGTTTCTATTATGTGAGCAATATAGGGCGGACGAGACATAACAGGAAATCGGCAAACTGCAGAGTAAAAGAGCACATATGCACAGCATGCATAATAAGCATTGTCTACTTGGTGTTTTTCAATAAGACTACAGTAAAATATTATCAAGACGATCACGGTTTCTTTTTTCAGTATGACCAGGCATCAGGGTAGGATTTCCCAGAGGCCTGTTTTAGTCGTACGAGGCTTCAAATCCATCTCTCTGTCTATTTTCTTCCTAGTCTACGCTCTGAAGCGTGCGGGAACGGTTGAGTCCACCCTCAAATCGCAGGGATGTCCTGAAATAGTCAATGGGACCTGAAGGGGCTAAAGATCACTGCAGAAGAAGCCACAGAGGCCTTCCTGTCAAAGGCAGTGCTTTCAGGGGGCCAGGGGTGAGGGGAAGCCAGAGGGAGAGAGCCGGAGACATGACATACATTTCATTACACTTAAACCAACTGTGGGTTCAACTCGGAGCCCTGGATTTCCAATGGCGTCTCAAAGGATGAAGTAAATGGAGGTATAAGAGAATGGTTTCTACAAAGAACACAATGGGTAGGTGGACAAAGGCGGGCAGTTGGACTAATTGCTTAGGGGCTTAAAGGAATATTTTTCTAAGTACTTCTGTTTAAAGCTCAATTTGGTGGTGAATGCCACTTGAGTGAGCAAAAAATGCTTGCTCCAGTTGCAATTACAGGAGATATTAAGAGTTACATTTCAGAACTTCTACATTTATCTCACTAAATAATTCTGCCTAATAATTACAGTCATGTTATTTCTAGTTTTTCTTTCAGTTACTTATTTGTCCACAGATGAGTAAAGCATCACAAAAGAATCTCCACTCCTTTCCCTCTCCGTTGATCGCTGCCGTCCGGCGGCTCTGTTTAATTTCTGCCCATAAACGCAGCCTTGGCTGGTCTGAGACAGTGGAGGAGAAAACAGTACTTATCCCAGACATGCCCAGAGTGGTCTTTGCAGCAAGAGCTCTCCTGGTCTTGTAGAGAGACTACTTGTCCATTAAGACTGTCAGAGGATGCTCTCAGAAATGAGAGGCCATATCTCTGGAGAGATCTGCAAGGAGCATGCACAGACAGCGGCTAGGGTTAAAGGAGGGTGTGCTGGATGGATGGAGTGTAGTGGCCGAGTGTTAACAGAATCCACAGCCTGACACCGAGGCTCTGTTTTCTCACTTTTTGGACGCACGCTCCCTCTCATCGCGTTGTACTGTAAAGACTCACTTTCTACATCACATTATGGAAAATATAATTTGCAGCCTAACCTACTTTGCTTTACAAAGAAATGTCTACTTAAAATCCCTTGGAGTATTATTAAAAGGGCTATAGAATTACAAAACACTGTTATTATTGCTCGCTTGGGGGGAGCCCTCGCTCATTAAGCTTCTAAGATGTCGTGGGTTTTGATTATTCTATCAGCCTCACTCTCTTATTATAGTGACAAACTCCTGCTATTTTGTTGCCAATCTCCTTCAAGCTGTCACATTGTTTGAAAGATCACAAAAACCTTCAAACGCACTTGTGATATGTCTTCAAATTCACCAGACGTCGCTTGATTCCCCCATTGAATTTGTAGGATTAACTCGAGGAAGAAACATCTCATATTTCTTAACTGGTTGCTACGCCTGACATCAGAGTGTATGAGATTCTAGCATACTGGTATTGTCCAGGGGAGGGAACCCTCACTCTAACCGTCAGCGCATCTCCAAGTGGGACAGAGATGATTAAAACACACCATGGCTGTGACTGACAGACTCCCCATCGCTTCTAGAAGATGACATGTCTCCAAGTCACACAGAAAAGCAACTCCTCTAATTTTAACTCTGACTACAACACCGACCCCCTCTGTCAAAACCAACAAAAAAACAGCCATGCTGAGATTCTTAACCACAATAAAAGTGATAACAACTAAACAGAGAAATAAGTTTAAAAACAACAATAGGGAGGGAAGAGACAAAAGGGGTGAGAAGGCGCCATTTCCCTCTGGTGCACACAAACAGCAGGAACCTGTGAGCTTGTGACAACACCTTCAAACATTTCTGTTACTTTCACAGAAATATCTGATGCTGATGCTCCAACGTGATGCTTCCGCAGCAGTCTGGTCCCAGCGCACATTCGACTTGGCAAGCTCTTGGTTACCAAAAAGAAAAAACACCCTCCTAACGGACTGTGTTTGACATTTGTCATGACAGGAATACAGTGAGGGAAAGAAGAAAAGAGGAGTGAGAGGTGGGAGGGGAAGAGGAAAAATGGAGGAGTGGCAGAGGGTGATCGATGTGTGAAATTGCACGTGTGAAAAAAATAATTTGGAATTCTCCGGGTTTGCTGCAATTCTCATTTTTTCACAATAAAGGGGAGGTGTGGGGGGGTGGGGGTGTTTCCTGTTATTGTCACGTTGTGTAGAGAGCTCAGGGTCGCGTACTAAATGATTCACAGAAAACGGAATCTTTTACATTGGCGTCAGCAATTCAGCCGGGCGCCCTTGTGGGGGAATTCTTTTTGTGTGTTTTTATTGAAGTCTGCACTGAGCGCGCCCAAAAGCTCTGACAGGGGGCCCCCGAGGGCGCTTGTCTTCACCTCCAAATCATAAGATGGAGAGACGAAGCTCCCTCTGTGCTCTCAATTATACCCCTCAACACCCCCTCTCACACACAGACTTGCAACCCTGCCCTCCCCACCCCAAAAAAATAAAACAGAGGCAGAGAAGAAAAGCCTTCAGTAATACAGTCCCGGTGGAGGGCTCCGCGATCGCTCTGCGCTGCTGGAACAGCTGACAGGCTCGATGCTGCGGGTCCATTCCCCCCGGTCTGTCAGAGTTGGTGCTACAGCATGACGGTTAGTACTTCTCTGGGGAGGTGCCTCCTGTGCTCAGCCCTACGTGCCCCTCACATGACAGCCCCCTCCTCTGACCCATAGAAGCACCGTGGCTTTGCCCCAATTACTGCAGCGGGTAGGTGGATCTCTGGGTTACGTGCCCCCTCATGTCTCCTTACCTTCTCCTATCCTCCCCAGCGAGAGGGAGACCCATCTGAGGCTTCTGGCACATTCAGAGGGGGTTTTAGGAGGGGGGGTAAAAGGAGGTTTTGGGAGCAGCAAGAGGATTGGTGTAATTTGATCGGAGGGCACAGCTGCATAAACAGGGGTATCGAGGAATTTCTGTCTGCTTGATGGAATTGACTTTGCATGAATGGCCCCTCTTTTCCCCCCAAAATGGGCCATTTTCCACATGTCTCAATGAATATGACAACCTCTCGAGCAATATGAGCGTAGTACTGGAACTGCAACACCAGCCAGGGGTAGCTTGAGCCTTTTCTCGAGCTGTGAAATTCTCCCTCTCTGGCTGTCTTTGCTAAAGACCTCATCCAAGTCCTGCTGCCTGACCTGTCAAAAGCAGCCCCATCCTCTCGAAAATGCCCAAACAAAATAAACCAACGACCGCTGGCAGGGTCAGAGGGCAGCTGCTCTGGGTGCCTGGACTCTGGCGGGGCCCTCTGATTGGTGGAAAAGGGCAGCGAGTAAAAAGGGAATCTTTTCAAAGTGAAATCTCCAGCTGATGGCTTAGAGCTCCACACCCCACAGTTTGTTTCTCTTGCTGCTGTCAGGAGTTTTGCCTGAGCCATTTGGAAGGATTAGAAAAAGTGGGGGAAGGAAAAAAAAAAAAAAAAAAACTCAACTGGGCAGATCGTGTGTACTGTAGGGTCTGAGTGATGGCTCCAAGACCCCTCAGAGAGTGATAAACCTTTGACCTTGACAGCCCCCTGTGGTGACCCCTGACCTCTGGCTTTGTGCCACAGACTGGGTGAGACAGGTGCAGGAGGGAGAGTGACCACACCCCCACTGTCCAGTAAAATCTCTCTTATCTGACCTACCTGTCCTGATGGTCCTGACTCTTAAAACATGAGAGGAAAAATCTTTCACCCCACAGAGGTATGAAGGCTGATGCTACAGAGAAAATGAATATATATATATATAATATATAAGAATATAGACACACTACATTTACTTAATTTGGGAAATTTTAAATCAGTTGATTTCTGTTTGACACCAAAAAAAACTAAAAAAGTAAATGCAAAGGAAAAAGAAGAACTCAAGTGTCAACACGGCTACTAAAACTTATTAAGTTTTGGCTCAAAACAATACTTCATGACATTACACATCATTTTACTCTAGACTTATAAATGTGTTTATTATCAAAGTGGAGTGTGACTAAGTGGAGGAACAAAAACACATCACACGGCCTCTTTTCCTGCTCCGCAGCGGGCACTAGCTCCAAGGTCGCGCCGGTCCGTGCCAGTCTTTCTGCAGATCCATTTCCTCTCCCTAGGCACTTCCCTCATGTTGTTGGCCCAGTGATTCAGTGCCTTGCATTAAGAGCAATTCACCTGCCTCCGGCGTCCCAGTGGCAAGGGTCCCCTGGGGAAACCAGGTGGAGCATAAAAAAGTTCCACATATGGTAAAGTCAAGCTGCTCAGAGGCTGCCGAGTGTCTGCTGTGGGGATAGAGGCTCCTAAAAGGCCCAGCTGGTACTTGGAAAAGGGCTTCTGCATTACTACACCTCAGTGTCTGTTTGGGCTCCCCTTTGGAAAGTGTTGGCCGGCGCACATGACCAGCCATTTTAGATTTCTCCCTCTACCCTGCCTCATCCCTCGCTCCCTCCCGCCTTTCCAACTGGTTCTGTATCCAATTGAACATTTGGTCCTCCACTGCTGGTTAATCAAATTCCTCCATCTGGCCCCCCTATCCCTGTGGAACACAAAAGGTGCAGCCTGAGCCCGGGTCCAAGCGCATATTGGGAGGGAGGAGGGGGGCAATGGAGACAGGGACTGCCTACCTAACTTACACAGCCCAGTCAACTAGATCAGGTAGAGAGCACGAGGCCAGGCCTGATCGTTTTGGGCAAACAGGAACAGCTTGGGACTAAGTATCAGAGCCCTGCTGTTCATATAGAGCTTAGGGACGGCTGCGGGTTCATATGACAGTAGGAGGGTTTTATGAGCTAATACCTTCACATACACTGTAGAATACAAAATAGAGTGGAGCCTAAGTAGTACTGGCTACAACAGAAGGGGCCTGACACTGGTGTTATTTAGTCTCCGTGGCACCAGAGGGCACTGGACTTGAAAAACACAGCCCAGATATAAAGAAAAAAGGGAATAAAGAATAAAGAAAACAACATTAAAACTGCAAATTTGCTTATTGTCTTCCTTCACTGCTCTCTTGAAGTCAAAGTGTGTCAGTTACTAAGCAGTGTCTAAGCTTTCGCTCTGATCAAACGCAGTTATCTTAAGATATCACACAAAGCCAGCAGTGATCTTTTAATCCCCCGGAGAGACAGTGGAGCCTTCACAAAATATCTCCTTAACTACATATTTATCAGAAGAGACCTTTCAAAAAGCAGTCCTGCTGAAGAAAGTTAAACAGGCTTTAAAGAGCAGTCACTGCCACAAAATGCTTCCCTTACAACCCGTGACACATTCTGCTGATCGCCGCCCGCTCTTTGCTCTGATTCAGCAGACAAACCTGACGCGAGGTAAAGATCGGACATAAAATGAGTCACAGATACGAACACATGGCATCTCAAGTGCTAGCTCCGCCCGTGTGTAATATCTATCGTATGATTCCTATTCATGTCCAACCATCCTTTCCCCCTGCCAGGTGGCAAAACATGTGTCAATAATTAAACTGCTTTTACATAACAGGATACAGGAACACAATGCAATTTGCTCCCCATATTTCATTGGGCCTTTATGAAAGCACATGAGAGAGTGTAATTAATCAAACCACTGGAATATGTGAACGGCAATTTCCACTTAATGGCACTTACAGGGATTGGGTCCCTTAAGCACCACGTTCTGTCTACCAAACGAGCCGGATTCATTTTCATCTTCATAGTTCAGACAATAAAACCTGGTGTGGATGTTAAACAACACCCATTTGACATTAGGAATTTAGAAAATAACATTGCTAGGCTCCACGAGGCCTGGTCTGATGCTCTATAACTATGATGTGTGTACCCCAAGTTGAGGGTGAGTTGATTGAGTGATATATTTACATATTTATGATTTTCATGCTGGACTGCAGAAATTAATACTTGCTTTAATGATCTTGCTTTGACCTCAAACCTGAGTGTATGTTGTGTATTCACCTAACCACAGGAGGCTAACCACCTCCCAGACAAGGACAGGAAGATGATCATTCACTGCTTTTAGTGGCTTTCTCCGAGAAGATGGTCCTGGTCTAAATGGCACCCATGTCCCTAAAAGTGTTTCTCTCTCCCACCTCTCTCTTCCTCTGCCTCTCCGAAGACTCCTCTAAGTGCAGCATCTTGTTTCAGTAATTCAGCCAGGGCAGAGACAGTGGAGAGAGGAAAGTAATCGATTTCTCTCTCATTTGGTTCCTCCTAGACTTGCTGTAAAGCCTCTTGGGGAGTTCTGGACTATTGGACAGGACAATGTTATGGGAAAGAGTGTCATTGCGTTTAAGGTCATCGTTACACCGAGGTTTCATTTTGAGCGTTTTTTTATTGGTGTGTGGAACAAAGTAGACAAACAAACAGTGCTGTCGTCGTTTCCAGGATGGCAGACATCAAGATGTGCCCTCCCTGTTCATAACGCCGATGCCATCCTGAATGATAGAAAGAAATATCATGCACTACAGCAACATGATCCACGGTAGAGATACACTCTGTAAAGCTGCCTCTGAGTACTGAGCTTTTAGTAAGGGCCATAGGTAAGCCTTGAGTCTATAAAAAGATACCATTACTAAATAATTTACAGCAAGTGCCTTTACTGTATGAATGCTATTTCTGCTTCCTGCTTCAAATACTCTTTCCAAAAGGGGGTAAAAGGAAATACAAGAGTGAAAAAGCCAAATGAAATGGAAGAGCTGGGTGATATGATATTGTGCTGTGGCAAGGCAGTATTAGACATGCTCTACTTTCAGTTACTTATTTTCCACCATATTGAATACCAACATCATGACTTATCAGGGCACATAACCTATTGCTTAGACCAGGAACTTTTCAATCAACTTTTCTTAAAAGGGTAACTTCTGAGTTTTTAGGGATGAAGTTTAAATCAAAAAATGTATCCCATGATAAATCATGTTTTATTCTTATTTGATTGATGGTGTCTGTTTTCTCGAGAGCGATGTGTCAAGGTGTAACATGTCAATAACAAAACTGGTTGCAGAGAAACTTAAAAGTCAGTGAGACTAGGGATGGGTACCAAATTAGGTTCTTTTATCGGTACCGACCGAATTTTGTCAAAAGTACCGGGTACTAATTGATGTGAAATCAAAGGCCGCATTTCCACCAAGCAGTCCGGTCCGGTTCATCTCGGTACGGCGCGCTTTTTGAGGTGCTTTCACTGCCTTAACCTGGGACAGATCCCCAAATAACCAAGAAGAGCCAGCCTACTTTTTGGGACCCTTTCGTATGGGTGCCAGACTGAACCAATCTGCTCTCAAAAGGTGGAGCTACGACACTGCAGAATGCCGATTGGTCGTTAGAATCGTCACTTCCTGTGCGCCAGCAGTAATAATGAATGACACAAATCTCTGCCATGTTTAAATCTCCGGACGTCTTCGGGAAGAAAAAATGACTTCTTTGGACAATGAGTGGACCGGGCCACTGAACGCTTCTTGGACAACCGCCGAGGTCCAGACCTTTCTCTTCATCATCTGCGAAGAGGCCACCCAGGGGGAATGGGACGGCGGTGTGAGAAATGAGAAGATGTTGCGGCTCGTCTCCGAGCGCATGGCAGCTACGGAGCAATGCCGGTCAAAATGCAAGAGATTCCGTGCCAAGTACCGGAAAATAAAGGATCACAACAGCCAAAGTGGTGTACAGAGGAAGAATTAGAGATGGTTCGACCTTATGGGCGCCATCTATGGCTACAGACCGGCGAGCAGAAGGAGAGAGGGGATTCATTGAGGGGACACCGCTCAGGCTTAACCGTACCAACCCATGCCAAACCTTACTGAACCTGGACTGCCTGGTGGAAACGTGGCTAAAAGGTATCATGTTTAGATACCTAAATGCATCCTTGTGACTATAAGGGAGTGAAAGAGTAGAAAATTTTCCACGCTGGACATGAACACAGCATTGTAACGTTACATACTGAAGAATAAATATAATAAATTGAAAAGAATTTTCATTTTTTAATTAAACAAATTGATATTTTTTACCACATAAACACACAAAAGTACAGAAAATTGGTACAGTTGAGTACCGATACCGATTGCCAGGTACTGGGCATCGGTACTGTATCGTTTCAAATGTGAAAGGTACCCATCCCCAAGTGAGACACTGTTGATGCTAACACATGTTTACTGCATAAGATTGTTTTCTGAAGTGATGAGGAGTGAGACATCCTGCATCCTTACAATCTTTGCTGAAACCCATGAATGATAGTTGAGCAAAGCGTGGTAACATGGTGGCGGCTGTCACAAAATTTTGGAAGCCTAAAACCTCAAAGCCTCAAAGTAGAGAGCTGCCTGCAAGATCAGTAAACCGGACCCCAAACTCCCTTCTGTTGCTGCTTAAGTGGTGTGTGAATGGGATTGGTTGATGTTGATGGGTGCTGTACCGAGCAGCCTTTGCCATCAGTGTATGAATTGGTTAAAAATGTATAAAAAAAGGTCTTTGAGTTGTCAGAGGACTGGAGAAATAAACACTGTCTATTTACCATTTAATGTGTGAGCTTCTGAACAGAAAGCATGGTGACATTCAACTTCAAGTCTAAAGTTAGATCCACTCTGTATGAGTTTGACATTTTCAGTCCCTCCCTCTAAAATCACTTTCTTCCTACCACCAAACTGCCAGGCAAACTTTTATGATGCTTACATTTAAGAAATCATTTGCCTTGATTTTTAATACTATTTTTTCAGTTTTCAACGTTGCATTTAAAATCAGATCACTGACCTTTTAAGCAATCGTGCATTATCAACCGGATTAGTTGAGTAGTCAGTAATGATAAAAATCATTGCGATATCTCTGACTAGTCTACTACCAGAACAAATGTTAGTTGCAGCACTAATGTGCACTGAAAATACAGCCAGTCCATCCCCAACAGATGTATTATACTCAAGAAATGACAGAAAAGTCAAACCTCATCTTTTCAGTCTCAAAACCTGACATCAGCAACAGGTCTGACGTTGGTTTAGCCCCCCTCGTCTCCAGTTTGCCTCTCCTCTCTATTTTTGCCCTTTATAGTTCCTAATCATTCATGCTGTGTTTCAACTCCAAGCCAACCTGCTAAATTCTTAATAACACTCAGTAACTCTCAGGTTGAGCTCCAATTCATTTACATCTGATCGAGATACTCTTGCACAAACCAATTAAAAATGCAATACAACTACTAGCGGATCTTGGCATGCATTATTTTCAAAAAAGAGAGCAATCTCGCGTGTCATTAAGGGTACGGCAGCTGAAATACAAACAAGACAAATCTATCTATTGTTTATTAGCTCCTCCGGCTTTTTACCCAGAGGGCAGAATAAGAGAGGGAGGGGCAGAGGTCAGCATAATTACCATTCACTCCCTCCTTGGAGTCAGACAGTGCTAAGACATGCATTGGCAAATTCCATGGCAGCATCGTATATCACATTACCATAAAGCCCCATAGAGCTAACCTTTGTTCAATTCCATTTGATTCTAAGAGAGGAAAACAGGCTCTCTGACAGCCTCATCCACCCTCTGTGTTTCATGAGTTCACTTGTTTGTCTTTTAGTCTTGTGACTGCACTTGCTAAAGATGTGCTATTCCAAAAATAAAGCGTCAGGGGACGTGGGGGATCATTGAATCATCCTGGGTAGACTATCACATCATCTGGAGAGCTTCGAGGTTCAGTTTAGAACTGAGATAAAGAAAGTTTGTCTTGGTAGTGCATCGTGTGTAGCTCCAAGCCGTTCTTTATACACAATCTAATTTCGCAATTATGCTCTTCTAAGGTGCTCACATTCTGATTAACAGCACCACTGATTTATTTTTATTCCTCAACACTTAATAGTGTGCCCGGAGTATCACAGGATTCACCTGAAAGCAGTCTCCATTTTGGCTTCTGTTGACAAACAACAAAGTGTTAGCATTTGCAGCATCAGTACACTCTAATATGCCCGTTGACTGGAAATGAAAGCACTGGTGCTGACAGAATGTGAAATACTGTTACTGAGCAAAGGGGGCTTAGTGGAGATGTCTTCAGTCATGCTTAAAACCAATGGCTTTGGCTGTCTGTGGCAATCTTTAGGCAGCACAGAAGGACAAATGTTTCGACAGAGGATAAGAGAAATATAGAGATGAGAAGGGGGCAAGCAGTGAGCAGACATAGGGAGAAATGTAGACAACATAAACCAAAGACATTAAAACACAAGAGTGGGCAAATGGAGCAAAAGAGAGAGGAAGGAGAACGATAGAGAAAGAAAGGAAGAAAGAAAGAAAGAAAAAGAGATCTGTGAATTTCTCCTTCCTCCCCTGAGACCTCCCTTGATGCCAAGCATTCATCATCCAGCCTCTAATATCAGTTATTCTGTGGCTCCTCTGCTTACAGCAGAATTAATTTCTGCTTTAATTACTCTCATCGGCGGAATGCTGATGAAGGAGAGGGACGAGGCATTCTGGGACTCGGGCCTCATTCCACCGCTTTAATTTGAATGAATTCCACCCGGAGACGCTGGCAAACAACTGGCAGCCGAGCCCCGGGAGCCACTCTGGGACTGCGCAGAAGAGCTGCAGCCATGGCCCCCACCAACCTAGCTACCTTGTGCGTGCGTGCTTTTGTGTGTTGCCCTGCTCTTGTGTATTACATGGAGCACGTTGATTGTGCATAAGGCTGAGCGTTGAAGTGAAAAGCTGGGGAGAAAGAACACACAAGATGAGGGGAAGAGGAAAGAAAGGGATTGATAGGTTGAGTGATGAGTGTGTGTACAGTATGGGAGCATGTTTACTGTGTTTGTGTGCATGGGCGTGCATGCGTATTGGTGTAAAATGTTAGCATTCAAGGATACGGGATGACAGAGTAGAAGTATGGAAACAAACCCATAGATGATTTCACTCAGAGACAGACAGTGAGAAGAGATCCATACGGACTTGAGACGTATGAAATATGAACAAGATCACTGACTGCAGCCTGCTGTGTAACACCAGTGTTCGTTTGAGAGCAAAAATCATCAATAGTTTATCTGATTATTCCAGATACGGCACATATACCCTCCGACAAACCTTCTGTCCATGTATCGTACAAGAACCAGCAGCATAAAGAGGAGGAAATAGGAAATGGCGGTATGAATAGGAAAAGGCTGGATGTAAGAGATGCACACAGTCCATGTTTGCATAATGAAAACAACTGCAGAAACTGTATAATATCACAGCAAGCCAGGCAGAGGAGCAGAGAGAGCAGCCATAATTGACTTTTCTCCAAGCCAGCTTGGTAGTTACAGAATGTAACATATTGGATAAGGATTGTGATTGATTATGTTGGTCTGCCATACCGATTGGTTTGATTAAATGCAACCATGGGTTTCTTTTCCAAGCCCTAATGAAGCAGCAATCTGAAACTGAGGGAGTGGAGGATGCTGAGCCGGGCTGCAGACAGCATCACACTGTCTGTATCTGTATGTGTGCAGACAGCCTTATAGACAACTGAATGTCTTTATAATTTAATCGATTAAAAACAAGGCATCTTACAACAAAATTCTTGAGTTGACATCGAAGACTTATTTTGGCCTTAAAATACATTTTCATGCACCATGTCTCTTTGCATACACACCTCCCTTCACAGTAAAGTAACATAACTATAATTAACAAGTATGCTGATTTGATTCAGAGTCTCATGCTTGTTATGGAGTTAAGTTTTAAAAATACCCAGAACATATTCAGCAGTGCTTGTTAACTTCTTTCCACATAACACAATTCATCTCCTCCAATTTTGTGTTCCCTCTTCCAGTTCAGGGGAGGGCGGGGAAGCAGGTAGGTGTGACCTCCACTGACCCTGAAAACCTCTGGACAGGTGGGCGGTGGCCTACGTGCACTGTCCGTTTTGGCAGCAGCTCTCTTCCCCTCCCCGGCAGGGAGCTCAGGCCATGATGAGCAGCTGGGTCGCAAACACTAAGCACATTAATATCTTCTTAATGATAATAATCATTATGGCATAAGCACCCCCCCCAAAGTGGGAAGGCTCGCCGAATGTGCCAGAGTAGCATCGTCGTTAAGGTAAAAAAAAAAAAAAAAAAAAGCTGAGATGAAATGACTCTTTTAATGGGCAGCAACTTACAGCCACCAGGATAATGCAGACACTAATGTAATAATGTGATAATGAGATACACCGAAGGCATTAGGGAGACCAAAAACTCAATGAAACCAGTGCGAATGAATAAATAAAATCTGCACTTGAAACTGGGGTTGACACAATTACTACTGCAGGAATGAATCATATACAAAATGCAAACTAGAGAGGGCATACTGTGTGCTCCTATAGCTTTGAATGCATTATCTGTCTCTAAGATTTCCTCATTCTTCAAACCCTTCTTGAGATACTGGAGTATTTTAGCACCTCATCTACAGATGTCTTTGCCTTACGTATAGCGGGACATGCTCACAGTGATTCCCATATACTCGCCTCATTTAATGTAACTGTCAGTATTCACCTATCATAGGCCATTATCTGTCTCATCCGCGTTCATTATTGAAGCTAATGATCTGTTGTCCTCTCTGCTCCCCATTGAAGGAGGACTACATTAAAAGTCTCTTACTAACTTAATTAGTAATTATAAATGTTAAAGATTAATCAGAGAGTGAGTGGCTTAAGGTTGACGTCTCTAGGCGGTACCAGGACAAATGGAGAGACAAAGAGGCCATGTCGCTTCAGTGTTCACACTCAGGCATCACGCTGGAAATGGGACGAGACATATGAGAAAGTACAAGTGTGATCATTGTTCCTCTAATGAATGTCACGTGTGTTTTGATTCCTTGAAAAGACTTGATACAAAAGGAAAAATTATTTTGTAGTTGAAGCTGTTTAAAGTTGCAGTTCTTTCAGACAGGAAGGCTGTTTCCTTTCTTTAACCTACAAAAACTACAAAAGGGGATAGAATGCTGTTACAGGAAGCAGCATTTAATATGGTAACCTATGATGCATGCAGTGCTCACATTATCTCTTTCTAACAAGATGGAAATAGATCCCCTTAATTAAATCCTGGGTGTACACTAATTCCGTACTAAATCTGCACCTCTCTGACAATTCCACATCAGCAGCCCTGTGCACTCCAGTAAACATATAAGCACTGATATCAACATTAAACCTTAATAACTAATAAAGCTTTCATCCAGGGAGTTCCTGTGTGGTTTCCATTAATGTGGGGAGGGGGAATCGCCCAGGACCATCTCCCTGTTTTCCGGAGCAGTGTTGATGCTGAAGCCAGGGGGGGTCGGTGCTGTGGGTGCAGGAGGAAGAGATGAGGAGGATCTTAAGCTGTGCTGAGTTGTGGAATGGAAGGGATGCAAACTGCAAAGCAGCCCTAAACTTCAACCATATGTGTAAGAGAATCAGCGCCACGTTCTTTGATCTGAGTTTTAATGCTAATATTTCACTTGCAGCTAATGCACATGAACGAGAGTAAACAAAAGGAGACGAAAATTGTTTATTTTTTGAACATTTCACCGTAAGCAATGACAGGTATCCATTTCGTGGCTCTGCCCTGTCTCTTTTTAGAGGAGAAATGGCGGTGCTTTGACTGTTGAGCAGGGAGTCCTATCACACAAGACACACAGAGTGGGGTGATGGTGGGGGGCTGGCCGGTGGCCCACAGCACCTGAAACCTATTAGAGAGCTTTGGAACATTCCACAGGGTTCTTCCACTTTGGCCAGAGGGCATCGTAAAGGTCCTCGCAGAGAGGGTCGGAGCGGCTCAGACGCCGACAAAAACACCCAGCAAGGTGAAACACTAAAACTAGAGGCTGACATAGAAGAGCAGCACATCAAAGTGGAGTATATATAAAATGGTGGTGCTGTTTGTGTTGTTGTTATTAAGAAAACATGTTGCTTCTACCAGATCCCTTACCTGCTGTCCCTGCTGAAATATAAAGTGTGGTCCAAGAGGCAATAATAACATTTCTGCACCCAGATTTACAAGGTTTTTGTCTTCATAAAGAAACACTATGATTAAAACATTTACCCCTGGCAAGCCAAGCAAAACTTTTATCAACTTTTTATCAAATGGTTTGCCATCTGGACTTAAAACAGTAGGGGCCCAATAGTGCGCTGACACTAAAAACAAACATGCATAAACACACACAAGCTGCTGCCAAATTTCTTGGAGATAGCCTTATCTTGCCCGCAATGTGTGTGTATATATGTGTTTTAGTGGTACCAAGGCCCATCTCTTTGGCTGGATCTGTGTCCATGCCTCAGTGTTATGCTCACTGGGTTTAACTCTATGGGTGTCTGTGGCCTCTCCTCTGGCCGCCCGTGTCCATTTGCTCTGCGGGTATGGCAGGCCTGAGCTGACAGATGGCCGCCCCTCTCCATTCCGCTCCAGAGTAACACAGTAACTGGTTTTTCCTCCGCCGTTGACCTTGCCACAGCCAGCCAGCAATCCAGGCTGGCACTCGGCCTGTCGAACAGGAGGGTAATGAAGTCCAGCGCTGCTCACATGATTATTAAGGCTTTGACGCTGGGGGGCCTTTCAGAACCCTATCCCCCTCCCCTCTCCTCCCCTGTCTGCCATTCACACCGCCAAAGTTCGATGAGGATAGTCATTCGTTACTTGGTACTTTGGAAAACCACAACTGTGCTCTATAAAGAGGGTTCAAACTTTTTTGGGTGATCTTTACAATCAGTACGATTCCTCAAACACACCACTCTACACCTGTGAAGCACACTTAAAGGAAATTTTCTGTGCAATGTTTAACAGTTTTATAGTCAGTGACATATGATAGCTACTTGTGTCCCAGCGTGCATGTCATTCCAAAAACACACCAGGTAACAGCCTCTACACAAAGTTAGATCAAATCTGTCACACTTTTATTGGTGCTGACAACCTCTAAAAGTAATGCAGTGCGCTGCTTCACTCTCTGTGTAATTCTCCCTTATCACAAGCATCTCTAGGCACGCTTGGAACCTGGGTCCCATCAGGGCCAGGCTGGGATTTGAGAGGTGTAGGTTGCAGCTCTGACCTTTACCGAGGCAGGACTGTCTGTTTGCACTTCTCCCATAAACCCCCCTCCGGTCAGACTGCTAAGCAACCCCATCAGACCAGGGGGGCGCGTGCACCCACGGCCTTGGTGACATCTCAGGGACCGTGGGGAGGTGAAGTAATGCAGAGGTTAATTCTGATCATCCAGTATTTATGGGCTCTGCTTCAGAACAAGGGTTGGCATTAACACTCTAAAGGAGACATCCCTCCTGTATATCAATAAAACATTGCCAGAAGCGCAGGAAGAGCCTACCTTTATTCAGGTCGCCTCAGTCCCCAAGTAGACTTGCATAAGCGGGTTTTAAAAGAGCTCTATCTAATGCTTCTTAGATGTTGTATTTATATAAATCCGCATCACTCTGAGCAATTGGTGTCCCAAACTTCAAAATGAGGAATCTGACATGTGAAAACAGTTTGACCAATCTCTGAGAGGAATTTGGCCCAAACCGCCATGGTGACACCAACCTACCAATTGCAATGCAGTAAGGGGCAGCAAGTGTTCGCGCCGAGTTTGTACAAACAGGCGGTATGAACTGAGAGCATCAGATATTTTCTCACATGTTGGCCTAGTCTGTGAAGTGTGGGGAAATGTCAGGAAAATCAATAGATAAGGACCACATCAGACTGAGCTTGTCTGGCCTAGCAACAGAGCATCCCCATGGTGATGTCAATTACCTCTGCTTTACAACAAAAACACCGGGAAGAGCAAAACAGTCTCTGCAATGCTGTAAAACTTTTAATGCAGTCTCCTGGTTACATTGAGGAATTTGTAAGAAACTCTCTTTTCTTTTTTTACGTTTCCACAGACAGGTAGGAGGTAACACAGAGAATGTGAGAATCTTATTGATAGGGTTTTTTTTTTTGCAGCTCACTCTGTTTTCTATTCTCCTCATGGACGCCACATTAGTCAGGGAGAGGTATAATGTAACGAGCAGTAAGGTGCGCATAATTGCATATTAGCAGCAACACACTTGGCTGCACGGGAGGTGACTGCGCTAACGAACAGAGAGGCGTTATTAATCACCAATTAATAAAAGCAGGCAGATATCACACTCGGTGTAAGGCACGCATGGTTTCCTTTGTTTCCACAGGCTGGTCCAAGCCTGTTCTCTTATTTATTTCATAAGATTGATCCTGTTCCTGTGCTGTGTTGTCTATCGAGTTCTGACTCTGATCCAGCCCCCTAGGAGTCAAATGAGGAGTGTTTGGCTGTGTTTGTTAGCAGATTACATGTGTATGTGCTCTATGAATGAGTCCCAGAAATGGAGGGAACGCCATCAGACACACATAATCAAAGAGGATTATAGGAAATGAAACAAAGAATGGAAACAGCATATTCTGTCTATAAAAAAAGCACTTAATGTACTAATGAATGTGCCGCCACCAGACAGAGACAATGATGGAAACCGTGTAATCAGCACACACTGGCCTAGATGCTCTAGTGTCCCAAGACTAGAAGATACGCGTCCAGGGTTATTTGTGGCCCTCAGCGAGGAAAAACAACACAGCTTTTAGCTTCAAATACTGTTACACTGTGCCTCCTGCCCGTATCCCAACTAACAGCCAATGCAGTGATTTTTATGCCAGGTTGGAACATAGTTAATATGAAAATGTGAGAGCTACAGAGTGAGACAGAGGAAAATGGAGAGACAGCAGATAGAGAGGGGAAAGGGGAAAGACAGAACAGAGAGGAGGAGGAGGAACTAGAGGAGAGCTAAAGGCCTCTCACTTGCGCTCCTCTCCAGCTCTGTAACGGCCCACAGTGCCTGCTTCACACAGAGCGGCCAGCTGTACAGCAAATGTGCCTTTCCCTCTCCGCCCCCAAACCTTTCCACCCCTCCAGTGCCCCCCTCTGCCTGGGCCGACCAGGCCACCGGCTCCTCTCTGTGAGAGGTGGCTCCTCCCTTACTTGGCTTCAAGCTCTGCGCTGTCACCAGCCCAAAAAAAACATAGAGGTGACCCCCAAAAAAAACACTTTTCTGGGATGTGGTTTGGTTTGTTTGTTTACAATTGTCCTTCTGAACACTGCCACCTTGGCAGTAGCTGTTTGGAACAGACAGGAGTGAGAAGAAAATTGGACTGAAAGCAGATATAACAGAAAGCGAAAAAACCTCTTTCACCTTTAAAACCCTTTAAGACAGAGCCCGTGCTTCAAAACATGTCAGGGCTCTGAAAATCCACACAGGGACATTTGAAACAGTGCGATAAATGGGCCAAACGTGCCCCCCATGAGGCTCCAAATGTCATAGTTTACAGTGGGGTCAAAGTGAAGCAATGGGGCGGCATGATGTCATGCTGATAAAACCAAACAGGCTTTTGTGTCAATGAAAGACCTTCAAAGGTCCTCTTTAAAGACAGACGACTTTATGAAAGCGCTGTGGTTTTAAAAATATTTTCCAGTGCAATTACTACTGCTCAAGATGGCAAACTGAACTGATGGACAGATTTGTTTTCTAATCTCAAAGAAAAACACAAATAAGGGGTTTGATAGTGACGGCAGCAGCTGAAAGCTGTATAAATCTGTGCGTCTCTGGAGAAAAATCGGACACCCTCGATTCTGTAAGTGAGCCATGCCAAAAAAACTCTAAACTAAAGAGTGGCCAGCTGTCTTCTGGCCTGCTATTAAATTGCTCCTTGGATGGTGGCGATATCATTTTTTTCTCCATAGGAGTATCACACCAGGTCCCCAAACAGAGCGACCAGCTGTACAGCAAATGTGTACTGATCCATCTGGGCCCTAGCAGGCTGCAGCCGCCATCTTAAAACACGTGGGGCCGTTCACAGGCTTGGCTGGGGCTGGGCTGCAACACACCCTTCTCCACCCATGGCCACCTCCTCCACTTTCATTTACCTCTCTTACCATGGAAAGTGTTGATGAGATGTACATCAGTGCTGTGCTTTATGTCTGAATCAGGACATCTGAGTGTAATAGCTATGCATCAAAATGTGCTGGCAGTCGTACAGAGCAGGCAGCCACGAGCTCTCCAGACCAACAGGAGGAGGCTGAGTGCGCTCGGTTAAGAGAGACTATTGTATTACAAAGGCAGCTAATATGGACTTGTCTGGGTGAGACAGGCTCAGGTTTTGTTGTTCCATACACTTAGCACTATGGTTATGTCACGGCACATCACTATATATAGAGTTATCAGTGTGAACTGACACCATGGAGCGGGGCATGGATGAAAACAACACCCCTATGAATCCAGCGTCTGCTCCATTACCTACGCTAATAACGCTGACAGCTGAGCGGAGATGACCCCAGCCCCCTGTTTCCCCTCTCCTGTGCAGATGGCCATTAAAAGGAGAAAGTGTCCCTTTTTTCAGAAGAGAAGGTATTTAGAGCTTTTCCAAATGAGTTTTTTTTTTCTGTTTTTTGGCCCATTTTGACTTTCCAGTGATAACAGCCTGGACTGAATTAAAACAAACTCCATCTTTTAAGGAACAAGTTCTTCAAAAGCTTTATTAAACCAGGAGATCAACATCTCTGTGCAGCGCAAATAATCTGGTGCATTTACACCCCTTCAGCCAGACTTATTTTCAGGCTTCTTCTAATTTGATTCACTTTTCTTCTTGCGCCTTTGTTCTTCAAAATAAAGTCACTTCTGGATAACTTTATATTTCTATCAAATTTCCATTACGACGAGTTTTGTTTTGTCCATATTTTGCAGATCAAAAAACAAATGCATCTAACAGAAACCCTTTTGAGGAGTCTGATGAAACCCGTGATCATGTTGAATACAAAGCAACGGCATATCAGAGAAGTAAGACATCAGACAATAACCCAATCACCTATCCTCCTGTTATCTTAAGCTGTCTGAATTCCACTATTATGGGGAAACTGTGTGCTTGTGCGGCTGACAGACATAAAATAACCAGTAGGGGGGTTTGTTTTCTACCCTCCCAGTGTGCTCCGTGCCTGCCTTTGCGAGAGAAAGGACTAATGCTGGCATGGTACTGTATTAGGCACCCCCAGTAGAATAGTGGGTGAGCAGATCGCAAAGATGAATACAAAATACACACCTACACACTCTCAGCTCGTCTCTCTCCTTTGCAAATACACCGAAGCATCAAAATCACAAATCACATGCTTCTGATTGTTTATGCACAAACAGTGGGTCCCTGATAGAATTGCCTACCGGTCCTGATAGAATTGCCCACCGTGTTTAAATTCACCTGCGCCTAGAAGCGTGTCCCAAACAGAGAGGCGGTTTGGTTCCAGATCAATGAGTCTCTCTCCCACTGAAGACAACAGATAATGCAGTGTAATGAAAGAGCCGCCAAACGAGCTGAATAAATGAATGAATAAAGGAACGTGAGACCGGAATTCAGACGCCTACTTACTGCAGGCAAGAAAACCTGTTTTCCAATTGTCTGTTCTCTACAAATTATTCTGCCTGCATACAAATGACAAACAAAAGTAAAGACATTTGAGGAGGTAAGTCTTTGAACAACACTCTTTGTTCAGGAATCTTGGAAAAGAAAATGATAAATTTGGAATAAATTTTCTATTCAAAATGCAATGAAATCAAATATCCATTTTTTCAGTTGATTTGACGTCTTTAAATGCAGAGAGCGTGAAAGTATTTGACCAATTCTTGTATTCAGATCTACAGACTACTCAAGTAAAGAGGCACAATAAACAGACAAAATAGTTTACAATGTGGAGATCATTCAAAATGGTAGTGTTTTCAGTTTTAAACAATCTGATTAGAATACATTTGGGTGTTTTTTTGTATTTCAATAATCTGTACGTTTCCACTACTTCAAACTCCCTTCATTCAGAGTGGTTTGAAGTGGAGAGATTCTGCTCCACAAGCATGCACACTTAGTGTATTTTACCATTCACATGCATAGGAAAATGAAAATGATGAGTATAAGGAAGCACAACACTGAGGATGCAGTTGATGGTGAAAATATTAGAAATAATTCCACCTATTTGGTGATGTGATCCAGACACTTGTGAGCCTGAATAAGACAGGGTCAAATATTTCATTACATATATCACATCAGTCCAGGGTATATGAACTATACGTACTTTTCTTTGAAGCATTAAATGACTTTCTGTTTTTTTGTTTTATTTTAAATGATGAAGAAAATTAAGAAATGCAGTCAAATTGGCTTAGTGGGTTGTATATCATATCCATGCTGGTCTCAGAAAAATCATTCCCTCTCACATTTTAATCACCTAAATGCCACATTAATCAAATTGATGCCACATGGTAGAATACTTGGCTAAATGTTGAAAAAATATATTTACATAGATATTAGGCAAGCACTGTTTTATGACTTTGTTCCAGGTGTGCAGCTGAGATAACAATGAATGAAAAAAAAGAGCTATCTCCTACCCAGCATGTGGTTGGCCACGTGAACTTGGATGTCCCATTCACTGTAGAAGACCATCTGACATTTGATGCACTGGTATGTCTTCTTCTGAAAAAAAAATGCAAGAAAAGAGAGAGTTTAACTTCATTTTTAACTTAAAATCAACTACCTGCAATAGTCTCAATCCGGCATAAATCAAAAGTACCTCTTCGGTTTGTGAAGGACTGGCTCTGGGCATGGGGGACACCTGGGGGGTCTTGAGATGCCCGCTGTTGCTGTCCCCAGCCTGTTCCCGATGAACTGTCTGCACATGGTTTTGCAGCTCTGCCTCAGACTCAAACTTCACATTACAGCTGGAGCACCGTGTCTTGGCAGCTGATGATGAGGATGTGGAAGAGGATGAGGAAGATGAAGAGACAGCTTTGCCTTTCCCGTCTCCAGGGCTGAGACTCTCCCCCTGGACCCATGTGGCTGTAGTTGTTGCTGGAGTGCTGGCTCCGCCCTGGTGCTGTTGCCTCCCTCCGTTCACGGTTGGACTTGAGCTCTTGGAACCAGCTGCTGACACGCAGGATGCACAGAGGCCATAGGGCAGTCCATTGATGTCCAGCTTTACCAGGTCTTGTTTGGACCGGAAATCTTTCAAGCAAGAGGCACACTTGAAGAGTTTTTGGATGTGGTGTTGCTGCTGGTTGTGAGAGATAACATTGCTGCGGACACTGGGTTGGTTGGCGGACATGGTGCCTGTCTTTTGCATGTGGAAAGTACCATGGATCTTGAGCTCCAATGTGGAGGTGACTGTCTGCATGCACACGACGCAGCGGAAACCCGTAAGGGAGTTCCTCAAGTCAGGGTGCATTTGGCAGTGCTCAAGGAAGTCCTCTTCACTGTGCAGGGGCATCTTACAGATGCGGCAGCTGCCTGTGTCCAGACTTTTGCTGTGGGTGACCTTGTGCTCAGTCAGGGTGAGCAAGGAAGGGAAGCGCTCCCCACAGATGGGACACATGTAGTGCTTGACAGGCCCAAGATGGGTCTGCATATGTTCCCTCAGCCCAGCCTCAGAAAAGAAGGTGCGGGAGCAGACATTGCACTTGTGGTTACCCTTTATCATTTCAGCTTTCCTCTTGACCATGGCGCTCTCACCAGGGCGGATATTATGGTCCCTTAACTGGTGGTTGGTTAAGAGTGAATCCATAGTGTAAGATGCTCCACAGATGTCACATCCATACATGGGCTCTGAATTGTCCACCTCTTCCTCACTTCCATCATGGCTGTTATGAGACTCCACTACAGATCCTCCGGCTGTCCCTGGACCATGGCTGTTAGTTAGGAGACCTTGAAGCTCAACATCGTCTTTAGTCTGGCTGTCCCCACCACTGACAGCAGAGCCATTAGCACCACAGTTCTGCGCCTTTCCATCAAACACACAGTGTTTCTCCCTCAGATGCTTCTCTAAGAGGACAATGGCATGGAAGGCTTTACTGCAGAAGCGACAGTTATACTTCTTGCTGTGGGTGGTGATGTGGCATTGCAGCTCCACCTCTGTGCCGAAAGACTCCCCACAAAAGATGCAACGGTGGGCACGGCCCTGGTTTTCCAGATGGCTGTGTTTGACATGTAACTGTAGGTCAGTCTCGTGCCTAAAGTCCCAGTTGCAGGATGTGCAGCGATACACCTTTTTCTCATTGCTGTGCTTTACAGCCAGGTGGAGCTGGGTGGACACCTTTGAGTCAAAAACCTCTTGACACAAAGTGCAGCGAAAGAACACAAAGGTATGCATGTCCAGGAGGTGCTTCTGCAGGTCATCCACTGAAGTAAACTGCTTGTCACAGCTTTCACAGATGTAATACGTGGAGGTAATAGTGAAGTGAATTGTAACGTGCTTCAGCAGAGACTCTTGGTTGGGAAACTCTTTGTTGCATTGTGGGCATGTGAGTTGAGGCTGTAAGCCATCTAGATGAGTTTTTAAGTGAGTCTGAAAAAGGTCTAAGCTGGTATACTTGGCTCCACACTGATTACATATGAACTCGCTGCAGTTGCGAGAGGCTGAGCTGCTTTGCTTCAACATGGCAGTTTGTTCCACAGATATGGGAGAAGAGGGGCTGAGGGTGCGTAGGGATTTCTTTCCGTTGTTGATATAGTTCAGTGCCAGTGGGATGTTCTTGTGATTCTCCTTGATGTGCTTGTTGAGCTTCAAGACACTGTTAAATATGGGAGAGTTGGTGCAGTAAGAACAAGAGTACACCTCCACTATAGACTCCTTAGGAGTTACAGCCAAGGGGGAGTCAAAGCGCAGGCTTCCCCCATCACAGTGGGTTTGACGGACATGCTCCTCTAAAGTTGCTTCTGTCAAGAACCCCATGAAGCACTGGGGGCAGAAGAAGGCATTGCTCTCCTTGGCAACAGGACTTGGGAAGCCATGGGAGCAGCGAATGTGCTCCTGTAGGGCATTGAGGTCGCTTAATACCTCTGGGCAGAAGTTACACTGAAGGAGGGCATCAGGCAAACTGGCCAACAGTGCAGCATGGTCCTCTGCGTTATGGACCTGCTTGAGATGTTCGTTAAGATTCAGTAATGAGGGCAGAACCTCCAAACAAAACTGGCAGGTATGAGCCTGCTCTGGTTTGTCCAGATGCATGGTTCGCAGGTGAATTTGAAGCACAGCCAAACTGGAGAACACTTGTTTGTTGCAGTAGATGCAGCTGTAGGAGACTTTGGGCTGTTTGGAGGAACGCCCCCCCATGTCTGACGTGTTCTGAGCAGCCCTCTTTCTCCGTCCCCTTGTCTTAGGGACAGGTGGCGCTGTTTCCACCATTGTCGAGCTGTCCACAGAGAGGTTGGAGTCAGGAGTGGTGCTAGAGACAGAGGTGTAGCCCACGGTCAGCAAAGACGGGCTGTTGCTGTGGTTACTAGATTCTGGGAGCTGGTGGATGTCCATGTGAGCGTAGAGGTCCTCAACAGACAGAAAGTGCTCAGAGCAGATAGCACAGGTGTGGCCCTTCCTGTCTCGGCTGTGGGCCTGGTCAATGTGAGTCAACAGGGTGCCCTCATCACTGAAGGGCTCATGGCAGTAGATGCATTGCAGGGTGGCACCAAGCCCTCCATCTTCAGATGGAGAGCACTCAGGATGGCACTCAGCAATGTGCCTTTGGAGGTCTTCTGGGACATCAAAGCCCTCCTCACAACGGCTGCATTTGCGTGTTTCTTTCAGTTTCCATTCATCAGCCCTAGAAAGGACTGAACCGCTGCCATCTTTGCCCCTTTCATGTACTTGCATGTGGCCGTGGAGCGAGCTGGAGGAAAGGAAGCCTCGGCGGCACACAGGGCACTTGTGGGGTTTGTTAGAGGCGTGAGTTTTCATGTGTATTTTGAGGTGATCGCTGCGGGAGAAAGCAGAGTCACACTCCCCACAGTGGTACTTCTTATCACCAGTGTGTAGTTTTACGTGTCGATCTCGGCTGCGCTTGTGCTTGAACAGGCGGCTGCAAAAGGTACAACTGAAAGGGAGTTTGTCGCCGTGGCTCTGCTCGTGACGCTTGAGGAAGCTCAGGCGACTGAAGGACTTGTCACAGAACTGACATGGGTATGGCAGGCCAGGGCCTCCTTCATCTTCCCCAAAATCGTAGTCCTCACAGTGTCCTGGAGAAGTCTGATCCTTACTGGAGGGAGATGATGCCGGCCATGAACACGATGGGTCATCCTCTAGATCAGCACCGTCTGGGCAAGGACACAGAAAGAGGGAAAAGAGAGGAAAGAGGGTTTCAAGGGCAAGTCAGAAGGGAAAAGATGGAGAGAGAAGAAGAGAGTGGGTTAGAGAAGTGTTTTATAAGACTATATTAGCAACTCATTTGTCTCACTCTTCAGAGAAGAAAAGGTGGGCCACTGTGGTGTTATTTGTCAAAGTAATTATAAGGATGTGGTGTATGAAATCAAAAGTCTTTGCAAGTTGGACAATTTTTTCTTCAGCAGAAACAATACCTCTCGTTAGGTGTTATCCAGAAAGTTACATATGAATATGCAATTCAAAGTATAATTAGGAAACAGAATAAGTGGAAATACTTCTACTACAATTAACCTTGTATGTGGCCGTGTAATGGCTTAGCCTACTGTGACTCAAAACACAATCTCCCTGACATTTAAAGCCAACACAAGACAATTTGTGTACTTTAGGATGTAAGCCCAGCATGAGGTAAATTAGAACATTTCTATTATTCCTGAACAATTGCTGGAATATATTTGAAAAACAAGAACCCTTGAAATGACCTTAAGACAAGAGAGAAAAAACAAGAAAGCGCTTCTCAAGAGTGAATATGATTAAATGTGCAATTTAGACCTGGGTTATGCATTGCCTTTAGGAACCGTGCTCTGTAAAACAGATGATTTTCATGAAACAGAGGTCTTTCAGATCATCAGTCAATACATATCAGATCATAGAATAAGCATTATTATCATATTTGTTGGTGAGATCTGTGGACAGCCATGAGGCAAGTGATACTGAATGTATGAATGTGCCACGTGCTGATTCAGGGGGGCAAGGAGGGGGAAAGGAGGACAGGGAAATGGATAGGGGAAGACAACCAAGCAGCTAATGATCTCACTCAAGGACAAGCAGGTGCAGAGAATGATCAAGGAACACCAGTCAACTGACAATGGAGACCCCATTCGTTTTACAATAACTTTAATGTGTCCCTATTCAAATCTTCTTTGCCGACATTCCATTCGGATGGTTCACCGTACAGTGATATGAATGGAAAACACAGAACACCACTTTCCTCAAGTTCAAAAGGTGACAGACCACTTCTTCCCGCTGCCGAATCCTAAGTGCTGTGAACTTCCTTACCTAAATAAAACAACGTAATCCCAACCCCTTCAGAGAAAAAAACTGTGTCAAAAGGCCATAACTTGGAATGGGAAAAACAAGAGGAAACTGCAAAGATTTATGAGAGGGACTGAGGAAAAGCACGAGCTCTTTCCAGGATCCAACCTCTGTACTCCCTTACAGCTGACAAATCTGAGTCTCTCTCTCTCCCCCACTTTCTGTTGTTTTTGCTGGGAGATCTGCCCTTTGTCAGGATATCATGCCCTCTCTGAGCACTTACCCCCATCAGGCCTATCTTCAGGAAACAGATGGGGTCGGAGGCCATTCCCTTGCCCCTCCAAACTGCTGAAAGCGGCACATTGAGAGCCCACCTCCACACCGAGGCCCTCCCGGAAACCTCCCACCCCTGGCAAGGCGCCCACTCCGCACACACACGCACACACACACATCTCACTCAAGGAGCAAACCTTGCTGATTTACTTGCTTTATCTATCGTACATGTCTCAATGTTTTCTCTCCATCTCTCTCTGGTTTGAGGGAGGCTGGGTGACTCAGTGCTATGCCCTCCTCCACAGAGGGGGCGGATCTGCCCTCTCTCATACTGCCTCCCAGGGTACAGGAGAAGAAGACAGTGCAAGAAGAATGACCCCAGCCGATGCCTTACAGTCAAACATATTGGCTTCGAGACAATAGTATAAAACAAACAAATAAATGGGCCTGTATGCGAGGCTAAATTAAATTCCACTGTCTTAAATGAGGACGTCTTTGCCTTGAGACATTACTGAGCTGCCAGGACAACCTCATTCCTTTTTTTTGATTTGTTTACTAGATGTATATTATTTATTTAGTGCTTTTACTCTATAACACACATGCATAAAGTCATATCTTTGGGGGACATGTGGGAGGCACAAACATTGCTTGAGTTTTAGTAGAATAGACACGTCAAGATGAAATGAAACCTATGCTAATAGATTCTGAAAGCTGCTGTATAAGAAAACAATAGTATACTTTACAACATTTAAGATCAGTTTGCTTTTAAGTTTTATCTATTCACTTCCAAACAATTTATCATCCTAGCCTGAGAAACACAAGTTTTCACATGTTGCCTAAAGTGGCTAGAGTGTCCGTCTTGCTGTGTTGGGCACTAAAATGCTGAATAAAAAAAAAAAACTCAACAAAACTGGTATCACATTTCATTTGTGGAACTCAGGGATAAAACTGTAAATTCCTGTTTCTATTGTCCAACGTTGTCAAACTTGTTAGTTTTACTCTCTGTCGCTGCCTCTCACACACATATAAAGACACGTCAGCATAAGAGAACACACGTTGCACAATAACAAGGTACCGAAAAACATAAATGTGAAAGCACACATGTACACATGGAATAGAAGGATACAGAAGCGCAATGGCCGAAACAAGTGTGTGAACAACTATAGATGAAAGAGCAATCTTCCTCAGGAGACCTCAAGAGGAAAGAGAGAGAGAGACTTGTTTTTTTCCTTCTTCACCCAGACAAGAAATGCCCAGGCCTCAGCAGCAGCCTGAGTAAATAAAAGAGCGGGCCTTACTTCCCTGTCTCTCGGGCCGGGGGCCTGTGCACGCCAGCACTCTCTGTGCTGCTGCCAAAGGGGATGCTGGGGCCTGAAAAACTACACCCTGCAGCTGAAGGGCTGTCTTTGTTGGTCTGCCAAGGCCTTCCTGAGCATCCTCCAGCCAACAGCCTGTCACGTCCTGGGAGGAAGACCTCCATCTTAAGGCCTGTCCCTCTCTGGGAGTTCTGTCCCTACCCCTTTCCTCTTTTTTTCTTTTTAAATGTCTCCTATATGGAACAAAACAACCCCATTATAAGTGCTTCTATAGGGAATGGCATAAAATGTTCCACAGCCATATTTACTAGAGAGATATAAATATACCCCTAAGCTACAGTATATAAAAACTTACAAATAAGAAAAAAGTCCTGCCTGTCAAGCCCCAAGAATCCATATATATAAAGTTTATAAACAACTTTAAAACAGCTTTATATAAATCAGTGCATTTTTTTCATGAACTGTAACCACTAAAATTCCTCCTTCACACGCAGGTCTCAGTTTCCTCTTAGCCACTCTGAGCTACTCTTTGTGCACCACTTCCTCTATGTTCATTTTTAGCACCCTTTCCCAGAGTAAATACTACTGTTCAAATAATATCCGTAATGCTGGGAACAGGTAAGTTTGCTGTTCCTCTTCACAGCAGCTTAGTTTTATAACCCCCAAAGAGTGCCCTGATTAATGCAATTAATGTGTTTAAGAATTAGCAAGATACGAGTATATTTTTTAAGAGAGCAGGTCATTAATTTTCCTGATGACACTGCTTTCCCTTTGGGCTTTAATCCATATTGTCTCTAAATTTTAAATGCCAAAAGGTGCACATGATTTAAGAAGAATTATTGCATTTGTATTCTTTGATACAAACACACTTTATCACAGTTTGGTCAAGAAACAGGGTTACTGATTTTTAGAATGATTCTGTAATGAGCAGCGTTTGAGCTCATAAGTGGAAAAATCAAATATTTTAACAAATGTATTTAAGACTGATAGGATGATATCACTGAACATTCTTCTTCCAATGAAACTCTATTTGGGAGAACATTTTCTTTGATAATAAATTAGGAAAAATAAACTGTCTGCTGAATATAGAAAAAATGGTAGAAGCAAATACAGGTTACAGGTAAAGTTAAAGGTCTAGTCCTCAAGGTTCGATATCTCTACCCCCAGTTTCCCATTTCTATCCGCTGTTCTCTTTCACATTCTTATGTGTTGCTTTAAAAAAAGAAAAGAAACATGTCTTTTTACAGCCTCATACATGACACAGATACCCTCAAACACAAATACATTCAGCTTAAGAGACAACTTTTAAACTGCACTTGATTTACAGAAAGTAGTATTTCAGATGTTCACAAATCTTTTATGTCAGTCGATAATGACACTTCCCAGCCACATCATATTTTAGTATTGTTAAGTCATTTTTATCCCTAATATTAAAAAGGAAATACAGTTAAAAATGCTGGCTGACATCTTTTCAAATTGCTTTAAAAAAACATTGAAAAAACAAACAACTTGACATTTTTGTAAAGTGCTGCCAAAAGCTGAATGTTTGGTAGTCCTTTCTGAACACTTTTTTGTTATTCAATTGTTTTTATTCAGTAAACACTCCCCTGAAAGCTTCCAGGGACCTTGGTTTGGGAATGTCTCACTGTTGGCGTCTAGTCCTCTGTGTCTGAGGTCCTGGAAGCAGTTCAAGATGGCTTATCGCAGCCTGACAGCGACCGAGTACATATCTTCTATTTAGGGAGCCAAACTCTTATCCAGGTCCAGGACCTTATCTTATCAGAAAAGTGTTTTTTGCTATCAGTCATCTGCCGCTTCTATAGCAAGCTCGACTTTGTTCAAAAGCCATTCCAGTGAAGCAAAGCATGGCCATGCTTTCAGCCGCCAAACCTTATCTTCCTGCATGTTGTAGCAGAGATCTGTTCATAGTGGTTGTCATAAGAGATGTGTTTGTGTGAGTGTATTTGTGGCACATTGGGGATTGGGGATTCAATGAATAAACAAAAAGCTGACAACTTGTCTGATGTAACATTGTGACCCTGCTTCATATTCAGAGAGGGGATCTTTTTACAGTTACTCAGAAAAGTAGTGAGCCTGTCCCATGGGACAATGCATGTGTCATCTCGACGCTTTTTCTGTTCTGATGCCCAAATAGTGATGTGTGTCTGAACAACACGCTATCATGTACGGCCCTGTTTGTGACACAACCACTTAAGATCTAATAGAGGAGGTGGTGAGACAACTTTCTGCATTAGCAAAGACTCCAGTCTCCCTGACAGAGAGAGGAAGTAGTGGTCGATTTTTTTGGGACTAATTCCAGTCAGATGAACAAATCACTCAGTTGATTCAGGCCAAAGAGCTCAGAGGACACAGAGATGCTGGACAAGGCCCAGTGCTGAGCTTTGCTCACAGTAGTCCAGCTACATCCCTGTTTTAAGACATCAAATCCAGTCAGAATGAAACGCAGCGAATTCCCAGAAGCTGACAAAAAAGTGACAGGTGGCTACACGCGGCTGCTCAGCTCTTCAACTCACACAAATTAGCAAAAGTAGCGATATTTAACAGAGCTAAGTTTTATTGTCAGGTATTCAACCACAGATATAGTTCTCTGTGTGAGTGTGTGTGTGCGTGGGGGTGTGTGTATAGTGTTTATACTCATGCTGCCTCTCTCTTTTCCTCGTTTTTTTCTGAGCAAACACAATATGTTTTTTACACATCACTGAGAAATGTCAGGTCCCTGCCCCCCCTTGCTACAGATCAATCAAATCCACTATGCTAGAGGATGAGAGGGAGGGGTTGTGTGAGACGACTGGAGCAGCAGCGGCGTACAAGGATGCTATCTTTTACTGAACAGAAGTGGAAAAACAGTAGATGAAATAAGGATTCACTTCCTGGGGTTTCATCAGTGCCTGAGCAGCAAGATCATGCACACTTCTTCACACACACTTGGATTGTGTGTGTGTGTGTGTGTGTGTGTGTGTGAATGGAAACTGCAGTCAACAGGGATTTTTTCACACAGGGGCCTGACACCAAGAGCTGGAACATCAAGCGCTGTCCTGACTCTGTGGTCTGCGTGTCCATTATTTTGGCCCTCATGGCTCTGTCTCTCAACCATGGGGAAGCGGCAAACTGTCAACTACTTTGTCCACATTACCCACGTCCCCCAGCTCAGACAGGAGCACTTGGTCACTGTCCCAGAAATCACAGTGCCCCAGTGGCGTCCCAGGAAAGTTAGACAAATGGAAGGCAAGAGGAGGGAAAGTAGGGCGGCCAGTCATCCTTTACTGGCCCTTTTTTTTCCATGATAGTGAGACACAATGAGAAGTGGGTTTCATACTTGTGACAGAGATGTGTTCTTACTACAATGATGTCTTTTCACAAACTAAAACAAATGATATCACTGATATACAATCTCAAAATGATGTCTCTGAAATAATGGATCCTTATGCTAAATTAATTTTATCTTACTCTGTAAAAACTAGCATCATGCAACAGGCCATAACTGCAGTCTGAACCCTAGAAGTATAACATATCTAGGGATGGATACCGAATTAGGTACTTTTATAGGTACCGACCGAATTCTGTCAAAAGTACCGGGTATCGATTAATGTAAAACCAAAAGGTACCATGTTTAGGTACCTAAATGCATCCTTGTGACTGTGAGAGAGTGGAAGAGTAGGAGATTTTCCATGCTGGACATGAACACAGCATTGCAAGGTTATATACTGAAGAATAAATTTGTTAAATTGAATTTTTTTTAATATTTCATTATAAAACAAATTGATATTTTTTACCAGATAAACACAAAAAAGTACCAAAACTTGGTACCGTTGAGTACCGGTACCGATTGCCAGGTACCGAGCATCAGTACTGTATTGTTTCAAATGTGAAAGGTACCCATCCCTAAACATATCGTACAATACCTTTAAAAAAATCATGTGATCGCAAAGTATTCCATAGTTTTCAAATTTGGGGTTAAAAAAACAAACAAACAAATTCTACTGCTGTAGGAATATTAGCATTTCATTGGAACAAAAGCTACAAATAAAGACCAAAATCTAAACCGTGTAGACGGGGGGCGTGTATAAAACCGTTTGGCCCTGCTTCCCTCCTGTTATGTATTTTACTGTGAGAGAAGCAAAGGGTTAACAAGAAATTAAATTGTCATGAGTGCTTCATCTTGCTGCTTTTGAAATTAAGTCTTTTGTTCAAAAGACAAAAAGGAAAAAAAAAAAAAAGAAACTGACATGAGGGAACATGAAAAGGAGAAATTTAATTACACCATTATTCAAGAAAGGTGAATTTGAGGTTCATTACAGGTTACTGTTCAGGGTGCTGTGGGGGGCTCAAGGGCTAATGTTGATGTTTTATTGTTTCAGTTGTATTTTACTTGATTTGAAGTGTTTGAATTATAAAAAGGAAATTACACTGGAAGCAAAATAGACTTCGCAGTGTGCATGTCATTACCTCTGTGACACAGTGCTGCTGCATAATAAATAAATGTATGAAGATTGCATAAACACTGTCATGTGGGAACTGTCATACAGTGAAGGGGGATGCTGGAAATGGTCAGTGTGTCATACAGTATGTATTTATATGATATGTTATGGTATGGTTATGGTTATGATATGGGATCTAAACCTCCTGCAAAGCATGCTGGTCAGAGCTGTGCTCAGGATGTGTATGTGTGTGGGAGAGCGTTGGTGGTGTCATCCCCTGCTGGACAGAGCGGCTGCTGGTGTGGAGAGGAAGGATGGTTGACCACTTCAGGTAGACTACAGCACAAACAGGAAGGAGGCTGTTCCCCAGGTCTTGGCTGGACCAGCAGCCACAGTGAGCCTCCCAGGGGGAAGAGAGGAGGACGACAATCTGTCCCCCAGCATGCCCCTTCACCGCCTGCCTCACTGCACTGGCTCTGAGGGAGCGCTGGGCCAGGCGGGACAGGGCTGGGCTGGGCTTCAATAGGCAAGGGAGCCTGTATGTGACAGTGTGTGTATGTATATGTGTGTGTGTGTGTGTGTTGTTCCCCTAACACTGCAGCAGACCAGGCGCAAGACCCTGTGGATTTTCAGCCAGTCAGTCAGTCAGCTCCTGTGAGGGATGCTGCAGCACTCTACAGTGTGATGTTACCACTTTATTCAAAGGGCCTTTCTGTGTCAGAGTTTATTGGGATGCTTATTTATATTTCCCTTCTCTTAGTTACACACCAAAATGTGATTTATGCGATCATCGCGAAAGGGAAAAATTGTTGTATGTACAGAAATATGCTGAGTTACTGTATGGTTGCTTCATTAAAATAGGGTTTGCTCTGCAAGTTCCAAGAAGCGCGATCCATTACTTAGAACCGAGCAACAGCACAATGAATTTGGAAAAGAAAAAGTCCAACTTTTTTTTAATCAAGCTAACTTATTGTGACCCATAAAACTTGGGCGAGACATCAAATAAAAATGATTTCACTTTTTTAGGAGAACTTCAGACATTTGGATCTACGTTACCGTGCGCTGGGAATATCCTGAAAAAGGGCAGCTGGTCTGCCAAATGCCCATAAAACGTCTTATATCAACACCCCTCCTTTCCTCTCTGCAGAAGACAGAAATCACTCAGAGATTTTTTGTGTTAGCTTTAGCATTAGCATTATCAGAAAAGCCTGACCCTGCCTCTTGACCCGTGCCCTCTGCTTCCCCTGATTAATACGCTCTGGCTCTATTTGATATCTCTTCAACGCCATCCCGGCTTGTCAGTGGTAAAACAACAGCAGACAGCCCAGGAGGGAGAAGAAAACATGCATCTTGGAGGGAGAGAGAGAAAGCGGGAGGGGAAGAAAAACAAGCATCAACTCAAGCAAGACGATGTATTTTCATGCATCCCTGTCTTAAATGTCAAGATTTCTTAACCCTCTGTGACTGCAGCGCTGACACCTCTCCAAGGTTCAACAGAAACCGCATTCATTAATAATTAGCTTAGCTGTGAGGACAGAGAGTGAGACTGAGAATGAGAGAGGCGAGTGAGACGGCTAAAATTCAAACTTCTGTCCTTTCCCGAGAGAATCGAATTTCACTACAAGTTTTTTTTCATTCTTCTTCATTTCTTGTTTTCCTGGTGTGTTGGCCAGAATCCCACAGGCAGGCCCATGAACGAGCGATGCAGACGTCGCATCAGCCTCGCTGCTCCCTCCTCTCCTTAATCATGGCTCTAATACCCTCCAGATGAATAAACATCTTCATCCCCTCTCTGTTAAAGCCAGAAAGCTCCTCCACTCTTCAATCCAAGAAAAAGGGGGAAAAGAAAGAGAGAGAGAAAGAAATGGAGAGTTGACGAAGGAGCAGAGGAAGAGGATGACAGATGGAAGGGTGGATCAATGTCGAAAATGAACCAACAGCAAAGTAACAAAGCCACGGCAAGATTTTCTGGTTCTCCCCATAATTCGTCTGATCTAGCTCCCTCTTGACACAATTATCACAGTCCTCCTAATTATTTTTCCCTCTTAAACCAATTCTTAATGGCAGGCTGTTTTTTATGGTCATGTTTGTAAAGTGGAGGGTTTTTTGCGGGCTGTTGTGCAACCTTGTCGCCTCAGACTGTGTCCACAGACTGCACAGGAAGGGGGAAGGGGGCGTTGAGGAGGGAGGCGAAGGGAGGTGGAGGGGAGTGTGTGTGAGGGGGGGCTGTCTCTGGAGAATGGGCCAGGCCCCAGACCAGCACTTCCCTGGCCCAGTAACTGTGCCAGAATACTCATGACATGTGTGTACAGTATGTGAGCGCAAATGGCAGACAGATTTAGGGGTTTGCTTTGTTTCCTCTTCCATTGTTTTCTGCTGGTATCCAGGCAGCTCATCATCATATCTTAATACAACTAAGTATTAGGAAAACACACACACACACACACACACACACACACACACACACACACACACACACACACACACACACACACACACACACACACACACACACACACTGAAACATGCCTCACCACATGAAGCAGCTTCTTTGCTGCCATAACCCTCATCTTCTTTTGCAGAACAGGGCTGGAATATGGGGCCTGAATACAACCAGACAAATGACTACAGGGCATTTTACTTATTCATTCATCACTTCACATTGATTTATTCCTGTTTATCTATTTATTAGCTGAAAAAAAAAAAAGTTTCCCTCAGATTGTTTTTGCTAAAAGTTTGCATGCTGACGTACTTGCAGAAAAACTTTCAGGGTCAGAGTCGAGAGATCCTTAAAATTTATCTTATTAGATTATTGAGGTTTATCTTACCCTTGAATATTTTCTGCTCACTCCAGCACCTCAAAGGACTTTCCTGTTCCTCCTGTGTTTTTATTTTATTACTAAAACCCAGCACTTGTCTTACAGTCACCATTTACTTACACACCTGGAAGGCTGTGTGTCAGCTCTCCTATATGCATTACCACGCATTCAACACAAGCAAATCTGAGGCAAACCTCAGCCTATCAGTGTGCCGTTACATCTTTAGTCAACTTCACCACAATGAATTAAAAGATCAATTTTCGTCAGTTACTGCTTTTCAAATTTGTAGTTGTTTTAAAAACCACTGTTTTGTATCTGCATATCTGGGGATATGCAACTCTTCTGCAGCAATAAGGAGCCGTCCTCCTTATATGTGGTAATCTCACATCTATCTGAATGTGCAGCTTACTGATGAACCCATTTCAGGGATCATCATTGGAGAGAGTGAATGTAATATTCCCCCAATATCAGTTATCTCTGACAGCACCATCCATATCAGCTAATTACTTTTCACTGGGCTGTTGTAGACGAGAGGACATCAGCCTTTATCTGTATATGAAAGGAGAAGACATTACTGTTACGCTGTGGCTGTGAAAGAGCCAATGTTACCGTTCAGCTAATATAGAAACGGCATACAATGAGAAGGTAATAAAAACCTGTGTCCTCCTGTGCTCCTGCAGTGGCTATCTTACCCTGCTACTTCAACCATCAGGAGAATATTACCAATAAGGTGACCTTTAATTATATTTGGCATGCAAATAAGACGTCAGGTCAGGAGGAGGGAGAGGCAAAGACGTGTCCAGGATTATCACTGGTCTCAGGATTCGTGCTGATCTTACTTTTCTTTATCCTGCAAGCATTCAGCTCAAAAACACAAACATACAAATCTGAAAGAGCTTTCTTTATTTATATTTTCCTCGGCTGTCCCGAGGTTAGTGAGGTGAGCGCCATCTCTGCGGCGGTTCATCGTCTGAGGGAGGAGTTGGAGTGTGGGACCATAATCCCACGCACTATGCATACAACAGGGAGGAAATACGGGTACAGAGTTGGTGCGCACGTCCCCCTTGGGTAATTTGTAAAACATGAGCCCTGGCACCCCAGCACCATGCTGAAGCTGGGGTCAGGTGACTCAGTCACAGGTGAACCATAGGAGGAAATCTAGAGAGGAGCTGCACCTCCCAAAGCAGTGCATGCTGGGCATCACAATGCTTTCACTGGGGAGGTCTCTAGAAAGTCGGCTCAGTGTTTTTTTATTTTGTGTACAACACTGAAGATAAAGCAGATACTTTATTCTCTTTTCAAGAACTACTCAGAATCCAGCTCTTCTAGTTACAGCAGGCGACTGTGTGAGCCACTCAAAGTTTCTGCCTGCGAAAGGGAAGTTTGTCTCTTTAATGCTGGATTCATGCTGGGTCTTTGTAAATAGTACTATACAGCAGCACTGAGCATGCTCGAATGAAGACATACATTGAGGGCACTCACATTTTGTCGAACAGTAAACTGAAAGGGAGAATGTGTGTAGTTTATGTAGAAGTGGACAACTGCTTTTTTTTACATGAGGATTCCAGCAGGTATTGAGATTTGTCAAGAGTTACCGCAAACTGTTTTCTAGGGTAGCTAAAGCCAGGTTCCGGGCACCTTGCAAGAGCTACAGTGCTAGCTACCAGTGCCGATGAAACCAGCCCATGTGAACATCTGCAGGAGTTTTATGAATAAATCAGGACAGATTCTAACAGGATGAAAATATTTGATTTATAAAAAGTGAGCTTTTTGAGAATGGAGGAAAATAGACTTTTTGTGTTTGTTTGATCTTTCTTAGCCTTAGCCCTTTTAATTTAGGATACGTGTGAACCACCTCACACTTTGCCTTTTACAAGGCAGATTTTTCCCAGTGTGTTCAGGGTTAAAGTCTGAACCTTTGGCGAAATATAAAGCCAACAAATTATAGTTATTATTGTGTTGTACAATTTTCAAAGCTGCAGGTTTTTTCCTTTGTGTAACTGAGAATTTCTTGGCTTGTAGACTTAATATTTGGCAATGTTTTTTATTGTCAGATACATTAATTCATTTCATTGAAGCATATGAGGCTCTACTGAACAAGAATGTAGGAGCAGCTAAAAAAGGTTTTGATATTTTGACTATGAACCCAGTTACAAAATTTAGGAATCTGTTTGAACTGAACTTGTAGTGTCACCAGATAACCATTGCTGTGATTTGTCACTACATTAAAAAAATGATTGATTGATAAGATGGGTGGTCAAAATTTTTCAAAGCTCTTTTTTACTATGTCAATCCTTCACATCCATTAATCCCCGAGAGACAAGTTTTGTGACATAATGGTGCAAACATACCAAACATGTTACACATGCCTGAGCCCACGCGTGTCCCCTCTAATAGGAAGTCTTGATTAGAATTCGGCAAACGTAACATCCCGCATGCACGGCCCTGGTTTCGCTGGGCCTCAGATAACCTTTATCCTATAGGGTTTAATTAATGTCAGCCAGTCTGCTCTGCCTTTCAGGAGGAAACGACTTATTCCTCTGCCTTCATGAAGCCCAAATCCCTCTGTTTCACTGCTGAAGCCCGCTGCCTTGTTTATCCCAACTACAGGTACTGCTCCCTATTAAGGCCAGCACTTGTTACAGGGAAAAGGTTGAATTATTTACCAACAGTAGAGGGGGAATGAGAGTGAGAGAGGGAGAGGGAGGAAGAAAAAAGCAGGATTACATAGAGGGGATGAGACTTTATGTTGTTTTATTTCAGGTTATGAACAAGGCAAGATTAATGATCCATGCACATGAGATGCAGGTGCTGATTACTAAGGAAAAGGGCATCCTGGCTTTTAGTAAATAGAAAATAAGGCCATGTAGAGGGCTGGATAAATTGCCCCCCAAACATTACTCATTAAATCCTTTTGATGGAAAAACACAGAGTATTCTGTGCTTCAGAAGTAGGTAGACTTTTATACATTTGTGTAAATAGATGAATGTGTTTTTTTAAAGAGATACCAAGGGGTGCTCGTGCGCTCTCTTCACCCAGGGCAAACTGTCTGCATTCTATCTGCATCTCAGCCTCTCTGCACAATACAACAAAACATACAGAAAACAAAAGGGAGCACAGAGGGGGAGAACGAAGAGACAGACCAAACAATAAACTCAACCACAAGAGACAGAGTTTGACTTTGTGTGTGCAGTGTGTATGCGTGTTTGTGTGCGTCGAGGAGGGAGACAGAAAGCGGGAGGAGGAGGACGAGGGAGATGAAGACAAATGCAGAAAGGGAGAGAGACAGAGGGCGGCAGAGAAAACGAAAGACAGAGGGAGAAATCAAATTTGCAAGAACATAACAAAAAGCTGTATCTCCGACAAAAGAGAACACACAAGGGTATTTGTCTAGCTGTCTGCACCAGCAGGATCCTCTGAAAGTTTATTAAACTAGAACCCTTCAAGAGAAGGCAGAGAGTAGTAAACTATACTACTGGGGAGGAAAAGACAGAGAGGGAGAGGGAATGGGAGGGGGGTAAAAAGAAAAAAAGCTAGCTTTTCAGCCTCTGTCTCTCAGAAATTCTTTTATTTCAGCCATGCATTAAGTAACCTCCCCACTGAGTTCTGCTCCCCTTCCTGGTGTGGATAAAGCCGTCCCTCGGGGGAGCCGCTGGTAATTTCCAGCTTCGCCAGAAACTCAGGTATTAGAAAAGACCGCTTGGGGACCTGCCACAATATACCTTCACAATTTCATACGCTCTGAAAAAGAGGGAGCCCCTCCCGCCCAGCCTACCCCCACCCTCCCAGTAAACCCCCTCGAGGGTCCCCAGTTCAAATTTCTGAAGTGCAGACAACGGGTGTATGCGTGGGGGAGGGGAGGGTGGTGTTGGGGGGCCCGTGGGACTGAGCACCAGCAATAGAAAATCCACTGCATAGAGGAGAAAAAAGCATTTCCTCTCTGGTCTGGCAGGAGTGCCTTTTCTCCCCTGGCTCCCACCAGAGGCTTTTTACAAAACATGTGTTGCTGACATGTTGACAGATTGCTCAGTGAAGTGTTAGGCGCATGCACACGGCTGGCCATTTAGGGGGACATGGCTTCCTACCCAACATCCTCTACCTGAGGCACCATGTTTTATACATCATCCCCCAAAGAAAAAAAGGAAACAATAAAAGGTAAGGGAGTTGCTTCCTTTGTGAGGAAAGCAGAATATCAGAGAGCACAGAGAGAGACTGCGTATAATGCTGCCTTAGCTGAACTGCGGTGATGGGGAGGAGCAACGGAAGTGAAAATAAGGGAGGGAAATGGTTTCAGGCAGGAAAGACAGAGATAAAGCAGAGAGGTGGGAAAAGGAGCAAGAGGATGCATGGTATGCTTATGTGCAGCAGGTAAGCTTGTCAAACTAATAAAAAAAGCCAAAGATCTCTGTGTCTTCTTGTATCGAAGCCACCGTTAGCAGGCAGGAGGATAGAGTCTGATCAAAGGCCAGGTCCTAGATCCAACTTTTGCTTCTATCACGGTATCGACAGCACACGTCTTAATCGCCCTGCGGCTCCAAAAGTGCTGCCGTGGCAACAGGATGGAAATGGGGATCATAATGTATTCATGGTGCCGGCGACCTGGGGGCTGCGGAGCGCGCTCTCTGGGGACCGCACTTTACCCAGAGCCAGACGTGTCTGGGCAAAATCACTCCACACAAGACAGCAGCAGAATACTGAGGAGCCATGACAGGATGGAAGGAGGGAGGGAGGGAGAAAGATAGAGAAAGAAAGGGAAGCGGCACAGAAAGGAAGGGACAGAAATGGAGGATGATGATCGACAAGAAAAATGGAGCAAGGGTAAAAGACATCAGGGGTAAACACTGGTTTCTGACTGATGTTGCAGTTTACAGTAAGGAAAAAAGGGAGGCTTGCATGTCTCCAGTTGAACCTTCAAAACACAAAAGACAAAAGATCTGAGGCTTGCAGAGGAAAAAAAACAGGACGTGATTGGTGGAAAGGGGCTTGCTGGGATGAGTGGCTCTACCTTGAGAAGCCTGATGCTGCTTGACCAGGTGGGTGGTTGGCTGGGAAATAAATTGCAGAGGAAATTGGTCCAGATTATCAGGGCCACAAAGAGACATGGCCCTTTGGCCACTGTGCAAGGGTGGATAAATGGCTGTATGAGTAAATGAACAGAGGAAGACAAAGTGAGAAGATTGATGGCTGAACAGATGGATGGTTCAGTTGGATTGAGAGTCCAGTTACTGAACAACCTATCCGCCCTTCTGTTCACTCCTGAAAAATAAATGCTTACATTGAAGATGCAGCTTCTGTTTCTAGCAGAATGTAACGCGCCCTCTGACCCTCCCCATCCTAATGAGCGCTCCCTCTCACACACATTTTTACATACACGTTTGCAAACTCATACACATCCACCAAAATGCTCACACGCACAGGCAAACAAACACAAAGCTGTAGCCTGACCTGCTTTTCCTCAACAGGAGGGCAGCTACAACAGGCACCATGCCAGGTAAACATCCTCAAGCCTTGTGCACTCACCGCAGAGGGTAACGCTCAATGCTGGAAACACACTCTAAAATACAAGGAATAGTCAATTATGCTTAGGACTGGGAAGACATTCTTAGAATATATATTCCTTATACATGGCCCTCCTGCTGAATTTACAATTTAAAAAAAAATTAAAAGGACACAACTTTTGCTGAATCCCATATCAAGGTCCCTCCTGAAATACACAGTCATAACACCTCCAAGAGGTGATGATTCCAAAGCATTAAGACTCTCAAAATGAGAGGATTCACCTGCAGACTGCGGTGCATCCTCTTGCACTAACTATCCTCCACACGTAGTACACCCTCAGGCATTCAACCTAGGGCCACAGACAACTCCCCTGTCTGTCTTTCCCCCCTTCCCTTTAGCTGACAGGTTCTTCGACTGCTAAGCTCCAACACGGACCTCTGTGTTTGAGTTGACTGTGCAGAACAATCAAGGGAAAGGAAAGAAAGCAGGAGAAGGAATGATGAAGAGGCGTGAGAGAAGGAGTGCACGCGAAAGAGAGGGGAGAGAGAAACAAGGACATCAACAGCGTGTTCTCACAGAGAGATGACCCCTGGCCATCCCGAGGCATCTGGTTTATCTGGCTGTCTGGGTAAGCCACGCACACACCTAATGACTCCAGCCTGGTCCGTGTCCCACAGGTTTTTTTTATCCCGGATTACGGATGGGGAATGACAATGGGCTGGTAAACTACTGCGCCTCACGTCTAAGAACTCATATCAGACAAGGAGTTGTCCATGATGAAAAGACTGAGGGTGAGTTGAGAGCAAGGTTCAAAGTTACTGAGAAGTTAAGACATTAGTTTCTCAATTATATGTAAAGAATGATGAAGAGTGATGAATTTTGGGGTTGTTCTGATGCCAACAACAGTATCTAAGTCTAGCATCCAATATTAATGCAGTCAATATAATAATGCAACGTATAAACATAACACAAGAAGAAAGGGAATTTATGTTTTGTAGATTATTTCTCTGTTCTAATAAATCTTGGCAATGAATCACTAACTGTTAGAAAGCCTGTTTATTTCCAGTTTTAATGGTGCTACGTTTGTTGGGAACATGAATTTGTGGGATGATCAGCAGAGCTGAATATATGAATTGGGCCTATGAAAAGTTGTCAAAACTTCTCAGCCAATACCAATGAAAGCCTATGGTTTAAAGGTACCAAGAGAGTACAGAGGGTGAGGGTCTCCTTGGAACACCCAATAATGCCTCAACTTGTTTTTGTGGAACACAAACTCATGCTTGCCGCATCAAACGGGCCCTATACAGATCAGTCAAATGTGGAATGCTGTTCTTAGAGCATACTCCTACTGGCCACTGTCCCAGGGACTATGCTCATAGGTGCTCACAGGAAGTGCCAATCAGATGCCAGTCGGGCCTTTGATTGGCATTACCTGGGGGATCAGAAGCTTAAAACAAGGGCAACAGCAGAATAAGCTGTTTGGCATTGGCAAAGAAGATTTAGCTATTTTTTCAGTGGCACATCCCACATACTCAGTTTTGCTGCGTATCCAACAAATATACTTACATACATTCATGCATTCATTTTCTACTGCTTATTCTTTTCAGGGTTGGCGGTGGCTGGAGCCTATCCCAGCTGTCCTAGGGCAAGAGGCTGGCTACACCCTAGACAAAGGATGGGTACTGAATTTATTTATAGGTACGGACCAATTTCCTTCAGTACTTGTTTAGTTAAAATCAAATGGTACCATATCTAGGTACCGAAGTGCATCCTTGTGACAGTGAGGGAGTAGATGAGTACACGATTTTCCATGCTGGACATGAACACAGCATTGCAAGTTTATATATCAAGAAATAAATGTGCTCAATTGAAAAACTTTGTGATAACATAAACACACACAAAAGTATTAAAAAGTAGTACCGCTGAGTACCAATACCAAGTGCCAAAGTACTGGGCATCGGTACTCAGTGGTTCAAATGGGAAAGGTACCTATCCCTCCCTGGACTGGTTGCCAGTCGACTACAGATAGACAATTTTTTACGTGCACACTCACACCCACAGGTAAGGCAAGGCATGTTTCTGGACTGTGGAAGGAAGCCAGAGTATCCAGAGAGAACCCACACATGCACCAGGAGAACATGCAAACTCCAAACGGAGAGGTCCACCTCACCCAAACTGGGATTCGACTGGTGACCTTCCTGTGGGGCAGCAGCACTAACCATTGTGCCACTGTGCAGCCTATGAATGTATACTTTCAATACAAGTAAAAATATAATAATACTCTATTGCTCATAGGTATACATCATAAGTAGCATATATTATCTCAAAGTGAAGGTCAGATATACCCATAACTCTGAGTTGGGAATAATGTTATGGGCCGATGTTAAGATGTTGTTTGGACTCACTGTTTTTCCTCATGTTGCATGGCACTGCAGAGCAGACCTCAATCTACTTCTGTGGTGGAGATTAGTAATCATCTAGGGTCTTCATATTGATGGCCAGGCTCAGCTTGTTTGCATATTTACTGGCCTCAGAGCCCAGTCGCCTGAGGTGAGAAGCAAATTACATTTCTGCTTACCCCCACGCGCACAACTCTCACACACTCTTTCGATTTCTATCCCTCGTTCTATCCCCCCCACCACCTTTTTTTCCTCAACCTTGTTTCTCTTAACATGCTGATCAGTCATCTTGCAGTAAGCATCCTTTGCCTGCCCTGGTTGCATCCGAATAGCAGTCTCATTTGGCTAACATCATCACAGTGTAATCTTGTTGGAGAGAGCAATCAGTTTACTTTGGAATTAGGTATTCCGTTGGCGGGCCCGGAGAGAGGGAAGGCTCACAGGGTTTAAAGGATGCAAACGAAAGCATGCTCTCCAGAATACAGTCTTGAGCCTGATTGGGTGATAACAACCCACACAAGCTCCATGTGAGAGTAATGAATGGCCAATGGGAGGCCTGAATAATAATGCAATTGGATTAAAATCCAATCACACGATGGTTTTGTCTGTTGACTTTGTTTGTGGGGTATGTTCTACAAACCAAGTTCATGATGAGAAAGATGCATCATGCTTTGACTGGGAGCACATAATGCCCTAATATAAAGATTACCACTCTGTTTACCACAGCCCAATCTCTCTTGACTGTCAGTCAGTCCTGCAGGATTTTCTTGATCAGATTTTAAAGAACGTGCATTGCATATGGAATGAGGCTGATAACATGATGAAGAGATAGTAAGAGTTGCACATGCTCTTTGCTGTCTTAAATCCAAGGCTTATTCAGAGAACGGCTACCACAGGTGGTGAGTTACTATTTAATCAGGGAATTTAATGTCTTGGTTTATCACGGGGACATGTACCAAGCTGGCACGCTCTTCAGCCGTACACAAAATCCCAGCCACTCGTTGGGAGGCAATCTCTTAGGAGGGGCTCTCTGATCAAATCGATTGACTCCTCGAGGATGATCGATCAGCCAGGCAGGTTGGAGATGGAATAGATTAGATGACCTTTACATTCTCAGTGGTGTTGGACCCCCTACTGTCCACTACTCTTAACATTAAGAGGACATCTCTATATTACCTGACAGCATGACTTTACTGTCAAACTATTACATTCTGTACCGACACACAATGTTCCCTCTGCCAAAGCACAGTCCAGCTGGTGGCCTTGGAGGCCTTAAACGACACCCATCCTGCCCATAAAACTAAATTTATGAACCCACCTTCCAGTCTGAAAAATGGCAATTAGCACTAAGGAACAAACGCGTTACTTCACATGATATTTGAGAATCTCTGTCCTTGTGTGTGGCTCAACCGTATCCTGAAGTACAGGAGTGGCTCTTTCACAGAGCTCTACAGCAGCCCCCACCCAAACACTACCCCCCTGGCCAACAAAAACAGCCCCTGAGAGGGCTAGAGGAGAGGGGGAAATGTTGAGGCGGCGATAGTGTAGCCCCAAAGTTCCTAAACCACAGTGGCTAGCAGGATGCCGTCACAGCTGGCTCTGCTCCTTCCTGTGGGCCCGCTCCACGGAGCTCGGCCTGCTGGGAGACATAAACCTGTCGGACTGGTCACTCTTTCCACCGCCCTCCTTCCTTTCCTCCCATTACTGGCGAGTTTGGCAAAAGCCATCTAAGGAAAAAGCCCAGTGGGGATCAATGTGCAGTACATTTCCAGGCAGACATAAGCAAAATCCTATGACCTTTTCATTAGGGAGTATCAACATGATTCAAAAACCTCACCATGTTTCTTTTAGCTGTCTGCGAATGAGGTACACGCTGATTAGCGAACTTTTCTTTGTCTCGATGCCATGTTACATCCTGTCGACTCCTGGTGTAAATTATCAGAGGGAAACATGTCACTGAAAGCTCTCTGGCATTTGATATGCTAATACAGCGTGTTGATAACAAACCAAGTGTTTGTTCACGTTACGCTCTTCACACTGATGCTGACAAAATCAAACTAAACTGAGTGAAGGCTCATTTGCTATATAACACACCACACGCCTGGAAAGGTGTAATCACAGTTTTGCAACCTAAGGTAAGGAAAGTTAAGTTTGGTATTTGAATTTTTGGGATGTTACCGTAATATATCATTAACAATGTATCCTATTATTAAAAAGGTGCAAATAAATTAAACTCTCGTATAACTGATTGCACATTAAGGATTCAGCGATTGATTAAAAAAAAACTCTTAAATATGTCAAAGCAGGAGGAAACAGAGCCCTGAATGTCCAGAAAGTTTTTAAAACACATTTTTTCCTTTTCTTTGTGCCTAGTTATGTTTCTCTGTATCTGCTTCATCATTATTCTGGTGAGCAGTCCCACGTTTGAAAGAGAAAAAAGAAAATCATTTGAATTCTGGGGACCCAGAGGAGAGTGAGCAAAACCCAGAGGTAAGATCCAAGCTCACTCTCCGTGCCCTTCCGTTGGCTGCCTACCTGGTAAACATCTCCACAAGCTCCTTGCTTTCAAAACACGTCAACCGTTGCCTATGTACTTTAGACTGGCCGGGCCAAGCAGGAATTGAGACTTTATTTGTTTTTTTTTTGTTGTTTCTTTTTTTTTTTTTTTGTACTTTTTCCTTTCTCTCTTCCGAGCCACCGCACATAACCTGTCTGGCATTAATGATGTTGTTAATAAAATGCGGCTGGTCTGTGGGTGGATTTGCCTGGCAGGCCTGGTGCCTGTCCTTCTCAGAGATAAGCCCACTGCTGGCCTTATCTACCTCCCACAGCCCCACCCAGCAAGGATGTGCACTGGACACACAACCAGTCAACTCATCACTGGCTAATTACCACCTCTGACTGCCTTACAAAGCAGGCCTGGAATCACATTGCTGCGGCTGCTAAGATTGGCTCTTCCCTACCTCGACTCTGTCTCTCTTCACCTCTTTGTTTTTTCCACCAACCCCCTTTCCCCCCAATTTCACATTTTATTCCACCACCTCCAAATGATAAACATTCACATTTCTCATCCGGCTACTTTTCTCCTCAAACCTTTTTTGAAGAATATCCTGGAAGTTCTCAGTTTTCTAGCTGTATTTCCCACCTGTCACTGAGAGGGGGCATAAGCAACAGCTTCATTGTGGGTGGTCAGGTAAATCCCTTCCCTACTTTCCCGTGTATGTCTATGCATTTTGAAAAGGACTAATGTCATTTATGTTACAGTTTCACAGTAAGGGCTTATGCTATTTGTGAGCTGGAGTCGGTTCAGTCTCATAGCTTCAGCAGGGCAGCCGAAGTCACTTGTGCTACAGAGGGAGGGAGCGGTTTCTTTTATTCAATTGTTTTCCACTTCCACAAGCGTGTGCCAAGGGGGAGGAAAGCGCCGGCTTAACACGCTCTGCAATTCAACACGGCCAGACGCAGTCCTATTAAGATTTAATGTGCCATTCTTCTGCTTGTGCCGCTGAAAAAGACTTGCAGGCTGAGGAAGAGAGCGAACAAAGAGCAGGCAGAGCCAGGGCCAGGGAGAGATGAAGAGAGCAAGAGAAACCGAGACAACCACTCCATGGCTGGGGTTTTGTCACACCACTAAAGTCAGTAGTTTCAAAGGGATGCTACATAGTGGAGGGGGAAATAACAACAGTGTCGTTGATATAGTGTTTTCACTCTGTGCTTGTAGTTCTAGGTGAGTACATGAGATTATCTCTGTTTTGTCCACATGTCACCCCTGCTTTTTCTGGCTTTCTACTTAAGAAAGAGGTCAACTGGATGAAGTCACAGCATGTGTTTTTACCTCTCGGGCGATGAATTATGTGTCGTCTAAAATGCAAAGTGTAAGCACGCAGGTGCTGTGAGGGAGCATGTGTGTGTGCATGCGTGCTAATATGTGTCAGTGTGTATGTGTGTTTTAATGCCTGAGCGCATGACTGATTGAGCAGGCAAATACATGGGAGACAGAGAGTGTTAAATAGAGAGGGATGTGTATATAAGGGAGGCAGAGAGCTGCACTGTCACTTCTGCCTTAAACACACAAACACAAGAATAAAACTGTGAAGCCTCTATTCTTATTTTGATTGTTTCTTCTGAAGAAAATGCAGCCCATGTCTGACAAAGACCAATAAATACTTTATACAGTGCATAATGTGTGCGGTGTGAAGCACAGGGGAAAGAGAAAGAGGGCGTCCTCACGAGGGCATATGCTTTGAATTCCTAATGACACTCCTGTTAACGTTACTGGCACTGTCGCACAGAAAGGAAACGCACAGGGATGCTACGCCACAGAGTCAAACATCTACTTTAATACTTCCTTTCTTTCTCTGCCTCTCCTTCTCTTCCTACCTATTTCTCCTCTCCCGTCGACACTCACATAGAACATGCCCCCCACACACAAACGCTTACACACAGGAAAGACTCGAGCCCAATTCTGAGAGCTCGCTCTAGCATGAGGTCTCTTTTCAGTGGCTGTGTTGTGCCAGAAGTAGCTATTCTCCCCTGACCGCCTCTCTTCCTTTCAAAGCCTTGTAATCAGTGTGCTGCTCTTTGTACCAGGATGTCGCAAGACGCCCTGGCAAAAACACAGCAGAATTTCTGATGAACTGCAGTGGCTCAGAGTTCGGCTAATCAGGTCTTGCTCATGTCGTTCTCCTCTTATGAGAGGCCTTTTGAAGAAAATAAAGTCTTTGCAGTTTGGCACATTCTTCTTGGCAGCTAAAAAGCAGCTGTTGGATCAATACGCAAAGTTAGTTAAAAAAAAAAATCCAGCACAAGCAATAGAAGCCTGTTGGAAAGAGTTAGTAAAAAAAAAACATGGCCTGCCAAGGAGCCTGTTCATAGTTGAGGGTATTACTGAATGTTTCCATGCTGCTGACCCAAACACTGGATGTAAATGAATTCAAACACTTCAAATAAACATGTAGTGGTTAGGACTGGAAGGGGGTGAAACGTATATCAGAGGCTCAAAAAAATTTGCCTGGTTCCACGTTGCAAACAGAGATTTCATATTAGAAATTTGTCTAAACTGCTCCTATCATATTACCATCCGCTGTATTGTTGGGGGAGCTTATTGTTTTTCACAGAGTATTAATATTTCATTTGTATTTTTCTCATAAATCTGAAATGTATTTTATTGAAGCTGAGTGCATTTTGCTGTGTCTACAGGGAAGAAGAAATGGGGGAAATCTACATAATATAAATCCATATATGGCCCAGTTATCTCCCTCGCTTTCTCTGTTGCACCCTCTCTGATTGATTCCTTTATCTGAGGGAAGCAGAAGACATGCTCTGTTTGCTCGCACAGTGGCCGGCAGGAAAACAGAGAAAGACACTTATTAAAAAGGTCATCTCACAGAGGGTTAAAATAGCAGGGCACGGATCTCTCTAAGGGGAGCAGCCATGCCCCTCCTCTAGTGAAGGACACAAGAAAAGGTGTTGCTCAAGGGAGCTGGACCCGTAATGAAAGAATGGCCACCAGGCTGACAGCCCATGTGTGCACTGGGCTATTCAAATACCTTCAGAGACACCGAATTGGAGGGCTGACAGTGAAAGAAGGGCTTTGTGAAAATGCAATCTTCTGAATTAAACTCTGAGCAAGAGGTGTTATTTTTATTTACAGTGTGGGCTGGCTAGTAAACACAGGCTGATATGAGCTGAGGAGCAAAGTATTTCTTTGGTGAATAGGTGTAAAGGCATGTTTCTTTGCCCACCACTGCAATCTCATTTCCAACATATGAACATGTCTTGTGCCAACTGAGAACAAAAGTCATACTACAGACAGTGTTTCTCTTTCTTCATGAAGGATCAGCAACAATACAAGGCTGAGCAGACAATGCAGTGAGACAGTGAGACAAAGCATTTGTGAAGTGTTTTTGGAAAGGCCTATGGAATAGCAGTGCCTCCAGCCTCCTGTCTCCTCCCCAGGGCAGCCTAAAGCCCTGTCGGCAGGATGCTGATCCCCACACGGAAACCTGATCCGCAGCCATCCTGGAGCCGGAGGGGGGACAGGGGAGAGCGCTCTCTCTCCCCCCGTGGAGCCCCTCCACTTCTGCTCCAGAGTTAAAGGGGTGCTCTGGGGGAACATTCCTCTAGCCCTGCCCCAGCCAGCCTCCTCTCTCAACTCTCTAGAGGAGCATTCTTCCAGCCCTGCCCTAGCCTTCACTTGGATCTCCAGGGGAGCATTCCTGAAGCCCTGCCCCAGCCCAAGACGGGCTCCCTGGGGACGCATTCCTTCAGCACTCTCTCTCCTTCTCTTACTCTCTCCCCATCTCCCTCTTTCTCCCTCGCTCCCTTTCTCAGACTCTCGCCTTCCTCCGCAGTCCAGCATTAGCGCGATCAATAGCACCGATCGCATCAGGGACACAAGGCAATCCATACCCATGCGCTCCCTTAGCGCACTGCAGTGGTCACGGCTTAAGTGCATGGAAAGGTGTTATACCTCTGCCAGACGGGAGGGAGACAATGGCCGCCATTGATCGCGGTGACATGTAACATCTTTCTCTTTCTTTCTGTCCATCGGGTGTGGTCGACATGCAGCTAGAATCTGTTTAGATTTGATTTAGTCTGTTTAGTCTCATCCCTGCTGTAAAACTGTATATTTTTTTATGTAGAACATAGATGCGAAGTACAACGAGGCCCAGATCATGTGCAGAAGTGGGTTTGCATGGGCAAGCCTGGTTCTGGTAATATAACGTAAACGCTTATGGGATATCAGCTGGTGGAAACGAGCTGTGCTCTGTCAGGGAACAGCAAGCAAATCTCCATATGTGGATTGGTTCCAGTCAAGCTCTGCAATTTGTTTACCAAAAATAAAACATTTGAAATTGTAAAAAATGAAGGGTTTAGCAGGTGCTGGTGCTTGATTAGAAAATGGTTCTAATAAAGGATCCATCTGTGAGTAGAGACTTGATGTAAGGCAGATTAATTGGTCATGGATGTCTACATAATGCCACATAGGAAATCTCCTCCCATATTCCAGAGAATACACAAACAGAGACACACACACACACACACACGCACACACACAGAAAGTACTTAGTATGCCATCTAGAAGTTTCTTTTCTCCCACTGTGTTTGAATACTAATAGAGTGTTTCTGCACAATCACAATACCCTAATGGCAATTAGATTCTTTTGTTTGGTTTCCACAGGGGCTCTTATCCAAACTGCGCTTTTTTCATCATTGAGCAATTAAGAGTTATTTGTCCGTAAGATTGACATTTATAAAAGCTGGGCTTAATTATAGAGAAAATATGGCTGACTCAGTCATGACCACACTATGGTGGTGCAGAGCAGAAAAACATCTGCTCCTGAATCACAAGTCTTATCACATTTTTGACCATTTCCAGAAAAAAACTCAACTAGAAACATATAATGTAAAAAAAGGTGAATTCAAAGAGTCCCCCTTGTGTCTCAATACTGCCTTTGTGTTTTCATTTCTTAGGTTGACAAAACACTGTTGATGACTGTGTATGTGCTCAATGGAAATGGGTGTAACATTTAGAAAAAAAGGGTAACAGGAGGTTCTGCACTTTGTTTCCCTGAAGCCACTGAATGCCTTTGTAGGATGACAGTGATGTGAAAGCAAACCGTGCATTGATTTTCACACCTTTAGCCGACTGAGCGTCACTTTGAATTTGCACATGCATGACCACACCTGAGGCACACATACATGTAAACAAGCACATGCACGGACAGCTTCACAGTGAACATGTATGCATTTCTGCTTAAATTAACACCAATTGGGCTGTGACGGAACACACATGCGTAGGCTTAGAGATACACACACACAAACAGACACACACATGCAGAGTTTGGGAAACCATTTAAAAGTTAATGGAAAATCTTTGCAAAACTTGTGGGAAAACTACCCTATAATTTGTGGCTTGCTGGTTGTGGGTTGCAAAATATGAAATCAAACTGCGCTGAATGTAAACAGGGTAGGAACTACTCAGGCTTTCTCTTGAGCAGTGCTTCGAATTAGCTTTGAAATGATAAACAGTGGCTTTTGTACTACATCAAAAACTGATTCATTACACTTTAGCCTTCTCATGTTCTGTTTCTGAACAAGATAGGAAGAGACAAGGTCTGTGCCCAAACATTTGGAAATGTGTGTCAGATGGTGTTTCTTAATTCAGGCCCATCAGGACGTGTAAAGGAGGACAGCGAGTGCAGGAGAAGCACATGGAAACCTTCAGTTCACATCATTAGTTCTGTCTGCCACCTTGTCAGGGTATTTATAGCCCTATTCATCCATCAACAGGTCAATGACACAGTCTGCCAATGGCATCCTTCTCTTTCACTCCCACTACGTATTACTACTGCAGCTAGCTAGCGCTGGGACAAGTGAAGGGACTTTCCTGGAGCAAGGATTTGTTTCCTGTTGGTGGTTACCTCGCAGCGACGTTCTACACCAAAGTGAAACTTTAAAATAATATCCTGCTGAAGAAGAAATGTTGGACTGAAATAGTCAAGGACACAATGCAAACACTATAATTATCCTACTACAGCCTAAAGTGATCTATTATCAGAACACATGGAGGGAGGCTTATTTGTGTGTCATGTCTGTACTGATGCATATAAATAACATGCACTGTGTGTGTGAGGCCTGTGTGTGTTTTTGTTGTTGGAGATCTACCAAGAAAACTGGTAGTCTGGTGTTGTGCTCCCCTTGGTGCGGTGTACTAACAAACATAGTGTGGCATACTCTCTGGTGAAGGCATAGAGTGAGAGTGGGAGTGGGAGAAGAGCTGAGTGGCAGAGTGGAGGGGAGGCTCGGTGGGCTGAACGTTGTTTACCTGTCAGCTGGCATTGATTAATCTTGTGTTCGGTGAGATCGCTCAGCGACTCGAACACCTGCCGGCAGCTGTCGCAGCTGTGCAGCGCGGGCTCCTCGTCCTCCTCCTCTCCCTCCTCTCCTTCCTCTGGAGAGAGCAGCCTCTTCCTCAGACGCCCGGTCTCACCATCCTCCGCCGCCCTCTCGAGGGCGCACTCTGGATCTGCCGAGCCACAGGAAATGACAGCACCACATAGTCAGAGGGGTGACCCGCACAGTGAGGCACTACAGCTTCCTCTGGGTGACAATAAAATGGATTTCTACAGTCTGGATTTAATAAAAACAATAATAAAAGCTGTAATAAAAATGCAGGTTCAATTTGGGCCTCTGTAACTCAACCACTCATGCCATAACAGAAGTGTTGGGCAGGTGAGGGTGAAGAAATACAGGCACACACAGACAAGGTGGCACAATGCTCTCTCACACACACACAGACACTCACACGAACCCAACACACACATACACACACGCCTCTGTTATTAGAAATGGTTTTACGTTGTGTTTGCCCTGCTTCACCCAAGCAAAACTTCAGTATATGAAACTAGACTGATGGGAATATGTGTAGTTAATAAATCCTGGATTGCAGTTTTGGCTTGACCAAAGAAATATGAAATTCCTTCAGTGAGTGCTGAATTGCATCAGTCAGTGTCTATCAAAGGCGACAGACCTTGCCATATTATCTAGACATCCAGGCCAGATCTGCGGATGTATGGAGTGTAGCACAGTAAGACAGACAAAACCCAGATTGGTGTGTGTTAGGCTGTCGTCACGACACACTTCCCTAAATTATTCAGCCTTGCTCGCAGGCAGCCGCGGGTCGCGCACATCAATATTCTTCAATCCATCTGCAGTTTTGTCTCTTGTTGGCTTTGTGCTGCAGCAGTGCCAGGGGTGGGCGAGTGACTACCCTGAACCCGGACCAGGAATCATCTATCATGGACCAGTCATATCTGGAGTTTGCTTAAATATTCGGACAACAAATCAAAACTTGCGTTATTCATTCAAAGCGAGACCGTAAACATCTTTACTCAGAAGGAAAGCTGGCGCTCACCCGCGTCTTATGAATAGTTAGCATGGCCTGCAGCCCTCTTCCTCCCCCACTGTGACCATTACTCTTCTCAATAAGACTGATTAAAAAGCCATACTTACAATCAAACAATCATGTCACCCTGGTTAAGCCTTACTAGAGGGAGGAGAGCCTTTTCCCTTTACTGGCAGCCATTTTAAGTGTTCCTTCACTTGTCCTGAAACTCCAGAGGGGAACGTTTGGAGAAAGCCTGTTTGTTCGCCTAGCTCACACTTAACAGCGCCTGCGGACAAAAAAACTGTGTGGCACCGGATTTTGCAGGTGTGGGTGTTTATACTGTGGGTGTTCACTCACACACATGAGCAGCCATTTTAAGTTCTCCTTCTTTAGGGTGCTCGGAGAAATTCCTTGAGGAAAAAAGGCGGTCCAGAACTCATCAAGGCCACCCAGGATTTTTCCTTTCCCCCCACTTGCGCCAAGTATTGATGTAACATCACACCCTCCATTGTCCTTCCCTCTTGGCGACTGAGGCTCTCGGAACATGCCCTCTAAAAATATCAGCACTGTGGTCCCCGGTGGGACCATGCAGAACAGAACAGAAGGTGTTTCAAGAAAATGAAAATCCCAACCCAATCCTCACAGATGCAGGCCTTTCTTGCTCTGGGGGAAACACTTCTGACTGAGGCCAAAAGCCACACAATATAGACTTATGATTCATCTACACACACACAGGCACAGAATTCACAATATGCACTGAGATGTGGACACAAATGTCTTTCTCACAGGGTGCCTGTGGAGGAGGTTAAGACTTTGATTTTTTTTTCTTGCTGTGGTCTTTATGAATCATTAATTTCTCTAATATTATCACAGTCCTGTCAGAGAAAGCAACTGATTGCTGTGTTTTATGTTTTAACGTTGGTTAGAACAGTTCAAGGTACTGAATACAGATGCATTTTTCTTTGGGGCATACCAAGTTGTTTATCCCATTTTTTTTTTTAGATGACAAGAAAATGAAATTCCAAGAAATGGATATTTATGAGTTTTATGCATGTGCGACTTGATTCTTCCCTTTCTTGTTTCTCTTGTTTCGGGTGACAAGCCTCAGCTGCGACAGTGAAACCAAGCAGGGTCGTCGCTCTCGGTTGAGCCGAGTGACCTCCGGTGCACCACTGTGATGCAGCGCTAGAAGTGTAAACTGCTACATGTTTGGGGGGTGGCGGTGTTGGTTTGTTGGGGGAGTTGACACGGCAAGGTCACGTCCAACCCTGGGATTAAAGAGCCACGTCAATACTGAGGTTCCTGTGCCTCTGGGCCTCATACAGTAATCCATCAGATCAGGACATCCTCTTCTACCAGTCTCTACAGGCTGGACAGCAGATCAATAGCAGCATGCTTGGAATGGCTGACAATCACATGTGGAATATGAGGTCTAAGGGATGATGCGTGGCATATTGAAATTTTGTTTTCATCACCACATTAATTTTCTTAATCAGCTTGAAAATGTTGATATTGAAGGTAAAGACAGGTGAGATCCATAGTGTGATAAGGTCATCTCAAAGTCAGATAACTGTAGCTTAGACAGATTATCCATGGCAGGATTATAATTACGATTTTTAAGAGTGGATCTCTGATCTTTATGGCACTAGACGCACATTAATACTGTACTAAATGTTAAATTCTGAATGGTGACTGACGTCTTCAGAGGCATGTAATATCTGTCTGAGTCCCCCTCCATCCATCATGCACGCTCTCGTCTCTTATGGTGCCTGGTGACATTTATCATGCCACAACTTTCATCTTGGGACTTAAAGAGTCCCCTGGACCCCCCACCCTTATATTATTGAATATTTCTGCTTTTAAATATTTATAACCTTTTAATTGATATTCTCTTCTCTGCTCCATTAGCCCCACCAGGGACCCAGGGTCCTTAGCAGGGGAGCCCCCACTTGTCCCCCTGCTGTCTGGCCCACACACTGAGACAGGTGGCACTGACCATGGGGAGAAGAGGAGGGGGGTATGATTCTACAGGAATGCTTAGAAGGAAAAAATATGAAGCGTAAAGAATATGGACGACGCACAAACCAAAAGAGTTTGAATCCCAAAAGTTAGACTGAAATCTGAACACTAGACATAATGATATTAACGTAAAATGCCTAGAACGAGGACTACACACCAGTGAGTTGTGGCTGCAAAGCAATCTCTGGAAACCCAACATGCAAAGGGTGTCGTTGTTTTTCCTCAAATATAGCTCAGAAACTGAGAAAAAAGTGTGAAATCACTGAGGGGCATGTTCTTATTTGCCTGTAGATACATTACGTCTCGCATGATCACTCTTTCTTTTTGCAATGAAAGACCTCGGTGTTGAAAAACATCATTACCAGCTCACCCGTCTCCTCATTTCCCCATCATTTCCCAGAGATCCTGATCCAATGATGCCCCCTCCCCGGCAAACCCACCCTGCAACCGCCCACCCCCAAGTTCGAATTAAGAATTTATTTTAACCAGCGAGCAGCTTCTGTCGACACATGTCGGCGGGCCTGATCAAAGGTGAGCGCGCTCCTTTATCAGAGTGAGGGAGGCTGTCAGAAATAGGAGGACATTAAGATTGAATAACCTTCACACGGTTGCCGGCACCTCATTATTTAAAAATCTAAAACTTTTTGCAGAGCACCCGCCATATATAGGTCACACTACATTCTAATGCCACATGTGCCTTCGAGTGTATCCTCCTCTGTGTGGAGGGGATTTGGGGCTCTCCACTCAGACCGTCACATCCACTGATCCCCCATCATTAAAGGATGTCATGATCCAACGACAACCCTGTGAGTTTGACACTTGCCAGATTGTTAACGATTGTCAGGAATTTGCATGGCGGGGGGGGGGCGGTTGTGTTCATATGGTCGGTGCATGTCATTTGTTTTATCTGCTTCAAGTCCCAGAGATTCATAACAAGGACTAATTGCTGCTTAATATTTTGATGCATGATGCATTGAAATTTGAAAGTAGATTAGCAGAGATGTTAATCAAAAGCTAATTCTCTCAAAATGCTAAATGCTTTACGAGCTGAAAAAGATGTGCAGACATACGTTTTGAACCTTGTTCCAGAAAACATGCAGTATATTTATGAAAATTTTACGATGCATGCTACGTTAAAGATAAAAGTAGCACAGAAAGAGAAAAAGGTGCCAGACAATTACTGAGGGAGTGATAACAAACACTTAAAATGCTACATGAAGGAAACAGCACACACACTAACAGGTACACAGATGGCATCATCCACCATTAGAGCGTCTGAATCACAAAATAACAGGAGTATGAGAAGAATGGGAATCAAAGCAGTTGAATGAGAAGCAACATTTGAACATATCAAATGTTCCCTATCTCTCTGTCTCACTGGCTCTCTCACAGGGAGTGATAATATTGAACGGAGCGCCTTGCTATGCCATTAGTGCTGTAAAACATCAAAGGAAATGAATAATAGAGAATATGATTTTCTGAAGTGGTGGAGTGAAAGAGTCCTTTCCTCTTCCTGCTGTACTGAGCCCTGCAGTACATTGATCTGTGGGCAGCCTAAACCTCAGCCAGAGCCTGAATCTCAGACGCCGCACCGCTACGCTATGCTGCTCTACTCTACGCTACGGCACCTCGCCACCCAGACACCCTTTCAGATCTCTGTAACACTTCTATTTTCCTCAGTCCACTCCACAGTGACAGAGCTGACAGTCTCCTGAAAAAAAAAGAAACTGCCTCGATCTGACACAGCCAAGAGCAAAAAAAAAAAAAAGGGGGAAAAGAAAGGGATGTATATATAAGAGAGAAGAAAAAGCACGGAGCATGTGGTTATAATTACACACAGGCAGCGCAGTGGTAAAGCCAAGCTGCAGATCTTAAGCCTGCTCGACACTCTCTGTGTAAAAAAGCACACTGCCTCATTAAATCTCAGATATCATACTGTTCCTGCCCCTCTATACTATGCATAATACTGTCTGTCTTTTAGAGGGCCTCTTTTGTTAGCATTTCTCCTTTGGCTTTGCCACATATCAAACATGAATGAGAAACAGGATGCAGGGCCCACCGAACGCTTGCAGAGTCACAGAAGAGCTCAACTGGGGGTCTACTTATGAGGCTGATCTTGACACCATGTCTGATTAAGCCCTTAGCTTGTCAGGAGTCTAATGGCTATTGTGGCCACGTCTGTCAAAGTGGCAAATGCATGACAAGCAGGTGAGCTTTTCCGCAGCTTTTCAATTTGCCGTTAAAAGGAGCTCGTTTTGGGCAGTAGTTTAATCATAAGGATGAAGTCATGCTACGCAGGGAAACGCTTTAAAAAAGTCGGAAAGTGACAAATTGCCAAACAGCGTGAGGAATCTTTCTGCGTCCTAGAAGTTTGCTGCTCTAAACATCACTTTCCTTATTGACCATTCGTTGAGCTGCATCCTGTGAGGGGGTTAAAAAGTAAATCAGTCAGACGAAGTCAAATGAGGAAAGTGAGAAATTAATTTGTGCGCCCTCCTGATTTCTCCACAGGCAGACATCGATCATGTGGCGGCTGTCTCCCCTCACTCTAGAGATGGAGGTGGTGGAGGGATGGGGAGGAGAGGGGAGATTCGTGTGTCTGAGGGGGTCGTTGTAATCAGGCACACTCATTAGCTCTACTTTGGCTCTGGATGACAGGAGGTCTCTGAGGCAAGTCTGCCTTTTATGCCCAGTCCTTCATCCCCTTGAGCTGGGGTTAGAGGGCTAAGGAGGGGGTTTCTTTCCCCCAGAACCACCCACCATTACCTATCAATACACATTAACACTGCTGTAGATAGATACTGCTCTGCATTTTCTGGAAAAGACCAAACTTATACATATGCATTTAGTGACATATACAGTCAACAAGTAAGGGAGGGGTTCGTAGAAAATGTAAAGAATCGAATGTTTCATCTAAATACAAAATTTAATACCTTTCAATACCTTGTTTACTTCCTACAGATTTTTTTGAACCATTAAGACACTGAGTTGCAAGTGTTTATTAGCAAACTTTCTAACATTTCTTTAGATTTTGATTTAGAGACGTGCTGATGTTGACCACACACATTCCACTTTTATTTCACTTTGTGGATAAAAATAAAACAACATAAAATTTGCAACGAAGAGGCAATCACTGCATGAACTGTTGATGCATTACAAACTGGCATCCACTACATAACCTGGTAAACTGCTATTATTTGATTTTAACATAAACATATGTTATCGGCCTAGCATGAACTCGCCTGAACCAGTCTCTAAATGTAAGGTCTTTCACAGCACTGGGTGCACCCAGCTGTCAGAAAACTTGCATTTTTCCGTTATGACAATAATCCCTGTCTGTACGTTGTAGACATGGCAGCCAGTTTGCTAACCAGATGAGCGTGCATAATGGACGTTTTCAAATTCGCATACTATACTAGCAGTGCCTACTGATTCGACCAAAATGCAGTATGCAGTATGCAGTATGCCAACAAATGTCAGAGTTGTAGTATGAGGAAAACACCCGGATGACGTACTGAATCGGGAAAAATCCACAGTATGCATCGGACCAGTCTGCTTCGCATACTGTTACCCATAATGCAACGCGCCTGGTCTCATATGAGAAGTGAAAATGGCAGAGGGCGGAGCAACAACAACCGGAGTAGCAGAGGAATATAAATGTAAGAGCCATTTCTTTTTTATCTTTAAATCCTCATCATCTCCACCACTGAAAGTCAATATAAAATGCTCTCTCTGGCAATATATTTGCAGATAAGTTACTTGTGGTTTGTTTATTTTGTACATTTTCAATAAAGTTTTTTTTGGGAAAAAAAAGTCAGCTGTAACCAACTTCCGTTTTCTTTGAACTGAGGACCAGCGTAGCATACAACAAAAATTAGCCCCATAAGCAGTATGTAGTAGGCGAATTCGAAAACTGCCTGTGTTTGAGAAGTCAAATGTCCACAAAATATGATGTCATCAATCAAAATCTGCAAGGTTGAGACTTCAGGATTAAGAGGAAGATTTTTGATCAAGATACGCTAAGGCCCACGTTTAAATGAACTAACGCAAACTTTGGTGGATTGAATGTCAATCAGAATAGGACACCTCTCAGTCTGAAAAATGATACCTGCTTTTCTAAAATTAATACCTCTTTAACACTTTTAATGGGCTTAATTTTGGCACTTTTGATTTATCACCTATTAACACTTTTTGAAAGCCCACGGACATCCTGAGGGACCACACTTAAGGACAATGAAAACCTTAAACAGCAACGCAGCAGACAAGCAGATGAGGAGAGCGAGGATCTATGAATGGAGGTCCTATATTTTGCACAGTAACACTCAGACAGGCATGGGTAAATGCTGGACTAATGTGGTAGCTGAGGAGTACCCATGGTCCCCAGCCTGCTGGGCAAAGCCATCCATATCGGGTTTAAAATAACCACGCCTGAGACTTAACCTTTACCTGAGACAAATGAAATGAAAATATACAGTGTGGTGCATCAGGAGCAGGCTTCATTCATAGGGGGCTCTCTGCTAGCATGACCTGAATTACCGCTCTGTTCCTGGAGGGCCACTGTGAGTGGCACGCGCTGAGACAGGACACATTCATCTGGGTAGCTCTATTCTACATCATACAGAGGGTTGGGAAACAAAGAGTTGAAAAAAAAGCAGGAACACACAGAACCACAAGGACGGCTTGAAGCACACCTGTGTGTACGCATGCACACAAACACACAAACAAAGAAAAAGAGCTTCGCCGCTGTGCCCGTCTCTTACAAAAAACACATGCAGCCATGCAGTGTACAGTACAGAAACCTCCAAAAACAGGAAATACATACTTTATAACGTTCTGAAGTGAACAAAGACTTTACAGACACGCACGCACAGACACATGATCCACTTTCCAGCCGAAAATGATGAAATATGAAATGGAGCATTACCGCTTGGAATGGCAGTCTGCCCAGGACTGTGCTGGTCCTCTGTCACATTGTCTTCTACTGCCAGAAAAAGAGAAGGGGGAGAAAAAGAGGGGAAGAAACAGTTAACGGTGAAAAACAAGTTAGACACATTGAGATTTCCTTCTTTTCTATTATTTACTATTGAGATTTTCTGTATGGAAACTCCAAGAGATTTCAACAGCTTTCGACAGCTCAACCTGTGGTTTGGGAATCCGCACAAGCCTTTCATATGTATGAGGTTTGGCAACAAGGCAAACAGCCACCCACGTAAATAACATATTGGACTGGGTAATGACTTGATGAATTATGAAGGTCTCCCATGAAACGTCCTCCCAACATCAACAGTGACCAAGTAAAAACACCTTGATGACTGCATTAGTGAAGAGGATGTGTAGTGCCTCGGATAGCTAAATTAGACCAGAATCAAAGACGCGACTTGTAGATTCCAGTATAAACATAGAGCTCACGAAAGCAGACTTGGATCTACTTAAACGAAAAGAAAACATACATTTATAAAAACACGAGTGTAAATATCCACAGTGCATGTCATAACAACTACAGATGCATAACAGCTACTAAGTGCTTTTGCCCTTTAACAGGATGGCTGACAAAATAGTGACGGCTTGATCTGCACTCATTAGGCGCATGGCAACTAAACCACTTTTGACTTTTTGACAACAGCACCGGCCTTGAAAAACTCGACTTCTGTTTAGTAAAAAGGCAGGCACCTTTTACATTGGAGCCTTTTAAGAACTGGTGAGAGTTCCTTGTGGCATGTCAAGTACAAGAAATGAAATGGATTTTAACAGCGGGAAGAGAACAAAAGAGTCTCCCACCTGTTCCATGTAAAATGAGGGTCTCACTGAGGACTTCTTACGCCTCTGCGTTCCACCCCTGCAGTTGAAATGCATTCTCCATTATGTCTTTTCTTTCTAGCCTTTCATTTTCCTGGGCAAAGAGGAAGGGGGGAGTCTGACAGGACCTCCCAGTAGGGGAGTGTGGCAGTGACTGCCAAAGCAGAAACTGGCGCACTTTTAAAATCGCACAAAATATCCTGTACTTTGCATAATTAAGGCAGGATCCTATGGTGGCAGAAGCCTTTCCCTCAGGGGAGCACAAGTCAGTGTCAAGCAGGGTGTCAAACCTTAGTGAAAAATGAAGAGGAAAGTGTCGAGCTGTTTTTTTTTTTTTTTTTTTTGAAGATGGCAAACGATGGAGCAAGTATGTTTCACTGTTGGGCCTTGTCCAGCCAAAACTAAATTCCCAAGGAAGAGAAGCTTTCATTCAAAAAGTAAAGAATTGCCTCTGCTTAAATACGTTCGAGAATGTCTCTAATCAGAAATATTTCCCTCAGCAACATTTAGAATTAATGCACACAAAAAAATGCAAAACAAACGGTCTTGGGCCTGGTAATTAATTAACAAAATCAATTAAAAGTGATGGAATAGACATAGTTGGACACCATGTAGGTACATCCCTCTGAGCTGCTGAAGAGGGCTGCATCAGCCAACACAGAAACCTTGTCCTGTTAAAGGAGGCCTTAGTGACTGACGCCCTGAGAGTTTAATGAGTTTCTCCAGCACTGTTGAGCGCCTTGCATCTAGGATCATTTAAATGGGCCAGGGATAGGGGGTCCTAATAAATCCCCCATGGTTCTATCAGAGATTGGTGGTGGGAGCCCGAGTTTTTGTTTTGATTACCGTCCCTGTTGGTGAGATGAGGCAGTTCAGGCAGAAAATTCTATTTTACAATGCCATAAGATCTTAAACATTACTGCCGTTTGCAATGATTTGTCACCACTGTGAACTTATTAAAAGTTTTGTCATTTAAAGTAAACAACTTCCATCACAGTGCAAATTCTTTTCTCATTTGCACCTGTCTGCTACATAATTAATAGCTAGCTAGGAGTGATTATAGAGGGTGAGCCGTCAAGTCAGGGCAAACTCCTGTGATGTTTCACGCTAGCTGGACATTTGATCAACAGTCAGAACACAGTGCCAATACAAATAGCTGGACAGTTTTAATTAATACACTCTCAAGCGCATGATCACCTCATAATGACTATAACTTCAAGTGAATGAAACACTGCTACTGCTATCAGTTAATTAATGTTTGACAAGGTACAGTGTATCAGTCAGTCAGTGACAAACTGTAATCATGCTGCTACGTTGTGTTGATACGATACCAAACACACTTGGGACCATTTCAGCAATGCCCCTTTGATTTTTCAAAACGCAGAGCAGGAAAAAAAACATAATCCCACAACAAGTGGCACAGCATTAAAGGCCACTAATTAACACACTGGCCACACACACAAAAAAATGAACGAAGAGTTACTGTCATCATATTGAGAGTGACAATTCCCAAGACAGCAAATTTCCTTTTAAAAGGGGGCGATTTAATTTCCTAAAGATAGCAGAGCAAAAACAAGAAGCAAAAACAAAATGAGTCAAAAAGAGAAAAAAAAGGAAAGGAGTACGAAAACAGAGCAGATTGATCATCGCATGTACAACACATGATACATCACACCCCTGTAAAACTAATGATTCAATAGACATGAATAAGCAAAACATGACAAACTCTCAGCAGCATGGCCTTTTCATAATCCATCAAATGGATTCCTGTTGTGTAAGAGAACACATCGAAGAGTGTGTATCCACACACAAATTGAGTGTGTATAACTACTGTACATTTTTCCGCTTTTATTCCAGGATTGCCACGTATTTGTGTGAGAGTATACTTGTGTGTATGAGTGTCTTGCAGCACTTCTCGAGCATAAAAAAAGCCCTGAGTGTGTTCCTAGATATGCGTGACTCATCTGCTTGGTTACAGCCAGTTTGGACGATACAGTGCCGAACACAATGGCTGTGTAATCCGCCCTGACTGACCGGGAAGGAGACGCTCGCCACAGGGACTACAACTCAATTTAGCTCAGGTCAAGAGGTCAACCCTCCTCAATTAGGGCTGAGAAGGGAGGGAGGAGGACACACACTGCACATGAATAACTTTCTTAATGAGCATTATTTGAACTGGTGATTAGTGTCATAAATAATTTGCAATAGAGGAGCATGTTAATCATGTTGCATAATATTTGTAATCCTTCATACATTACCATGCCCTGAAAATCACGAGAGCATGTATTCAAAAAAGGAACTCCACTTGTAGCCTCATGAAATGTCATGAATCAATAATCCTATTACGGAATTTTTGCAAATTTAGCTTTTAAAAAATATTCATGCATAAAGGAAAAAGAAAAAGAGATTTCTGTAAATAAGCCAAGCGTCTATCATTTTATTTTCAGCAGTGGTATAAATCAATCATTGCCTCTGATTCAGAACTCTTTCTCCATGTGGCACACAATCCATGACAACAAGAGAGACACATGCCATGGAATAAGAAGAGATATCGGCCAGCTCCCGCGACACCCCGTCCAACACACTGAGCTGCATGTCAAGAGCACTGACAGCCGTGCTAATGGGATTTTTCCACGGCTCCATCATAATTTCCTTAATGATAATACTAACCATATTTTTGTGTCACATTAGAAAAGTGTTAATGGGTGTTATGCCACAGATCATTAATTGTGAACAGACTGGAATACTGCAGCTTCCTATAAACTAGGAATGATGTAACTGTTAATAGACAATTAAACGGGGGAGGAAAAAAATAGAGCAGGAGTGAATATGTTTCTGCATTTTAATTGTTCAAATTAAGAAGAAGCTTTTATTACATCTAACATTGTACTTAATGAATACAGTGTGTAATTAAGAGAAAAGAGTTGCTGAGTTTCTGAGTAGGATTTATCGGACAAAAAACTTAAAGCTGCCGTCACACTTTTCGTACTGTACAGGCCTTTGCCTGTGCAGAGTGGCAGGGGGAGTGGTTATTGATCTCTGGGCATCACAGATAGGTTGAATTTTCTTTCTTAAAAGAGAATGGTTTAAGAAAATATTATTCAAAATTTGATTAAAATACAACAGCTCCACTTTATCCTGAAGTTTGGTCAAATTTCAACAGCAGTTTCGTTTAGTTTTCTGACAGGAAGATTATAACATATTTCCTTTATGTCTCAAAACAGACTTCCTCTTCCATCTGTTTTCTAGCAGGCCTTTAAAAATTTCAATCAAAAGCACGTTAGAACAAGCTTAACAAAATTTACTGTGTATTAACTCGTTTAAAAAACTCTGAAAAATCACTCATGTAGCCACAAATTTCAGCTCCCCAAAACATCAAATATTAAAGGTGTACATGACACAGCGCTGATTTCATGACAACTGCTGTACTCGA